>NW_026854029.1:0-442808 GCF_026571515.1 Ruditapes philippinarum
TGAAAAGTAACGATCATTCATAAGAAACATATGAGTACTTAGCTCCTTTACAACTTTGTCTTAGTTTTGTTTAAGAAAAAAAAGGGGAATAATTAGTATTATTACAAAAAATTACAAAATAGGCTGTTCTTGGTGCTACTTGCTTTATCAGTTTTTTTAACATCAGTATTAACATCACCTATGAAATTGGTTTCTTATACCACTTTCTCTATACATAAACCATAAGTTATATAGTTTGTCCAATATAACGTCTAAATGACTCAATAGAGGTGTGTTTAGAACATGGTAGATATACTGAAATACGAACATATATAATCAGGTTGTATTTGTACCTGTATATACCAATTAATACGATCATCGTCTAAAGGCAATTTGGTGTTACACGCATATCGAGTCTTTTTATTGCCAAAGAATAGCTACACCACCTTTACCTATTTTTCGATTACTAGGTTTAATGCTAAACTATAGTCTGAAATTGCATGACATCTATATTCACTAGTCAAAGAATTTAGAAAGAATAAAATTATGTTCATAAAGCCAATGTTCTGACAGTCCACATATATCTATATTATAGTTTAAACAATGTATCACAGAGATAAGATGCAGACGACATTACGCCAGTAGCGTTCCAAGTCATTATTTTAAGATCAATATTAGAGCTCATCATAAGTCTTCGTCGGGTGTTAACGTGCTATACTTATTAAAGTCACTAAATGGGGGCCAATCAATCGTTATCGGTTTCGCGCCAATCACCATATCCTGATGTCGTCTGCTTCGGTGCGTTAAAGCCTCGTTCCCATATAGATTCTTTGTTGTTGGATTTCTGCACGTGACATCCAAGTTTCACAAGTTATACCTTTTGGCCAAAAATCCTGGATCTAAGACTAAATCCGCGTTTTCATTGGCTTCCACATTTAAACGGACAATAACTTTATTTCTCGATTTCCTCATTGGGAATTTACGAATCATTGTCACCGTTGCGCCCCTGCTTGTCACAAAAATTAGTCAAGTATTTAATATGACACGATTTATTAAATCCACCAACAAAATACCTTTTCGTCGGACTTGTTTGGTGCCAAATCAAAAGTATCATATTGTCGCAAGTCTCGCTCTTTGCGAGATGTAACACGCACAGGTATTGCGGTCATTTTAGGAAACGTTGAAGCACGATTTGTACACAGTTGACTTTTGCTCTGCACGTTTTTTTTCTATATCCGCCGTGATCGTACTTACTATTGTTAATGATTGCTGGTCTTAATGAAGGCAACATTTTGGTTTGAAGATTTATTATTAGTATCTTTCTCTGCACTATAATCACTTTGTCGGAGGGTTACTGTACGAGCGGGGTTTTGGGCTGTTTCTGCTGTGGGTAATTAGAAATAGATTGTTTCTCTTTTTGATTTAGAATATACTTCAAGTTGAGAGACCACAGACTTCAGGCGCGGTTACATTGTCACCAACATTTGTGGTTTTTGCTGACGATTCGCTTGAGATCTCAGTGCTGTGTCGTTTGAATTGATATAAACAGATGCCTGGTATAATTTTCATGAGCACGATTTGGACTATGGTAATCATGCACACTACATTTGGCAATCTTAACTACACCAGGACTATCAACAAAATCTTCAAGTGCGCTTATTCTCTCAATAACACTGTCAAGACTACTGTTGAGAGAAGCGTTAGACGACACGTGGTCAAAATTTGACAGACTAGTGGCTATACACTCAGCAATAGACTTTTGGCAATTTGTTATATCCTGTCGTATGCCTTGCACTGTGTCAAAAAATACAAGTTACTTGTTCTTTTCGAAGCTTATCATTAGCATTTATTTTTGTTTTTTTATCATAGGGTTCTTGTAGGTTTTAAAACTTAAATTTTTTTAGCAATTCCACCCCTATTTTTCACTACGCTATTGGGAATTTTACTGTTTTAAACGGGGTAAGGCTGGGGGCATCCCCGCTTTTTAGCCTTTACCCCAAAAATTTTTTAATTAGTCCAAAAACTTCCCCATCCATGCTATAAACAAAAGTTGAAATTTTATTTCAAGGTTTTTCTGAGACGGGCCCTTTCCCCCTTTTAGACCCCCCTTTTCATTTAGAATTTTAAGTCAAAAGGGAAAAACTTCATTTTATTTTAAAAGTTCGAATAATTTTGCGCCTTTTTGTTTTTTTAAATCTTTTTCCCCTAGAGGCGTAATTTGGGAAAATGACACAAAAGTTTTTTTTCCCTTCCCCGAAACTAAACCAAACCCGTTATTTTTATTTAAAAAAAGCATCACTGTTATCCTCGTTTAAAATAGAATTCATTAAAGGGGTGCTTCACGTTTTACTTTCATCTTTTTGTTTGACGCACCAATTACCGGAATTTAACCTCGGTATTATATTTACTTCATTTGGTTCGGGTTCCCATTTTGGATTAAACCCTCATACTGATTTTTCTTTATCTGGGCACCAATACCGTTATCCCCCAGGCAATATGGGAAAAATTTCCAGGGTTGACCCCTCTCTATATAAAAATTTTACAATGTTACATTAATTCTTGAAATTTCCCGGAAAATTTTTTTGAAAACAAGAAAATTCCCTTAAAAAAAACCAAAAAACCAAATTTTAATTCTCCATCCCCAAATTTTGTATAATCATATTTCAATTCTAACTTTATAGAAGCAAAGTCTTGAATAAAAATTTTAAACCATAGACAATATTTAAAAAAACTCCCCACATTTTACTTGCTTTAAAATTTTAAATCCGTATGCAGTTTTATTAATTAAAAATGGAGTATGAAAAATTTAAAAAAAATGGGTACTTTTTTGTATATTAAATTTTCTATTTCCTATTGTTTTTTTGTTCAGCATTTGAACTATACATTTTTCAGGCCCCCTACATTACATTTTTATAAATTGTCCACAGTTGTGTTTTTCTTATGTTTTTGAATTTTATACTTTGTTTAGAGTTGACTTTTTGGGTTCAAAATACAAATACTGAATACCACAAAAATGTTATCTGCATTGTTCATGTTTTACTTTTCTTTTAAATTTTCTAATTATATGAAATTCTTTTTTATTTCAATTTTTTTTTAATTAAACACCGTATTAACTACGAGTTACTTCCCTTTGATTTACGTTAATAAGACAGCGTGACACAAAAAGAGTTTACCTATACAATTTCACCGTTAGTTGTTATACCGTGTGTACAATATCGATCGATTTTATTGATAAACTTTACCGTACATTACAAAATTGACTGCCATATTTTGTTTACATTTCGTTTAGATCTGGTTATAACGTGACTCTGAAATATCAGTGGTTATGTATAATATGACATTGTTAAATAAAATATTTTAACATTTCTGGATTTTCTGGGATTAAAGTGTTATCAGGTTATAGCTCCACAATACATCGATCTTCATAAAATACCTGACAGAATGGTAAGTATCTTTTTTACTTCAGATTTGTCAAAGTTGGTTTTAAATTCAGAATTAATTTTAGCGTTTTATTTATCTGAAATGTAAGTAGGTTGGGGGAGACATGCTTGAATTTTCGCCTTTTACAATTTATTTCCTTGCCAAAAAGGTCAAAATGTTTTATTTGAAGTCAGTCTGATAGCATATGATAAAAGGGTCATGCTGTCACGTGTCATTGAATTTAATATATACGGTCACACTTATTTATGCCATTTTAGAACCTAGATCCAACCAGATATTTTAATTACAGAGATATTAAGCTCATACAAAAAAACATGTCGAAGAAATAATATAAAAGAAATCGATTCATGAAAAAAATACAAAATGACAGGTGAAATTTGTTGAGGCTTGGAGCGTGCATAGACCTGCACGTGCAAATTTACTCATCCGGATCGGTGTGTAACCGTCTGCGATGCAATTTCAACTAAATTATTTATGGTGTCAATAAATCGGCTTACTTTGTCATTACCCGTCCCCACGGACCTTATTAAAAAAAGCATCTGGTTGAAAAAAATGTTTTGTTCCTTATTACACCTGCGCTTATTTTGGCCATAAATTATACGGAAGGTACCTAACATTGATGCAGAAGCTTTATATTCTACATTTCATTCGTGTATAGACTTGCATAACAATGTTTCAATAAATCCAATAAAACTTTTCCAATAAATCGCATTATATAGGAAATTTTAAACAAATTTTACACTATGAAGTTGTTAGTTTATTCGTTATTAAAACTACCCGTAACGTAAAGATTCATGAATTACTTATGATATGCATTGATAAGATATCCAAAAAGATTTTTGATAATTTGTCTAAAGCGTCGTTATTAGATTTCTTTGCTTTATTTGTAAAGACCAAGTAAACACAGCTTTAGTTAAGAAATAAATTAGGGTATGTTTTTTCTTTGGTGGTACAATACATTTTTTATGAATAGTTGTATTTAGTAATAAGACCTTTCGGTATTTTCGTACAAAAAAGCTATCGTTATATACTTTATTTTGAACGTAGGCCTTGACACTCATTCTGAAAGGAGGTCATTTTAGGTCTTTATCAAAGAATCATTATGGTTAAATGTCATTTTATAGAATGGTGGACGTGAAACATTAAGAACATGTTTACATTAGTGTAAAATGTTTAATTTCCAATTTTTTCTGGTCGACCAAAGCACTTAAGCTATATTTCAAGCTCAGAAACAAATTTAGAAAGAGCAAACAAGATTGTTATAATCTCAAATAATGGTTATAATGTCAAATAATGGTTTAAGAGAATATCAATGTAAACATATAAAATACTAATTCACTATAACTGTACTTGTTGCCAAAAAGTAACAGACGGAAAAGATGATTCAAGTAATTTGCCAATGAGTAACATTTTGGATGCTATAAAGGTACACCAAAATAAAAAGCTTTTGGGAAATGGAAATAGAAGCATTTCTGAGGCACAATGGGCCTTTAAAATATCCGTATTCCAAAGTGGTATAATTTTGTTATCGTTTTATAAATTAACAAAAGAAATTGATGCAAAGGAGCAATTATCTACGGAAGAGCATTAGTGCCAGGTGTATGTTTTTTATTAACTCGAAATTTCGAGTTACTAACTCGAAATTTCGAGTTACTTATCTCGAAATTTCGAGTTACTAACTCGAAATTTCGACTTACTAACTCGAAATTTCGACTTACTAACTCGAAATTTCGAGTTACTTATCTCGAAATTTCGACTTACTAACTCGAAATTTCGACTTATTTACGTTACAAGAATGGCCAAAGTTATTTTAGATGGTATAAGATATAGTAGGCAGTGCCTTTGAACGATAGAGATGGAGAAACGGGTGCCTGGACAAAAACTATTGAAATTTAACTTAAACTTAGTAATGGCATGTACACACCCGACATAAAAAATACAAGGCTTCCTTTAATTTGTACGTTCAGGCGTTCTTCAGACGTTGTATTGTATCCCATCTGTTCGAACTTATCTTTTCACTAATCATATTCTTCTCATCCCTGTAAAAAAACCGATCCTATACTTTACGTGTGGGACATCTGAGGAAAGTATCGCGGCGTGGCCAAAATAGGGCGTGCTGAGGCCTTTGTCAAAATTGTTGGACTGACTATATTTCTTGTAAAATCGGATGCTTTTATATTGTTCCCAACATATATATTATAACAAGTATCACTTTTATCAACTTTTATCAACACAATATGAATCAAAGTATTAGTAAATAATGAATAATGTTACAAAAACATTATAAGTATAAAGAAACGTGACAGACTAACTGGCCTATACACGTCATTTAGAACTTTTTTAACACATGATATTGCACAGTTTATAATAGGGTGGGTTTTAGACTTGTTGTTTCTCCATATGATGGCTGTATGTGTGCTTAAGAAAAAGAAACACCCTGTTAACAGGGAAATGTGGAAAGTGTGATTTTACACCCCCCCCCCCCCCTCCACAAAAAAGCAAAGGATATGTTCAGTATGTGTGGACAATTTGACCCTATAAAATTGTTCTGTTAAATAAATGTTAAAGGTGCTCTGTCAATGTGCAACAACTACACACGAAAGAAAGTATCTTGAATTCAAGCCTTGCTTTCACCGGCAACCAATGAAAGTCGTGCAATGTAAGTCGAAATTTCGAGTTACTAAGTCGAAATTTCGAGTTAGTATGTCGAAATTTCGAGTTACTAAGTCGAAATTTCGAGTTACTAAGTCGAAATTTCGAGTTAGTATGTCGAAATTTCGAGATAAGTAACTCGAAATTTCGAGTTAGTTAGTCGAAATTTCGAGTTAGTAAGTCGAAATTTCGAGTTAGTAAGTCGAAATTTCGAGATAAGTAACTCGAAATTTCGAATAAGTAAGTCGAAATTTCGAGATAAGTAACTCGAAATTTCGAGTTAGTAAGTCGAAATTTCGAGTTAGTAACTCGAAATTTCGAGTTAATAAAAAACATACACCTGGCACTAATGCTCTTCCGTAATTATCAGTATTTTTCAATATAAATAAAATAAAGTATATTTTTAAAAGCGGACGAACATAAAAAAGCAACAAAAAACAACAACAACCAAAAACTCTTAGAATCTTAGAAGACAGGAAAATTGTGATTTGGTGTACAAATTATTCAATAGTTACTATCAAAAGAGACTTTGACAAAAAACGTGTGACAGAAACCTGTTGATTTATTGTCAGTGAAAAACTTTGATGTCGATCAATCGATCGAAAGTGCTAATGATTTTGAGTTTTAGACGATCGCAGAAGCGGAAAGATATTCAAAGAAGCGGAAAGCGATTACCAGCAGCGGAAATAATATATCGCTCTTTCCGCCGTCTTCAATCATTAAAGCTGTTTGCCGATGTTGCAAGAATAGAATTTGTGTTTCAACTAAGACCTTCATTTTTCAACTCCCTAGTTTTTTCCTCTCATTTTCGTTATAACATGTACGTATTTTCGTATTAGGCCTACCATTAATATGGTACCAATTTTTTTGCAGTAAAATGAATAACATTTGTTTGGACTGTGTATGTAGTCTTTGCTTAATGAGGGTCCATCCGCCCGTGAAGGCACTAAATGCAGCTTTCACTGTGGAGTACGGACCCCTGACATGTCACCAGCCATGTCCTGCAAGAGTTGATTTGAAGCTACACAAAGTGGTAATGATTTACCTCCGTGCAATTTTCACAGAGTATAAACCAAAGAAATTAATTTTGAGCTGGAAGTAGGTCATTATACAGCGGCCAATGAGCGTCTAAACGTACAGTAACATGTGACAATAATCAAGGATGTTAGCATTAATGCCAGCAAATGGCGGTCTAATCGTACTAGGGACTCACACACCCTAGTACCATTTTTCGCCGTCCCCCGCCCACAACCTCCTCGGCTTTAGTCAAGACCCGGCAATTGGTTCGTAGACTGTGATAAAAGCTTAACTCACCAACGCCTGGTGGTGGTAGTTAGGTCTCCAGGACTTGTCCTTCATGTACAAAAACGGCTTCGTGAAGCTAAGTTCCGCCAAGCTCAAATAATTCTGCCTATCCACGACGTATATTAAGGGTTTCAACTACACAGATTAGGAGCTATTTCTATCATACCCTTTCTTTATCGGTTCTTTTCTGTGTTGTTGTTTTTGTAACTGTCACAGGGTGAGAAAAGTGTGCAGCCTGACAGGGAACTTGAATACCGTTCTTCGGCTCTACCGACTGAGCTATCCGGCCGCTTACGCATCTTCTCCCCCAAAAAAGTATAACAAAGATTCGAACACTTACATCCATTGGCTTTTTTTTTTGGAAAGGGATTTTCCATATTCTCCTGGCAAAATTTAACACTTTAACACATGCAACAGTTTTAAATGCAAGCCCCTTTTACACTAAATGATTACATTTTCGCTGCACAGTTTGAAATACAAGTTTCTACATTTCCCGCAGAAAACATAGATTTCAAACATGCAAAATAATTAGAAATAAGCACTTTATCTTACTTAAGGAAAAGTAATAAAGAAAAAGTTGACCCCATCTGGGGTTTGAGCCCACAAACCTATGTGACATTAAATCTAGGGAAAATTATTACAAAAAAATGTAATGTAGTACATGTATTACTGTTTTTAAATTAATTGAATTTTGAGTACATGTATACGTTTAAACTTTGTTACATATACTGTACTGTTTACATCAACATATTCCAACACGTGGTATTACTCTTAATTGCACGAAAGGAAGCATTGATGAACATGAGCATTCTTTCAAGGTTGACAAAAAAGCTGCAATTCAGGAGCCACACTTGGAAATGTCAGGCCATTATGAAGCCACAAAATGGGTATTCCACCCTCTTTTATTGCTGAATATTCAAGCAGGTTTTGCATACCCATTTCTTTTCTTCAACATACGTATTTATAGCTTGTTTGGTACAAATTCATAAATTCCTGAGAAACACTTTCTATTTTATGAAACCTGTTGTACAGAATGATGAAAAAAGTTTACCTTAAGAGCTGAGAGGCATGTAATAATTTCTTTTTGCATCAAAGCAAACGAAAATCAAAATCTTACAAAGTTTGGCATTCACAACGCTTCAGAATCCGATAAAATACATAGCTTTTCAGGTTTTTGTCTTAAAATATGCAAAAGAATTAGGCATTTTTCTTTGATATTTTGAAAATTTTAAGACAAAAACCTGAAAAACTTTGTATTTCTGTGTTATTTAATTATAATTTGATTATTAATGAAATGTTTGTACCCTATTTTTGAAAACGGCATACTCTTTGCTGTTTATACGGTTAATACCCATTTTACATAAAATCGGCGGCCATATTGGACGCCATCTTGAATTCTGAAGCGTTGTGTAAGAAAATTTTTGTAAGATTTCAAGTTTTGTTAAGAAGAGACTGGTGTTTGTTTCAGAATTTTACAAAAAATAAAAAAGATTAAACGGGCAAGTTTGGGTACAGCAAGAATATTAAGTGACATTGACATTTCTATAGTTAATAGAGGAACTTTCCTGCTTTATTGGTTGACGAACTCTTCAGGCGGTCATCCTTGCATTATGTCAGGCACGAGAGGTCCAGATTCCCTGACTTCTTTCATGTTAGGAAACCTTTCTGTTTCGACAAGCCTCGTTACCTCCCAATTGGAGGGTCCCTGAGGGACGGATATTCCAAACCGAAGCGCAACATATGACAAATATTATTAACACTCATTGCCAAGTAATGGTTGATTTCAGGAACAGATTCGAAAGTGTGTCTTTAAGCTAATAATTTCATCGAACTAGAAAAAAATATGTTTAAACCAAATTAAAGTGATACAAACTTTTTTGTAATGTAACATTTGAATATTCCCAATTCTCGCACTGAAACTGCGGCAGACGATTGAAAAAAATCAAAACAACAACATGAAGTTATTAATAAGGAAGCTGAGTTTTTTTTTATTTTTAGCTCGACTATTCGATAAGAATAAGTAGAGCTATTGCAGTCACCCGAGCGTCGGCGTCCGCGTCGGCGTCGGCGTCGGCGTAACCACTTATGTTAAAGTTTTTGTAATAGTTCAAATATTTTCAAAGTCCATTGACATATGGCTTTGAAACTTTGTACACTTGTTCACCATCATGACCCCAACCTGTAGACAGGAGAAGGTAACTCTATCAAGCATTTTGACAGAATTATGCCCCTTTTTTGACTTAGAATTTACGTTAAAGTTTTTGTAATAGTTCAAATATTTTCAAAGTCCATAGACATATGGCTTTGAAACTTTGCACACTTGTTCACCATCATGACCCCAACCTGTAGACAGGAGGATGTAACTTTATCAAGCATTTTGACGGAATTATGCCCCTTTTTCGACTGAGAATTTACGTTAAAGTTTTTGTAATAGTTCAAATATTTTCAAAGTCCATTGACATATGGCTTTGAAACTTTGCACACTTGTTCACCATCATGACCCCAACCTGTAAACAGGAGGAGGTAACTCTATGAAGCATTTTGACAGAATTATGCCCCTTTTTCGACTTAGAATTTACGTTAAAAGTTTTTGTAATAGTTCAAATATTTTCAAAGTCCATTGACATATGGCTTTGAAACTTTGCACACTTGTTCACCATCATGATCTAAACCTGTAAACAGGAGGAGGTAACTGTATCAAGCATTTTTTTTACTATCAAGCATTTGAATAGTCGAGCGTTGCTGTCCTACTGACAGCTCTTGTTATATTAGAGCAGAACAAAGGATTATCGAAATTATCATATACATTGTACATTGACCTTTAAATAAATCAGTATGTTAAACTGCGTATTAACCCATCGACATTAATTATTTTCTTTTATGGACAAGATGCCATATTTACATAATCGATTAATTTCAATAAAAAGGGAAAAAACAAGATCATTGACCCTTGCTATTTGATCAGTCCCCCTCAATGCTGGTTATCTATCTGATTATATTTTAACCACAATAAATGTTTTCAAATATCCGTATTTATAGCTACTTTCAAGTACCCCGACCACTAACAAACAGAAAAATTAACATCAATAAATAGCGGATTTTGTCTTTCTTCCCCTGAAGTTTTTTTTGTTTTTGTTTTCCTATATACTTTTATTCATTTTACAAAATTATATACTGTTTCCTCTAGTTAAAGTGAAATTTAGCTAGCGCTCTAGGCCTACATATATTACTTAAACTAAAACATCAATCTATCCAACCAGCCGAACCGTCCGTCCTTCGTCCGTCCGTTTCCATAGTGTCTGCTCCATAATATTTTTTTTCAAACTTAGCTCACATATGTTCACCTTAACAAGTAATACCACAACCGCCATTATTTGTTATACAAATTGAATGATTACGGACTAAAATGTATCCGCCGAATATAATCAGTGTGAGATTTAAATATGCAACAGCAAAAAAAAAAAATAAAATCTGGGTCAAAGGTTATAGATAAAATTACCTTATCTCAGGCATTTGATTGGTCAGAAACCAGCACAGAATATGCACTAGCCAATGAAAATCCCGAGATCTGAGACAGACAGATCTCGGAAAAAAAGTTTTATTAACTGCTGGCCTAGCTGGATTAGTTTACAGCAGACGACGAGGTGGTTAGAGAAACAATTTGTTTTGTTTGTTCAATACATCTATGAAAGGAAGGACGTCCAAATAAGAGCCGTGTTATTTTTTTTTATCAAACTTTGTTTTATTTTAGGCTGAAAAGGGAGGACTAGGAACGGGAATGAACATGACAGAAGAAGAAAAATGTAAGTGTTTATTTCTTTGCGATATTCAGTCATTTATTTTATTTATTTTTATTTTTTTGAGCTTAAAAGACGAAACTGCTTAAAAATTGAACTTTGTACATATATAACGAACTCGTTTACAAAATAGATAAATAAATAGATAAAATTAAATAAAAAGATTAACAGGGTGTTTTTAAACAAACAACAAACAAACCAATAAAATAATTCACACAAAAAAAAACAATACAAAACAAATGAAATATTTTTATTACTCCAATTTTGAAGATTCTATGACGGAGTGATTAATATAACACCGCTAATTTCCTGGTGGATTCGATTTTTCGGACAAAGTCCGCCTGAATTCATTTTGACTTCCTGTGAAATTAACAGGGAAGGACTGAATATAAGAAGAATTTTCATTGGTCATTTTATAAGTAGAAATCGGAAAATCTCATCGGCCATTCTAAAATAAGATGTAAAGAATAGTTCTTACCATTCTAAAATAGACTGTAAAGGATAGTTCTTGCCGTTCTAAAATAAAATATAAAGAACAATTCTTACCATTCTAAAACAAAATTTTAAGGATAGTTACTACCATTCGAAACTTAGAAGTTACCAGTTTAACTTCGGACGAGTATCTTTTTAAAGATACTTCTTGTTACAATTGAATTTGATTTTTTTTCATGTGAGAAAGTTATTTCAAGGTCTGTGGTTGTTTCATTTTTGTACCCACTAATGCCACAATAAAATACACAGAGATTCTACATGGTGTCATCCTTCATCATGTAGAAAAACAACAACAACAACAAAATAAGGCTTTTGGTCGTTTAAACTTTGCCCAAATTATAAACTTTTATGATTAGTTTGTTATAAAGAAACAATACATTTTGACCTCTTCGTCAATTCAGTGCAGTAACGGGCTAACTCCTTATATAATTTAATAGGTGTTAACCCGTTATTGCATATTGACCATTTGTTATTTATTTTCAGATTATTGGGAAGCGTTTAATTTATTCGACAAGGATGGAAGCGGCTCTATTTGTAAAGACGAGTTCGGCAAGGCAACGCGAGCGTTAGGTTTCAACCCAACTGATCAACAAATTGCTGACTTGTTGAAACAATACGACACAAACAGTAAATAAAATTTTGATTTCTTTCTTTCTATAAATCTCTTTTTTATTAGCACAAACATGTATTTTTTGTATATGTACAAGAATATGCACGAACACTCATTTTTAGTTAAAAAAGATATGAAGATATAGAGGTGTATAAAGTACAAAAGAGGCAAATATTCGTACACAATTTGCAAAGTGCACCCCTCCCAACTGCCAACAACCTTATTTATTTTTTATTTATTTATATTTATTTATTTTTTTAATTTATTTATTTATTTTTTTATTTATTTTTTTTTTTTATTTTTTTTTTTTTTTTTTTTGGGGGGGGGGGTATATAAATTTGCTTTTGTCTGTTCGTCTGTCTCGTAGACGTGATGGGTATCCATGTTCTATGGACACATATGAATTGTTATTGCTTTGTCTGTTTTGAATTTGGAACAGTCCGTTTAAAGGGTTTTCTGTATCAAAATACAAAAACTGGGATGCCTACAGATAATCACTCGGTTTCTTGTATACAAACCCAATGTTTGTATGCAAATTCAATGCTTGTATACAAATTCAATGCTTGTTACAAATTCAATGCCTGTATACAAATCCAATGCTTGTATACAAATCCAATTCTAGTAATCAATTACATGCTTGTTTACCAATATTTGACTCGTGTACAAATTCAATGCTTGTATACAAACGCAATTCTGGTATACTAATTCAATGCTTGTATACAAATTCAATTCTTGTATAAAAACCAATGTTTGGCGTGTATGCAACTCCAATTATTGTATACCAATAAATAATGATATTAACATCTTTTTTCAGACACTGACCGATTAGAGTTTGTCGAATTTAAAACTCTTATTAAAGAACTGTACAAAAAGAACCCAAACGACAAAAATGCGATAAGAAATGCATTCAAAGTGTTAGATAGAGACCAAAGTGGCTATATCGAAGCCAAAGAATTAAAGGTAAAGTATAATACTATATGTATATTGCAATCTTTATGGATAAGCTCGTGAACATTCGGCATAGTTTGGCATTGTCCGCCATTAATTATTTTCCGCTTCTTGGAAAAAAATAGAGTATCAGTTACATAAGGAATAATAGGAAGTCTTACATAGAAAATAACAAAATTTGTTGAATTGTACACATGTATAATATACGATTGATTTTTACGAATTCTTAAAGACCTTAGACATTTTGGCATTATTTTTCATAGTTTATTTATGTACATTCCTTATTTGAATAGTCGTTTTACTTGCTGAAATATGTCAAGTCTGAAGTTTATTTAAAGGCACATTAATAATTATGCCTCAGAAGTAAATAAATTTTTAAATTTAAATTTTCTTTTTTAAAAGGGGGCAAGCATAGATCTTATAATGTTTAGATTATGGTTTTAAAAGAATGTTAAATACTTGCATGTTACATGAATAAATTTACATAACGAATAATACGAAGTATTGATATTTATGCTACATAGAAAATAACAAAATTTGTTGAAATGTACACATGTATAATATACGATTTTATATTTACGAATTTTTAAAGAATTACATCAATATGAAATGATTTGTCATAAAAGTTGCAAAATGTAAACAAAGTAGTATTTAGACTTCCATACAAAATAAACTAGTTCATTATAATTATACTTATTGCCAGCAAGCATCAGATGAATAAAGATGGTTCAGGTAATTGACCAATGACTAACTTTTCGGATACTATAAAAGTACTCGACACATTTTGAGAATTAAAAGGATTTCTGAGGCATAATGGGCCTTTAAACTAACTATATGCATTTTAAATATTATAGGAAGTGTTGCAAAAGTGTGGCCAGTCACTTTCCGACGACGAGATTAGCGAAATGATTGCTGTTGCCGACAGCAACAAAGATGGGAAAATAAATTACAATGGTATGAGAATAAAAGTTGTCTCCCCTGTTGTTATAATTGTGACTTTTTAAGAAAATGTAAGGGGCGTCCGTGGCCGAGTGGTTTAGGTCGTTGATTTCAAACTACTTGCCCCTAACCGCTGTGGGTTCGAATCCCGACAGGGACTTTGGCTACTTTCATGTGAGGAAGCTATCCAGCTACCTTACTGAAGGTCAGTAGTTCTACTCGGGTGTCCGTTTATGCCTAAAATAATGCACTAGTGACACCTGAGGAATTTCCTTCACTGGTAAAGCTGGAAAGTCGTCATATAACATATACTGTGTTGGTGTGACGTGAAAACCAACAGAAAATGATTTTCATGTGTAGATGATATTGATGGTGGCATATCAAGACATTAACTACTGAAGAAGTTAGTTTAAAAATATTGATGTAACAATTGGGCTGCCCTTATACAAATCACCCATAACAAAAGTGACAGGCATTTTTTGTCGCATGATGTTCTTCTAGTATTCCCTCCTGTGCAAAAAAGACAACCTTTTCTTCAAACTTCGGATAAGGACAATCGAACTTTGGTTAGATGTTCTTTATAGAGTATTGTGCTGCCTGATTCCACAAAATAAAAATTGTAACAGGGACAAAATTTGGGGAAAAAAAGAAAAGGGAAAATAATAGCATAATTAGGCCTTAGCATATCTAAGCCTTAATGGACCTTTAAAACCGCAAAGAAACTTTTTCTTTAGGCATGCCATTATATAAAAGGTTTCCCCACACATTAGTTTTTAAGACATTTATGAATATTTCATAGTGAGGATTTCCTTTGTAAATTATTCTCTCAAAAGATTTTCCATTATCTTTTTAAGTTTTAAAATCAAACAGCTTTTGATGTGAATACTCGAAAGCGTTAAAACAGAATGAAACCGACTTGATTAGAAAGAAAGAAAGAAAGAAAGAAAAAAGACATGTTTATTTGAAACGTGGTATAATTGTCATTGTGGTATAATGGTTAATGACGCGCTTTTATGCAAGAGAACACAATTATGCCTCTTTGTCAATTGGCGTCTGTATCACTAATCATTCCATTGGTTCGCTTTGAAATTCATGTTCATGGTCAATTTGTAGGCACGAACCCAGATTGTACGAAGTCTATAAAGAGTCCTGCGTCAGGTCTCAGATGTGTACCGTGTCCTGAATACAACTCTACAATTATACTACATTGTATATCTGTTTCCTTTTTCTTTTATTTTCAGAATTTACAGAGTATATGTGTAGACCTATCAAGTAGATACTTGTGTCATCATCAACGTCATCATCAACGTCATCATCAACAACTTCTTCGTTACACACCAGCATCGCCATCAGCTCAAGCAACATTTCATCAAGAGTTATCTGTCTTTATTTGTGACATTGTATAATTATATGATTCTTCAAGGATTCAAGAGTGACCGTTCTTGGATTAAGCGCCGACGTATTCGTCTACCTTTAATACTCTCAAACGAAAGATAATAATCGACTCAAAGGCGTTTCCCGATTAGATATTTTTAGAGTTATTGCCCTTATTTCAATTTTATTTCACGAAAAAACGGGTATATACAAATGTACATTAATAAGAGAGAGAATAGCTACAAAATTGGCTACGATAGACTTCGTTTTTGTTTAAAAAAATCAAACATTAAATACTTCACAGACAATAATTAAATTTTTCAGGTGTCCAGGGATAGATTTTTTGATTCTACGAAAGTGGAAGTATTTTCTATTAGCATGTTAACATTATATTTAAATCTCTCATATCCAATACTAATTACTCCAATTCAAATAATGATGGCAATATCTGTAGATCTGCTGAATGAGATAAAATGGAGTCATTTCAGGTAAAAAGAAGAAGTAGAGGAGAACAGTTCCTTTTCCGGTCTCCACACCTACCATCTTTTTAAACCGATGATCAGGACTTTTTCGCCTATCTGATTTTTCACAATCTATGAAAGGGACTCCACAGGGTTGGGGTTTTTTTACATAACGGGACTGGAAATAATTGTTCTAGAGTAATATCACATTTGATATAAATCGAGAGACCAATAACTTGTGTGCAAAATTTCAGATCATTCGCTCACTCCGTTTGTCCAGAATAAACATTCTAAGTGTTAAAATGACCTAAACTAAAAAGCGTTGCAACGCTTTTCACTCAAATCGAGCTTAGGATAGCACAAAAGTTTACTTGATTATCACTTTATTTCCGAGTATATTTTTTAATTATCTTTTGTAAATCATTCTGTTTTAAGTTTCAAAGTTGATCTATATAAGGAAGTAAAATTTTATGATTAAAAGCTATTGAACACCAGTTCACTTAAGCCATTCTAGAGCCTTCCTTCCTATCCTTTTTTGCCCATATACCAGAAACAAAATGAGATTTCTCTTTGGCCTTAGCGTCAGCAACGAAATAATATATTAGTCAATCGATGAATTACGGTGGTACATTTTGTCATAATTATATATCATTTCTATTTTGTTATAGTATATTTGTATTTTTGTATTTGTAAAACCATTGTGTACATGTATGTTTTTTCCATTCTTTTATCCGTAGTGCCAACTGTAATAAACATAGATCTAAATTATTGATGCTTGTAATATAAAATCGTAAAGGGGAGGAAACTTTGGAAAAGTGTAACGTCAAGGCATTCAAGGGAAGTAACTTTGGTCACATAGTTACAATCATGAGTGTTAATTAAGGGGTAACCGTTGTGTTACAAAACTTGTCTTATTCGAAACATTACCTTTAGTTTCTATGGTTACATTTTAGAGGTGGGGATGGAAATCGGGGAGGTAACTATGTCAATATTACGACTACAATAAATTTAAAGGGCGGTAATTTTGGTAAAACTGTCGGGGCCACTTTTTTACGTTGTAAAATTGGTAAATTTAACAATCTTTTTATTGAAATACCTATGAAAAAATGCATAATTATTTTACATATAGAAGCTTCCTATGAAACAGGTGTGAAGGTAAATTAAATTTTATTACTTTCACGCCGATCTGATATCCGGCCACCGCTCCGGTTCCAACATTTTTAGAAAGTAAGGTCAATGAACTTCTTTGCACAAATAACAACTGTTAAAGATGCAAAATATCCCCTCCCGGATGACTACTAGTTATTTTTTCGCTCCACAAATCCCCCATAAGAGACCCTTCCTTATGTTCAGGCAAATCTTATGTAACCTCCGTACTTATAGCATTTATATGTCTAACTTTTTTATGCATTTTTTTAATTGTTTGTACTTTAGGTATAGAATAAAGAAATATATATCCAAACACGTTTGTTCTTGTAATCAAAAAAATCCATAACAAGTGTGTTGCTTATATAAAAAAATACTTTTTTGTCTTGACACAATTTGGATCACACATCGCCATGTCTGTATATTGAATGAATGTCTGCATCCAAATACCATTATATGCGATGATAAACTTTCTTTGAATTAAATCAGTTAAATGCAATAAAGACTGATCCACAAATCTGCATTTGACATTTAGTTAGAAAATAACTGAAATCAAGCCCATGTCGACGGTCAAGGTCCATCTACATGAAGATGTTAACGCGTCGAACTAGTAATCCAAGTATTGCTGGGTGTGTTGGTTCAAACCACTTCATTGCCGTTGTTTCCTTGAGCAAGAAACTTTACACTCATTACCAAGAACTGGTTGGTTCCAAAAACGACTCCGAGAATGTGTCTTCTGTTTAAACTAAATGGGACCTCGGTCATCCGAAAGACTTGTTAGTTATCTGATATGGGGTCGCGGTTTGTGGGGTGGAAGTCGCATAATTAACAACCCTTTTGTAGTAAGAGTTTCCGATTTGTTCATTTTTATCACAGTTCACAATTAAAACAAAACACTCAATAAATTGACATAACCTGGCAGAGCCAGACATTTCCATTATCAAATATATAATCATATTTTCATCATATATTTACAAATGTAATATTGTTAATGAAGAATAATTTTCTTTAAAAGAAAAACAACAACAAAACAAAAGAATCAACGTCATATAAATATAGCAAACAAATTTAGACAACATGCCTAAAATGTTTAACATGACAAATGTGCAAAACTGCATTTTTGCTTTCCTAATCACATTCATCAACGCCAGTCAACACAGATACAGAGGAACCTGTCTTATCCGGGCTCATCCGGACCAGAAGAAAGTTCGGATTAGAAACACAACACTTTCACAACACAAGTCGTAAAACTACTCTGTAAAATTAATTTTCTTTTGTTATGAAAACGCTAATAAAGACCCCCATTACACCGGGTCAGTCCGTTTTTATCCTGGGTCCAATAAAAAGTAAAAGAACATTGCATAATGTCACCATTTTACACTGTCACACGCAAGTATATTAATTCCATCTTGTACTAAATTAAAATTCACTGCCGATTGCTTGTAAATCTGAAGATCTTTAAAGCATCCATTGAATGGCTCCAAAAAATATCCAAGAGTATTGTGTGCCACGTCATTGTCTTTGAACGATCCTTTAAAAACAAAATAAGTTCGTCTTTATTTAAACATGCTCATGCCCTCAAATGAGTTAACAATTTTTCGAAAAGAAAATTTATGAAACATACATTCAAATGAACAAATGTTACTTAAATTTCAAGTGAAACTTTGCCTGTTTTATGTAAAATATAAAAGAATTTACTATTTTCATCGTTTCACCGGCATATTTATATCCCGTTACTGGCGGATGGAGAGCAAATTCGCGTATTTTGACGTATAACATGTTCTGGCTTAATTTATACTCACGACAGTGTCTAAAAAGTTTCAAAAATAATTATAGTATAACAAATCTTGGAGCGTCCTACTTTAAGCTAAATACATAAAAACTGTAAAGAAGAAGGTCGATTCTTGAAAGAATCTGTAATGTTAAAAACAATCCACACAAAATGGTTAAACATTTTTACCTATATAGAACGCTCCGAAAGTGTCCAAAGTGAAAAAGTCTCCGGATACTCGACTTTCGTACGTCAGCTCATCAATTTTCAGAACTAACAGTTGCTTTTCCCTGAAATATATTAATAAGTTTGTAATTATCTTCAGTGTCTTGTAAAAAAAACCATTATAGAAAAAATTTCGTTTCGTTGACAAAATATATACGGACCTTCAGTTAATGTCCTTTTATAACCGTGGAAAAATGAGAAAGCTACACTCATTACACTCGTAAGAAAAAAGCAAGTTTTAACTATCAATAAACAGCAAGAAATAATAGTAATCATAATAATTAAAAACCAACAAAAAATCAAAAGAAATAAAAAAAAAACGACCCCCCAAAAAACAACAAAAAAAACAACAACGCAAGTATTTTTCAACACGTACTAAAGTAATGCTGGCTTATGTAATTTGAAACATCACTGCATGTCCAAGTATGCATATTAAAATAAACTACAACATTCCTTGACTGTTATAGTGTGAGATCTCGATATACTGACTGTGCATTAGCGCCTTTCGGAATTGAACAATCACGTAAAAAACGTGCAAACACTTATGAAAATAAACCTTGTTTTGGGGTTTTTTTTCAGTTACGCACTGGCCTTCAGTTTTAACACACATCACGACTGCATGTGTTCTTCAGTACTGGTCATGTACATCAATGAAAACATTTACAGGTTTTCTAATAAGACACTATAATCTTGAACATTGGGATAAAATACTAACGGGAACATTATAGCACATGTATAAACTTAATCTCAAATGCCGTCTGCATTTGTTCGTTCATCGCATCATTTTGTTATTAAAATAAATAGTGATAACTACGAGACCTTAATCCGGTCGACATGAGAGTCTTCGGAAATGACTGGTAAAAGAGGAGTCACTGCTGAATGACGACTTTGCCTCCACACTCAAACATGCGGACATTTTGTTTCAAAGCTTTAGTTATCAAGTGTTGGTGGTATTGAGAGGGGCGCCTATATGATTGTACGATATGAAGACTATCGATGCTAGTACAATTAACGAAGGACTTTTCTACTTTACTTAAAAAAATGAGTGATGTGTCATATGCCATGCTGTTACAACACTGAACCTCAGGTTAGAAGTTATATTTTATAAAATGGTAGTTTAAAGATATACTGTGCTCATCCTTGAGTAAAATACTTTAATCACAGAAATTTATTGAAATCTATAAAATTCTTATTGAGTATGTCTAATCTGAATAAAAGAATGAATAAACTATGTACGTGAAGCTGCGTTCTTTTGGTTGGTCTTTTCTTAAAAAAAACTACCATTATATTTCATATTGTGACCACCTATAGTGTGTAGAATCTTAAACAAACTATATCTACTTTATGTGAAGTTAAAACATGTTTATTTTATTTTTACAAAGAGACTGTGTAGCAATAATCAATAACTTCTAATATCAAATTTGAGCATAGTTTATCTTTAAGATGTATAATCAAGAATGCATCTAAAGAACTCTTTAAAGAACCAATTCTAATTAATTAAATTCCAAAATCCCAATTAATTCCAACTGTATTTGAACTTCCAAAAAAGGAGACATAAGATGTGTAAAATGAGATAATATTTCACCTTTCAATTGTAATATTATGCCATTTTCCATCACTAAACTTCAGAGGTGTGATTATTTCTCCTTTTGAGTACCAACCAAGATTCCAAACAAGTTTCAGTAGGCCATCTTGTATTCCTACGCCAAGATAATCTTCATCGTCCGTGTACGTCTTTTGGCGAAAAAAAAGAGTAACAGATTAAATAGTAAAAATACCCATTTTAATGTGATTGAAATTGCAAAACGTTTATTTCTTATCATCATAACATACAATGTAATTAAATTTTAAGTAAAGGTTATGGTATACATGTATTTTGTACGGAGTAAATAAAACCACCGTTTTTTGAAGAATTGCATTCAAAGTGGCAAAATAACATATTCGGCATTTTTTAAAGTTGGTTTAGTGTTTCAGTTGGGCGGAAAATGAGGCAAGGGACAGAAGCCAACATAACACAAACCAGCCATTAATGCGCGTTGAAATCGCTGCCCATGCATATTTAAGAACACTTTTCAAGATTGTTTTACTTTTAGACGATTTTGAACATATTTGAAGCAAAAGAATGTCCCTTGTTTGCTCTTTTGTGTCAAGCAATTACTAAAAATGGAGTGTTCATGTTTTTTGTTAGGTTAATAAATTACCTGTCCATTCCATAACATAATGCAGTTTATAACTGTCGTTTTAAATGAAAACGAGATATCCGTTTTTGATGTATTACTCCGCGGGAAATCGTCATCAATAAAGTTCATATAACTTCCGGTCGAGAAGTAAACAGAATTCTTTAGATCCGCCACTGAAATATACATATGCACACATTTATTACTTTTTTCTTGACCTTTTCCCTGCAGCAACCGGAAGTGACGAGTCTTGCCACCAGAACACGGCTAGTCAGGCCAGCCTGCACATGCCTACTTACAAATGCGGAAGCTGTGCTAGTCAATATAAGAAATTCAGTAGGGGTAATGGTTAAGATTTCAATTTTCAATTAATAACACAACAACATTTTAGGGATGATAAGACATACTTATAAAAAAAGTTTTAAAAAATCAAAATCAAGGTACATGTACATGTAATTGATCGAATTTAGCTTCGGCAAAATCAGCACTGTTGCTTTTTCAACATTGTAGATTTACTGTTGTTAAAACATAATTATTAATTTTTTATTTCTTTTACTACATTTTTTTATATTTGGGATAATTGGAAATTATTTTGTGGTCGAGGACCAATTTTTATCATTACAACCAAGTAAAATATATAGTTTTAATGTACCATCGCTACAGAACCTTCCCTGCCATCCTATGAAACAATCACATTTATAACTGTCGTCCCCTGCTGCTCTACAGATGCCATGTACACAGCTGTGGTTAGAGCATTGTACGGGTATGTCACACGTTTCACCAACAAACGAGCCCGTACAACTACAGCTAAACTCATCATCAGCTTCAACAGAACATGTTCCTCCATTCCTGCAAACATCGTACCCGCATCTTGTACCGTCACAGTCTTCAATGTTACGGCCGTATTTTGCTCCTGAAACAGTGAAATTATTTTAGACAAAGTCAATATAAGATAGCAGCTATTACAGAAATCAACAATAAATGTAATGTTTACTTTGATATCTTTTATCAAAAGACCAAACCTCCGGTCAGTGGGCAAGAAATCGCTCTAAATCATACTACAGCATAATAATCCGGGAAAAGGGTAAAATGATCTCTTATTATTTGCAATGGCATATAGCAGAATTGGCGCGATAACTAGTTATGGGATTTAAACCAAATAAATGATCTCTTTACCTTCAAATATGATATTGATATCGAAATCTTGTGAAATTATAAAATAATATTTAAACGAATTATTTTGTTAATTGGTACAATTGTCTAATTTTTTATTCGAATTTAGAAACTTCTCATTCAGCTTTTTGTTATACAACAGATATGCATATAAACTAAATAGATTTGCTTTTTATAATAACATGTTATTCCATTAAACTTCATACTAAGTAAAAGTACCATTTTGATTCAGTTGTAACTGCTTTTCGTTCACGGCAAAGTCCCTGATGCAACCATGAAACGCTTCTGGTTCGTTCTCAAAAGCTTCTGGGGAAGCATCTTCTAAGTCTGGAAGACCGCCTATAAAATGATAACAATGCAGTTAAATTTATCAATTCATGTAATGTACGAGCTTGACGTAACTGAAAATACAAAAAAAAAGCTTTAAACATGGACAACTTAAGTATTCAAGACATATGAGTCATTAATGGTTAGTGAAAATTCAAAGATAATTTCGAGTACCGATGAAAAAGTCTGTTGTAACATCTAGAAATGTCATCATTCCTTGTAACTGTTCTGTGACCGTTTCATCATCTACAGAAATGTAGAAGTGTGTCACATTTCTTCCTGCTTCTACAGTATACCATCTATCTGTAATTAGAAAACAAATTAGTAGTAATAAATCGATGGCCTTTATACATTATCCATCATAAAGATATGTGTAAAGAAATATTTACTTTTTAAAATTTTGTTGGGTATACAAGTCGTGGTTCACAAACAATCATTTAAGTTCTGTATGTATGATTTCATTGTCAATCAATAAGTCGATTCAAGCCTTCAGCACGAGCATTCACCAATGGTCCGATCTTATTCCAGTCGTAACATATTTTAGGATTAATGAATTTTTATATTCCACCAACGAAGCAGTATCTTAACAAGGATTGAAAAAGTTACCTACCCGGATTAGAAACCTCGGTCATATGTTCAATCATATTTACTCCAGCCCCTACATCGATTCTCAGCTGTAAACGCTTGTTATTTAATATTAAGGACAGAAAATCGCCAGAATGACTATGAAGGCGTTGGGCAACATAGAAAAGAAGTCCCTCAGACATATTCGGTTTGATCTGAAGCTGAATCTGTATCTGACGTTTGATATACAACGGTTGGAACGCCATGTAAGACCCTTCTCCGAGGAACATTGGGTCACTGATGTTCATGTCTACAAAATGGGAAATCATATTCACGAGTTGCCGTAAAATATTACTGCAATTGTGGCATATAAGTAGGAAGCTAACCCATTAAAGGCGGATGGTTTTACATGAGGTTTCCTAAATTAGGAAAGCTGGAAAGTACATTGTTGTTGTTACAAAATATTAAAACCTAATGGATATCAGGAAAAATGTATTCTTTGAATTCTCTTCTTTAATTCCGTCTAGGCTGCTATTGACATATTCTGCTCTGCAACCTTAAGTTTTACGGAATAAATTGTCGAGAGCATGGAAATCTGACATTTTAATATTTTTTTAAACAACTGATTCGAAAAATTAGTTTTATGCTATTCACAAGTTATGAGACGGAAACAAAACACCTACAAAGCTTATTTCTTCAAACAGCAAATAATATAAGTACAGTCAAATTAGATAGCAACAATATGAAATGAATTTATTTATTTACGCCGAGCAAAAAAATTTTTATGCGGGAGATAAGTAAAATATTGGCATGCTCTTTGGTGTTCGTTTTAACCGGTATGTATCATACTACCTTCATCACAATGTGTCCCTCTCTTTCCAAGTGGGCAAAGGCAGTGGTAGCCATCAGACATTTTGGGAACACACGTACTTCCGTCTCCACACGCATGAGCAAGATCACAAACAGTAATAACATCTGTACAGAATGTGCCTTTCCAGCCTTCTTTACAAGCACAACTGAAATAAGAAATTTTTGATCTCAAGTTCCAAATCTACCAAATATTTTTGTCTTTGTTTTTTCCAAACTAAACGGTAAGATTAAATATTTTCTACTTTCAGTTCTTAGTGTTATATGATATTTAAATGCTATATTGACAATAAAGTCTCGCAATTCTACTCACTTTACATTATGTATATACTTCTTGGATTAGGCAAAAAGACATAATAATGTTCATTTAGAATATGCAACCCTTTAAAGTATAATAATAGAATGTTCAAGTTGGCAAGGTATAAACATGAATAAGATTAGCTTACTAAATTGAAGCGCCAAGATCTCGACAATCAGCGCCATTTTGACACATGTTTTGGTCGCAAGACATTGAGGAACACTCCCCTACATTTCTGCCATTTATAACATGTCCAGGTGGGTTACCGGGGACAATAAACTGTGTAATATCGCTTCTTATCCTGATGTTGAAAATGCACCCTGAAACAAATATATTATTGATATATTGTCGATATCATTTTCAGTTTTAACTCATTATGAATGTTGTATAAATAACTTTATACATTTTTCTTTCTTAAAAAGAGCAACACTTCAGTTTCAATTTATCGTTTATCGAAATTTTCAATGCTTTCAAAAGGTTATGGGGGACACACTAATAAAAAGCCATAAATGAACAAAAACCAACCAAGAAACTCGCATTTCAAATCTATAACATTTTCTTAATTTGTTAAAAAAAACTTCTATCACGCCTTTGTGCAACTACTAGCAAAGGGGAGTTTATAGTTTTTTACGATCTCGCAGATGACGATGAAATTAATGAACAACACATTCAAGTTCTGAATTCATTTATAATAGGCAGTGCATGTATGTATGTAGTATATGCCTAATGCGGGTCCATCCGCCCGAAATAGCACAACATGCAGCTTTTGTTGTCGAGTACGGACCCCGGGTATGTCACCATTCATGCCCTTAAAGACTTAATTTTGAAGAACAAAGTGGCATAATTTACATGCAATTTCCACGGAGTGTTAGCCAAAGATATGAATTTTGAGCCAAAAGTAGGTCACTGTACGGCGGTCAATGAGAACCTTAATGTACAGTAACCTGAGACTTAATGAAAGGGTAGCCCTTACATGGGCTGTTGGTGCCAGCAAAAGGCCTGTCGTTCAAGCCGTCTAACCGTGCTAGGGGCTCACGAACCCTGTCGACTCAAAGCCTACTTTGTAGGGCCACTCCCCTCGGCTTTAGTCAGGACATCGGCAGCTGGTCGGCAGTACAAGTTCCGATCTTTTGCGCCGTCCCCAGTTTTCAAATCTTCTGCCGATGCCCTGTGTTCTCTCACCGAGGTACACATACCGAGGGGAAGAGAGAAGATAGGCAGTGCATGTTTATAAATGTGAATAAATACATGTATTGATTTAATCTTTCTTTTAATATTCCAATTTATCTTATGCTGACCTTTGAACCCATCATCAAAGTCCGCCCCATTTGGCAAAACTCCAATTTCTGACACATCGACGTTACCAAAGTAGAGTTTTGAGTTTGTATTTAGTGCCGTTAGAACACCGGGACTCTTTCCAGTTATATTTCGCTGGTTGTCGACCTGAAGCCAACCAGAGTTTCCAGCTCGTCCAAGTTTTATGGAATGGTGATGTATGGTCTCGTCAAGTTTTCTTGCACTATAAATCTGTCCATAGCCTGAAAATAGTAAATCCATAACCTAAAAACATTAAATTTCACATTGACGTATTAGTACTGGATAGAATTAAACATTGGTTAAATGCAGGTGTTATATTTTTATCGTGTACAAAACGATTTTGTTTGATGTCAGTCACACCCTTTTGTCACGAAAGATGACATACTGGGTACACTCTCAGATGCAACATTGTTGTCATTCGACTGTTTTTGTGGGTTTTTTTCCATCAGTCCTTAGACACATTTATTTTGATACAGATCTCATTTCCTATCCCGAACACAGCAAACGCTCTAGTTATTATATGGATATAAAATGCCTTACCCGAGCCAAGATCAAATCTGTACACGACAAAACCGAATTCCAAACCCACAGCCATAAAATCTCTCCTACCGTCATATGAACCTAATATTAATATAAAACATACCACAATCACTTAATACATTTAGGAAAATAGTTAGTACATGTAATTATACAATAAAAAATGCGAGGCAAACGTATGCCAGGATATTTTCAATGTTATTATACAATAAAAGTTGGGGTGGGCACATATATTATAAATTTATTAAATGTACAGTGCTCACAAGATATTTTCAAACCCATATGTCCGCAAACATAACCAAAAGCTGCGTGACAGAAGTATGCAACTATATTTCCCAAGCAATTTTACACTTTGTACGACAAACTTGGTAAAAAGTAGCAATCTCACCCGTATTTCCCATAAATAGGATCAAACTTGTGTCGGCAGATGTATTATCAAGTATGATGTCGAATTCAAGTTCTATATCAGTCTCGACATAGTGTGGATGCGCGTATGCGATATATGAACTGTAGCCATATTTGTCTCCAACAAAGTGAGGTATTGCTACAGGTAAAACTGAAATAAATATACCATTTAACAGATGTTGATCAATTCATCTACAAATGCAACTGCATGCAAATAAAAGTCAGTCTTTTTTGTGGTTTAAAAATATGCAAGTGTCAAGTGACATTGAAAACGGTTTCATTTTGAAACGTCATATTTAAAAATTCTACGCGATTTGCCGAATAACCCTTTTATAGTAATAGTAATGACGATAACGCCCGTAACTTAATAATTTGATGACCATTTTCAGTGAATATTTCCTTTACATTTGCCTTAATAACAACCCTGGGCTTGTTGATCAAAGCGAAAAGATTCATCACCCTGAAATAGCCTTTCGGCGAATTTGAAGATGTTTAGTAAGGATTAAGCAAGCATGGCAAAATGGTAAGATTTATTAAAGGTTGCTCCTTTCTTTGTAACATTATAATTATGTACGCTTTAATAATGAACTAAAGATGAAATTTTCATATTTAATAAACCTTCTAATTTGAAATATTTGAATATGTGCGAATATTTCATACTTGGATTTGAACCCTCAATTACATAATTATTTATCTTATTACCTTCTTTACACAGAGCACCACCTCTACCATACGGACAAAGACACAACTGATCACGAGCCTTTTCTTGAATTATGCATGTTCCGCCATGTTGACATGGATTGACGTCACACAACTTCCGTTCGCAGAGGGCGCCACCATATCCGGAAGGACAACTGCAGTACCATTCTTCACCAGAACTTTGTTGAGGTGAAGAAATACTTTATACAATTCAATGTAACCTTATACGAAGCTGTTTCGTGATGTGCAGATGCGGTTAAATTTCGCATTACTAAGAACTTTTATCAGTCTCCATACTATTTGATTGGTTCTCTAAGATATAGGTTAGGGAATTCATGATTAATTTGCTATACGACCTTTACAAATATTCATACTCATAAAATACCGGTGATTCATTCAATATGACTCTTGGAGTTTGCCGTAATATTCAAGAAAATTTATAAACATTTATTAAGATGATCTTTACTGAAACACTAACATTACATTTGCTTGCTACACAATGACGTACTTATAACCTGTATGTGGTGCGATTTCAATCAAGCATGAAATCAATTATAATTCCTAAATTGAAATAATGGAATAATTAAAGCCACGGTGTCAAAAGTATGTTATATACACCAAATACCTGTGACAAGTAGCTCCATTTTTACACGGATCGTGCTGACACACGGGAACATTACAGTTGTCAATATTGACCCCTCTAATCGGCATGGTAACGAGGTCAATCTCTTTTTTATTGATCTGCAAATTATGGATACAGCCAATGAAGCCGTCCATTATGTGAGTACCGGAAATGACATCATCTGTGTATGTGTACCGTGGTATTCCTCCTAGAAGAAAACACCTTTAATTGTGTTACTTTAATTAAAAATAAGAAAATGCCACAATACAACAATTTTTTACCAAAATTATAGAAAGCGCTGAAAATAAAATAGTTATTGATAAAGACAGCAAAATGTAAACAAAGTGGTATTTTGATTTCCATATAAAATACTCGACCACTATCACGTACTGTACTAATCACCAAAACGTAGAAGTAAAAGATGAGTTAGTTGTATGGCCAAGTAGTAGTTTTTTGTAAATTGTAACAGGACATCAAAAATAAAAAGCTTTAGATAAAAAAAAACAGTTTTATAATTTTTGATAAGCCCAATGACTGCTTTTTCCTTAAAATGAGCATATTTTCCGTGTGTCTATTTAAGCCATATTTATCAAAAATAATTATTAACTGTAGACATTTTCTTAAATTTACACACAATATCCTTGAGACAACCGTGAAAGAACCATTTGCCTGATTTCGATGCGTTCTTACCGGAATTTACCTTATGCATAGTATTTTAAGTTCATAATGAAATGAGAGTTATGATGCATTTAATTGTAATAGTATGGAGGTTCTTCTGCACAAAAATATCAGGCCCATACTCGAACGCTAGCAAAATGTCGGGGAGATTTCCGTGTTTTTTGTTTTTTTTGGGGGGGGGGGGGGGGGCACGCAATTTTGTGTATAAAAAGTGAATATATTAACCGTATAAACACCATTTGCCAGATTCCGACGCGGATTCGTTTTTTTATTAGTTATATGAGCCTTCTATACATAAACATAAGGCCCAAAGTCCAAATCTAATCCAAGTAATATGTCCAGCAGATTTCCCCTTGCCATGCTCGGTTATTTGGACCGGAGAGTTGTTCTTTCTGTACGAATATAAACTGTAGAAATTTTTGTTTAAAAAAAATACACCAAATTCTTGAGCCAACCATGAAAACAACATTTGTCTGATTCCGATGCGGATTCGATTTTGTACAAGTTTGGTAGTAATAAGAGGCCCATCAAAACATTTTATCAAAAGCAATGGATTCTTTAAATTATTTTCACTTGGCTTTATAGGAGGTCTAACGCATGTGTCTGCTGTGAAATCGTACTTTAGAAATATTTGCGCATTCTGATCAGTTTGATTAATTTAAATAATGTTGTCTTGCCACCGACAGCTTTTGATTCGGTTCTCATCAGGGACGGGAAAACTATCCAGTTCGCTAACAGGAAAGTGGTTCTACTCAGGTCTCCGTTTGTGCATAAAATAACGCATGGAATATGATTTGAGGTAATGCTGGAAAATCTACATGACATTCATTGTGTTGGTGAGAACAAAGCTAAAATAATTATAAAGAATACCTAGATACAGATTTCCTAGTAACTGGGAATGTCTGACTGTTAGTATAGGACTACTGACAAACACCCTGGAGTTGACAATGACAGCTGATGAGCACCATTCTCCTGGTCCTGATGACCACACTTGTCTTGAAAATAAATTAAAAAACAAATGTCTTGTTTTTACGCTCATCAAACATATTTATGGCCATATAACAGGCTTTCCTGGATAACTATCCAGCCATTATCAATTTCTCCGCAAGTGACCGGCTACTAATCCCACATGATTTATGAGTCAACGGTGGGACAAAAGACCATTTCATTCAATGCCGGTCATCAATTAGATTATTGTCACGGATAAACTTCGACTCGCCTGGAGATATAACTAACAACATACCTGATACAGTTTAACAGAGAAAATAGTATTTCAACGGTCTTCTCGATTAAATACAAAAAGGCAATATTTATTGCGAAACTTTGCTTAAAATGAACTAAATAAATCTTACACGGTGAAATTGCATTTAATGTTTCAGGAAAAATTGATTATTATGCATTATTAAAATCATAAATTAGAATAATGGCAATTTAGTGTTATTTATAGAATCTTTATCTATCATCCTTGTTCATTACAAAAATATTTTTAAGTACTTTATACCGTATGACAATTTCATATACATCGCCAGTATTGACTGTCATGCCAGTTTCGACAACTCCATTCATGAAACCGTCGCACGAAAATATGTAACGAAGCTCCCCATTGGTCAAATAGAGACGCATAAATGCAGCCTGTTTATAATCTGCTTCTCGATTGGCTGAATACAAAATTGTATCGTCCATCTGAGTGGTCTTTATTGAAACATATATCTCGTTTGATTGGTCAGAAGATATATCTGGCGGAGTCAGCTCAAGATAAGACGAGCCAATGAAAGCTGGATAATAAATCAGCTTTTCTAAAATAGACAAAATTAAGGAGTGCATATTAAACGCATTATTTATATGATGTGCAGCAGGAAAGCATACTTTTGTATGTATAATATCATTTGTAGAAAATTAAGTAAATTCATTAGTAAACAGTAGCCGTTTATAAAGTTTGTATAAACATCACGATTATCCAATTAAAAATTGACGTTACAAACGAGAAGTATAAAATCATATAGACACCCCAACGTGCTAAAAGCGCATAATGTAGAGTAAATTTCAAACTAAATAGGTAAAAGTACCTGAAAAATAAAACTATAGGAAGATTATTGAAGGTATTAAGCTCATACCATTTTCACACCTTGGTCCGTAGAACGGCAGTTGACAAGAACATCTGGGTACTTGTACATTGAAAATTGTCATGGTAACGGTGCATGTTCCGCCATTTTCACACACATAACCATCACAAGCCGTTGCCTCTGTAAGGAAAGAACTGTTTTAGGCAAGTCGGTGTGTATCCGAGGTTGATTCATTTGCGAAGATGAAAAGGAACAATAAATACAAGTAATTTTGTCTGTGGCAAATAACATAATTTGGTTTTCCCAAGAAATGAATAAATGGATAGTCCGTTTCATTTTTGATTGGTTATAAATAACAAAACCAATAGGGCCAGTCAATTCTAACACTAAATCATATCATACTCGTATTGATTTATTTGTTGAAGTCAATGGGGTTGAAAGGTGATAGTTGAAAATGGTCGACAAATAGTGAGGATACAATAATATAGCGTTTTATACTTTTAAAGGATGAACATTACCTGTCTGACACTTTTGGCCTATATATTTATCCCCACAATCACAGTAGACTCCGGATATATCCTCTTTGCAATCCCCACCATTAAAGCATCCGAAAGATTCACACGAAGTAGATGGCCCTGGTGTCGTAGTTGATAAGGAAAGCGTTGAAAAAGGCGCGCTTTTAGATGGCTGTATAGTGACAGAAGCGGTTGATGAAAATTCTGTTGAATATGTAAACGTCGAAAGTCCAAGAGTCGATGTTGAAGACGCATGGAAAGACGACGAATACAAATTGGGAGATGTCAATGATCCATACTGTGATATTCCTGAATTTACAAATGTAGCCACAGCTGATTCTGTTGAAGAAGATAATAAGTTATCAAACAATGTTGATGTCGGTTGCAGTATTCCTGAGGATGACATTTGTAAGATAGTTGATGTTGATTCAATTCCAGAAATCGTAACAGATGTGATTATGAATGAACTACTCTCAGATGAAAACAAGTTGGAAGACATGTTTGGAATGGTTGACACAGATGTAACACTATGTTTACTCTTACTTATTACGTCATTCGAACTACTTCTCTCATAAGTTTTTGTAATCTCTAAGCTAGGTGTTGTCAAAATGGTATTTTCATCTGAAGGGCTTAAAGAATTTGAACTGACCAGAGACACTGGACTAATATCGGGTGACGACATGATTTTTGACGATTCAATGGCAAAATCAGTAGATGCAGAATGCGTGATTGCCCAGCTTGCTTCAGATTTGTTTACCGACAACTTCGATGGCCTTGAATATGAAGTTAAAAGGTTAGACGTCACGAAAAAAGATGTACTTGGGAACGCAGGTGATGACATTGGTGAAGCTTTTGTTAGAAAGGAGATTTCCTTGCTATATGTTGGAGATAATGCTGTCGACGACATTGTTGGTAATATTGAAGAGATTGTTCGTAACATATGACTTGTCTGAAAATCACCGCTGAATGATGTTGTCTTCAGACTTTCACTGCTTCTTTGAATTAATGTTCTAGAACGACTTGAACCCAGAGTCGTGTGTGATTTTGATGACGATAGTTTAGAAAGGTTCGATGGAACAAGAGATACGGTGGTATTAATCGATGTTTTCTCAGATAAATCAGATAAATTCAAACTTTGAAATGAAGTTACACTATCTAATGACATATACATAGTTGAGGAGAAATCTAAATCTGTGGAAGTTCTAAGGTCACCTGAAATCACCAAAGATGCTGCTGATTGTTGTGATAAAGAATCAGTTGATATCGTAGAAGAAATTGTAAAATCAGAAGTAGTCCTTTGTGTGAAATCTGACATTGTCTGAGTAACTGAACTTGACATCAATGTAGAACGCGATAACGTGCTTTCTGATGTCAAAAATGGTTTTGTAGTCGAAAGTCGTAAAGTTGAACTAGATGTGTGTTTTTCTTGACTTACTGAATTGTCTATGGAAGTAAACATCGGGACGCTCCTACTTGAAAAGTCCATTGTATGTGTTGCTGTAAATGTCTGTTCGAATGAGACTGGTGTTGAGTCGCCACTAGATTGCTGAAGACTCGCGCTAGAACTTGAGTAGAAAATATTTTCAGATGTGCTAATGTATTTCGACAATGAAGACAGCGACTTATCGGAAAAGTTTGATGACTGTTCCAGTTGAACGATGGTTGTTTGTGTTGATACAGCCTCAGAAGATAGAGCAAATGAAACAGATTTTGAGAAGAGACTACTTGAGATTAATGCCGGTGAGTATGATACTTCTGTCTGTGTAAATGAGGGATGTACGAGGTTAGATGAATCAGAAATTTCTGTCATTGAGGACATTAATATTGAGCTTGGAGGAATTGATGTTGTGATATGATCAGTACTATATGTTTGATGTATGAATGAGGAAGACTTTGATGGTGATATATGTGACAAAGATGTTGTGGAAGATGCCGGCAGACCAAATGTTGATGAAGCAGATGATACGCTTGAAGCATCTTTTAAAGGAGTGGTAGGAACAAATAGTTTGGAAGATGACAAATGTGGAATACTTGATGCGATATCTGATGAGAAAACTGTGCTTTCTTTTGATGTAGATACGTAAGAGTTGAATTTTGTTGGATTGATCATTGTAGATTTTAGTGTGGTTGACTGTCTAGAAAGTTCATTTGAAGTGGTACTACTGAAATAATCTGAAGTAAATGAAGTGGAAGAAGACAATGCCGTGCTTGAAATATATTGTGATGCACTTGCAGGAGGGGTTACACTTATACTTGAATATTCGACCGACATCTCTGATATACTTTTTTTGCTAGATGAATAATTCCATAACGTTGATGTTGCAGATGAATAATTCATTGATGTTACTGTTGCAGTTGAATGACTCAATGATGTTAATGGTGCAGTTGAAAGATTCAAGGAATTAGACGTTGAAGTTGGGAGTTTTAAAGAAGTGAACGTTGTAGATGGAGGGTTCAAAGAAGTCGACCCTGCGATTGGAATATTCAAGGAAGTAGACGCAGCTGTTGGAAGATTCAAAGAAGTCCATGTTGCAGCTGAATGATTCAAGGAAGTTGTTTTTACAATTGAATGAGTCAATGAAGATGGTATTGCAATTGAATAATTCAAGGAAGACATTGACATGACAAGAGAAGTTTCACTTTTACTTGGAAAATAAGTTTTGTTGTACAAACTTGAAATCATACTGTTTGATGTGCTAACTGCAGAGACTAATTCCATTGAAAATACTGACGTAGACAAAAGCCCGGACGATGAGATCCGAATAGCACCTGTTGATGATGTTTTTTCAAGTTGAAATGAGGTAGATGACACGGTCTTAATTAAACTGTCAGGAAGTGATCTTGAAATAGAAGCAAAGCCTGTTCTCGTTGTAATATCAACTGATTCTGAGGCAGGCGTATACTGTATAACGGAAGATGGGCTAATAGATAAATGTGTAACGTAGTCACTCGTTGACATGTAAGTTTGAACACTTGGTATTGAATATAAAGCTGAAGTTGAGATATACGTTACAAATGATGATGATGGTGTCATAAAGAACGATGATAAAGACAATGATGTACTATCAGTTAATGATGAAGTTGTTGATAATATACTTGAAGATATCACAGTTGGTAACACATTTTGGCATAAATCGCCAGTAAATCCATGCGGGCATATACATTGAAAACCACCAGGAATATTTGAGCAATTGGCTTCATTTTGGCACGGTTCTTCAATACAGAAGTCAATCATTTGCGCACAAGTTTTGCCCGTAAATCCATATGCACATATACAACGGAAATCAAATTCAGCATTTATACAATTCCCGTCATTTTCACACGGCGTGTTTAGGCAATAATCTACAACGTCAGCACACTGTTTTCCTGTTAAATACTCTGGACAAATGCAGACAAAATCGTCTGCAAGTGAAACACATGTTCCTAGAACACATGGTGCACTGTCACAAAAATCTACAAGCTCGTTACACGTACTTCCTGTGTATGGTAGCTTACAACTACACTGATAACCGGAAACGGTGTTCATACAAGTACCATTGTTTAAACAGGGGGCGCTTTGACAAGCGTCTATCAGATCCAGACAATGCTCTCCGGTATATGGAGTCGAGCAGAGACATCTGTATCCCCCAATAAAACTTACACAAATGCTGTCGTGAAAACATGGATTTCTCCGGCAAAAGTCGACAGCTTCGTCGCATGTAGGACCTTGGTATTCTCTAGTACAATTACACTCGAATCTGTAAAAAATAAACCATACATTATGTCAAGCTATCCTATATATTATTCAATGTTAACCAAATTTAACTTTTAAGAGTTTGAAAACTCATTAAATCTCCCTTATCTAGGGAAATATAATATCTCATTTCGTATCCGGCGCAATCAGACAGCTATGTGATATTTATATTATTTTAAAATTCAAATGCAAGAAAGAATAAACATGCACTAGTATTGTATTTGGTGGATTTAAACTCGATTTTGTTTGCATAAATATAGTCTTCAACTCCTTGCATTAAATTACTTTTTTGTTTACATGTTTAGTTTCTTAGCGTAAGTTAGACGAAAGCCCGTATCCGTTTTGTGTAGTCTTACTATTGTGTTCGATGTCCTTATCCGAAGACTGACAAGTTGCGATTTTAAATCAAACTGTAAGTTTACCCATTATGGAGATCCATGCAGTCAGCACCATTCAGACACGGGTCCGAAGCACAATCGTCTATATTATCTTGACAATTCTGACCCTGCCAACCCGGTGTACAATGACAAATATACCCGGCTGTAATATCCTCGCATGTGGAGTTGTTCTCGCAAGGCATTGACAAACACTCATTTATATTCACCTCACAATGAATTCCCATGAACCCTGAAATGAAACATGTTAAAAAGTAAAAGACTATTTGGAATAAACAACATATTTTCTTTTAGAATTTAACCTAGCAATATCTATACTAAAGTATTATTACGACCCCTTCTGAAGCACAAATTAAGGTATCTTTAAATTAGTGCTAGAAAAATAGTCCGCCTTATGCTCGGCAATTAATATAGAATTTAATTAAAGCCGCATGTTCAGAAGGTTGAGGGTAAAAGAAACACACTGATTTCAATGACTTAGAGTTGATTAACGTTGTCCTGCTGACACAACTCCGACGTTTTCTAACTCATATAGAAGCAAAATGGTTAAAAATGTTGCTGATCCAACCTGTTTGGCCCATGAATACAAGTTAATGTTTGTTTTGGTGATTTTGACCTTGGTTTTATCTACGAAATTTACACATGTCTCGTATGTTTATTATTAACTTATTGTTCTTTTCATTTATAAATGCAATCGTTGCATACACAATTCATTTCCTGAATTATATTGAATATTAACCGGATATAGACACTAGACAGTTACAAAAAGCTTAATAAGCACTTTTGCTTATTGTTCAATATGAAATAAACTAATATTATAAATTAAACCTGGTAAGCAGTAGCATCTGTATTGGCCATCAGGAGGAACAATGCAGTTTGCGTTATTTTGACACGGATTATATTCTGGCGCGCAAGGATTGAACTGAACCTCGCATAGTAGTCCGGTGTAAAATGGCGGACATCTACATTTGAATCCACCAATCACATCGATGCATTGCGCATTATTTTGGCATTCGTTGTTTTCGCATTCGTTCACTTCTTGTGAGCAATTAACACCAAACCATCCTTCCATACACTCACATCTGAATCAAAAACGAAAAGTATTCATACGGTATTTAGTTAAGCAGCTGTTTTGTACATATAAGATAATCAAGGGAAGATGTTGATAAAAACTCGTTCACGATATACTGGTCGTTTTCCCGATTAAGATCCATCCCATGATAAAAGGCACTAGCTGTTTTTCTAAATGAGTAAGAATCTTTAATGGCTACCATCTTAGTGCCTAAATTGTTCTTGGTAGCTTTCTATCTGAAGGAAAATTAATAATAATTTCAAAGGAATTTGGAGGTTACGTACATGTACCATGGAGGAACCGTACCACTGCATAAACGTACCAATTTTGGAGGTTACGTACCACATATAATTATATAGAAGTAAAGGGATAATAATTAATAAGGGATAAATTATAAAATTATAAATTATTCTTTAAATTTGTGCATTAATCGATCTCCTCTACTAACCTTCAGTAATCGATTCAAACATAAGTAAATACCTGTAAGAGTTAAAGAGATCCACACAAACTGCTCCATTTTCGCACGGCTGCCATGAAGAACACTCGTCTCGTTCCCGCTCACATAATGAACCTTCATATCCCGGTTTGCACGTGCACATGTAGCCCAAATGTAAGTCAGTACATGTTGCATTATTTTTGCAGGAATTACCTTAAATTTTATTAATGAATGAGTGAAGATAAATATTAAATGAATAATAAACTTGATGGAACTGAGCGATTATAACTTATATAAAATATCTGAAATCTTTATATGACTTTTTATTTAGGAGTACATGTAAAATGAAATATTAAGGGTCAGATTGATATATTTGTGAACTCACTGCTATACTTTTGGTAGTAGATTGTATTTTATGTTATGTAATTCACATGAAAATGTTTTCAATAGTGTTGGTAAATTAAGGAATGAAATATTGTGTTCCTTTAACCAATTCTTCAACAAATATACGCACCTATGCAGTCATCTACAGGGAAATTACAATAATCCCCCACCCATCCTGGCTCACACAGACAACTGTAATCATTGATACCGTCTATACACAGTCCATTACCAGAACAGGAAGTGAAGTTTTCAAGATCACAGTCTTCTAAATTTATCTCACACCGAGGCCCTGCAGACATAATTAAAATACTTAATATGATATGGGTTTCAAGAAAAAAAAAACATTAGAGAGCCAACACAATAGTATCAAATTAAAAACCTATAAAAGTAAATACTAAGTTAGCGCGATATCCGAATATCAGCATTTAAATAGTAACTTCTTTAGGATGTTGAGCGTAATTTATGGCTTGATTGCCGATAACACTTTTAATAAGATGTAGTTGAAACACCATTCATTCTCAGTATAAGCCAATTATATATAGTATGTATTTAAGAAATCTACTCTTATAAAATTGAAGATGACCTTATAAGTTCATTTAGTGATGCTGACAAAGACCACTTTGATTATTTATGTCTTAATTCATATTTATCAGATAAGTAAACTCCTACCCGAGAATCCAGTGATACAGTCACATACAAAACCACTGAGTGACTCGTTAAAACCGACATCATTTCTGCATAATGCCTCGTTTTCACATGGTGCGTTGTCACACGGAAGTAGTGTACAGTTGTCTCCCCTAAATGGCGGGAAACACTCGCAAGCGTAACCGTTTACGAGATCTACACATTTACCGTTCTGCAGACATGGACTTGATGTGCATTCGTCAATGTTCACCTGACAGAGAAAAAATGAATGTCTGATATTTAAAATGAAACAAAATGCATAAAGTTGTTAATAATAAAACTCGAATGATCTTAACAGAACGTCACAAGTTATTTGCAGTCCACAGCGATAGATCCTAATTGATTCTGCCAAGTTATTGATAAGTTTATTGTATTGATAAAGGTAAACGGTTACAGTGAAAGAAAAAATAAATGTGAAAAACAAACTTCGATATTTACTAAGCCGACAGTAACTGTTTAACTGTTGCGGCGTTCCATATTTTCATTTGCATATTCAGCTTCTAAGATAAGATGCCTAATGGAATCAAAATAAGTTAAAGGCCCATTATGCTGCAGCATTGATTTTATTTTCTGCTTCTCAAAATAGTGTCCAGTTATAGTGTCCAAAAAGAGTTCGTCATTGGCCAATAACATAAAAAAATTGTTTGCTTCTGTTGCTTTTTGGAAATTAGTACATAGTTACATTGTATAGTAATTACGTATTTTGTATGGAAGTCAAAATACATCTTTTTTTATATTTACTACTTTTATGACGAATAATGTCACATTCAGCGTTAATTACATCATAATACATGTTCTAATACCTTCATTAAAACGTTTAAAACACATGTTTGCCTTTTTTTAAAAGAAGGGAAAATCGTTTCTGAGGCATAATGTGCCTTTAAGCTAAATAATCTGCTATCAATTCTAGAGAAGTTACACATGTAATGCTTTACAACTTTTATAATGTTCAAAAGTTGAACATATGTGTAAATCTTTTCGAATTTTGCGGTATTGAATGTATATGATATTAATAGTTCTGGCTTCCATAACTTTAAGTATCGCTTTTATTTTGACGTTGTGCTAAACAGGTCTGGTCTAGCAGTACTATAGAACCTGTCCGCTGAAGTCTCTTTAGCTATGATACGAACCTGACATTCATTGCCCGTGAATCCCGGTAAACACGTGCACGTGTATCCTGCAACAATATCTATGCACGTGGCATTATTGCGACATGGGGAACTAATGCAGTCATCGAAATTGATTTCACAGTTTTCTCCTGCAAAACCTATGTAAAAGAAAAAGAAATTGATCTAGAATTATAATCACCCGTAATACACTGAGACAATAAATTATGGAAGACCGTTAATACAATAATGATGCTAACTGATACAGTTTAATATATTTACGATGGCGGAAGTTCCTCGGATAAAAATGTTTACCACATGAATATTTTGTATTGCAATGTATTACAAATTCCAAAAAAGGCAGCTTGCACTTATTAGAGTTAAGTTTAGCGCATGTCAGACTATATATTAGCTACACTGTGTTTAAGAATTTACGAGCTCAACATCAAAATTACAAAAATCGTGTCCTTGAAATCTTATGGCGATTTTATCAATGAACAACAGTGGCGCTACTTAAAAGCTACACTGTATCTTAAAGCCACACTAACTAAACACTTCATATGGAAAACAAACTAGGACATAATAATATGTCCGTGAGTTAACGGAAATGCATGTTATTGAAGCAAATGAAAGTCTTCCCGGCAAAGGCAAGATTGGTGATCATTGTATTATTTATGCGGAATTTTACCTCATTATAGCTTTGGCAAAACAGCATTGAAACCGCGATATTCACTGTAGAACAAAAGTCCGTTTAAAGATAGACCACTTAAATAACTCGATGAATTTTGTTTGAAGAAGTTGAATCTCTTAAATTCTGTATATGTTACAACTGTATTACAAAAAGCTTTCAAGTGTTTACAAACCGTCTACACAGAAACATCGGTAACCATCTTCCGTATCCTCACATAGTGCATTGTTCTTACACGGAAGACCAGCACACGTGACTTCTTGACACTGTATGGGAATTGCTGAAAATACAACATACAGTCTTTCTCATTCTAAAAATACAATGTTTTTTGAAGAAATTTAATTATGCTTTGAAAAATCTAAATACGCGATTACATGAATACGGACGCCTACAGAAATCATCATTAACTAGAATAAGTGTCATTCGTCCATTATAAAATTCCTAAATTATATTCTTAAAACAAGCTACTATAGTATGCGTTCAACCAGACGCCCTACATATTAGAAAAGTGAAAGCGTACTTGAAAATTGACGATTTTTCTCCGTAACAATGAGGGTCAAGATTTTAATAATGGATGGATAACCTTAAGAAATTAAAGTTCAAATGATTATTTCATTCATTAAATAAGTTGCGCTATCCTGATTGATTTAACAAACTTACCATTATACGTAATTAAAATCCACACCATTCCGAAAATAATCATTTTCGTACTTTAACGTCATTCTTCATTTCGAATATTAACTACCATTTCACAAAATTGAATTATTTCCTCGTGCAGTACATGCAATTTGTAGTAAATGAAGTTTTCATGCGCGTGCAAAAGTACTCGCGTTTTATTGGTCATTTTTCACATTTTCTATCCAAGTTTCTTGCAACAGCTAACAATTATCTTTGCGCAAACTTCAATATGTTGGGTATGTTTTCTCGAAACGAGTAAAATAGTACTTATATAATTCCTTTAATTTCCTATCACTCTTCGAAGGACATTTGAGTTTTACTTCAAACTATGTTCCTCATATTGATTAAATTCGTTTGTTACACAAGAAAACAAATCCATCGCATTAACATCTAATGCATTGCACACGTTTCTTTACAAATAATCTTTAAAATAGGCCTACTGTATATTGCTTGACTAGAAATTGTTTTACTTCGTTTCTTTTCTTTTAACAGATTCTTTTCATATACACCATTGCAATATTATGTAAATACAATGATAAATTCCAGTTCCTATTCATCAAATGCTCACAACTTGATAATAGCAAATAAATAAGTCTCCATATTGTTTATATGTAAATAATAACACTTTTATTTTATCAAATATAAATCGCGCTACAACGCTACGAAATTGCCGATGTATTCGGGCTAAGAAATCATTAATGTATTTAAAGTCATTCCATATGCAGAAAAAAACTGATACAATAAATCCCGCTTTCCTTGTGTTTATCAAAGGCGCTAAATTGATTACAGATTTTCTAAATAACTTGATAAATAATTCTGTATATACATCTGTAACGTTGTTGGGGTTTAAATCAATGCTGGTAAATATTTTATAGAAAGGAGATTATTCATCATGGAATGCAACATCTTGCACGCACGCCGGTCAATATTTGGTCATATGACATTCTATAAAATCAGGTACGTATATTAATATACGTACCTGATAAAATATATATTGCACGCTTGCCGGTCAATATTTGCTCAAATGACATTCTATAAACTTGAACAGGTCAATATTTGATCAAATGACATTCAATAACATGTATATTGTACTTGAAACAGGTCATTATTTGGTTATATGATATTCTATAAAATAATATTGCACGCTTGCCTGTCAATATTTGCTCAAATGACACTCTATAAACTTGAACAGGTCAATATTTGATCATATGACATTCAATAACATGTAAAATGTACTTGAAACAGGTCAATATTTGGTCATATGACATTCTATAAAATGTATATTGTACTTGAAACAGGTCATTATTTGGTCATATGATATTCTATAAAGTATATATTGCACCAACGCCGGTCAATATTTGCTCAAATGACATTCTATAAACTTGAACAGGTCATTATTTGATCATATGACATTCTATAAAATGTATATTGTACTTGAACAGGTCAATATTTGGTTCACATGACATTCTATAACATGTGTATTGTACTTGAAACAGGTCAGTATTTGGTCATGACATTCTATAAAATGTATATTGTACTGGAACAGGTCAATAATTGGTCATATGACATTCTATAAAATGTATATTGTACCTGAACAGGTCAATAACGGCCATGTGACACATCTTGCACGCACGCCGGTCAATATTTGGTCATATGACATTCTATAAAATGTATATTGTACTTGAATCAGGTCAATATTAGGCCATATGACAGTCTATAAAAATGTATATTGTACTTGAACAGGTCAATAATGGTCGTGTGACACATATTGTACCCACATCGATTAAAATGTTCAAATAACACAATAATTTATACAAAAGGTCAAAATATATTTGTCATACCATACACTTATTGCCAGAAACATTGATCATTAAGTACACAAATTGTACATCTATGTCAAAAGATGTTGGTCGTGGTGATGCATTTTTTTCACTGTGAGGGCCCTTATTTTAAAGTATTTTCCAAAAAAAAATGGGGGTTCACTGCCTACCCCGGGGCGAAAAACAACTATACAGTTTTTTCCCCCGGGTTCCCCGGCGGTAAAACCCCATTGGGGGAATTTTCCAATCACAGTTTAAACAAATCGTTCCCAAAGTTGCCCTTCCCCTTTCGCAAGGAAAATGATTACTCTGTTTCCCTTTCCAGGGGCAGAGGACAATGCCAAATGACCGTAAAAGATTTTAAGAATCATCACAAAAGAAAGGCCTGGGACCCCTCTGGGAAACAAAACCCCGGGGCCCCCCAATTCACACTCCAACCCCTCTATATTCTGAGCTTTCCCGGGCGGTTTGACAGACAAAGACTGCAACACACCCGCTTTTTTCACAAACAAAACAAGTTTTATTTCACACTTTCCCCGGGGGCATAATTTTTTTATGATTTTCAATGTTGGGGATTTTAAAAATATTTAATAAAATTTATCCATTTGTTTCTCCATTTTTCATTTTTCTTTTTGAAAAAAAAGTAAACTTTCAAAAAAAAAGGGATATTTTTGCAAAATTTCTTTAACCCTATTTTTCATGTATTTCTAAAAAAAACAAAAAATTTTTCCAGTTTATTAAAAATAATTCAAAACTATAAAATTTCCTTTTTTCAATCACCGACAAATAAAACCTTTAAAAAAATTTGGAAATTTAAACATCAACTTTTAAGCCCGTAAAAAATTTAATTTTTTAAAACTTAAAAAAAGTAATACTTTAAAAAAACCCGTTTTATCCCCAAATTTTATAGACTTGTCAAAGGAAAATCAAAATTCTTGGGCGGGTAAGCTTTTTTTTTCCCAAACCGGTTTTACAGTATTTAAAAAAACAAAAAAGGGCCCGATGCCCTAAATCGCCCCACCTGTTTTAAAGGCCCCCCGGGGGGGCTTAATTTTAAAACCCAGGGGGTTTTATTTAAAAAAACTGGTAGATCCCCTTTTTAAGAGTTTTATGATAAATACTAACTCCCACTCTAAAAAAATCTTTAAGTTTTTTACCCAAACCACATATAAGTGAAAAACAAAGACCCAAAACCCTCCTGGCCCGGGGGAATTTGTCCCCCGGCTTTTTTGAACAAACTGGTAAACACTTCCCCTAGAAAATTTTTTCCCGTTAATATCTAAAATCCCATCTCTTGCTTTTTAACCCGAAACCAATTTTTTCAGTTTTTACCCCATATACATAAAAGGGAAAAACAATATCCGGGGGGCCCGGGGCCCAATTTTTTAACCCCGGGCCCCTTTAAAAAAACAAAAAAAGGGGACATCCATTAAAAGATGTTTCATGCTAAATATCTTAGCTCTACCTTTTAAGATTTTTTTAAAAGAAGATTTTTTATGTTTAACTTATATACATAAAAGGAAAAACAATGACCCCCTGGGGCGGGGCCAATTTTGACCCCAGGGCTTTTTATTTGAACAAACTTGTTAGACACCCACTAGAAGAGGTTTCATGCTTAATAGCTAAGCTCTACCTCTTTGGGTTTTTTAAAAGAAGATTTTTTTAAGTTTTTTACTATATGCATATAGGGTAAATCAATGACCCCCTGGGGCAGGGCCAAATTTGACCCCAGGGCTTTTATTTGAGCAAACTTGGTAGACACCCATTAGAGGATGTTTCATGCTAAATATCTTAGCTCTAGCTCTTTGGGTTCTTTAAAAGAAGATTTTTTAAGGTTTTACTATATGCATATAGGGAAAATCAATGACCCCCTGGGGCAGGGCCAATTTTGACCCAGGCTTTTATTTGAACAAACTTGGTAGACACTGGCTAGAAGATGTTTCATGCCACATATTTAAGCTCTACCTCTTTGGGTTTTTTAATAGAGATTTTTTAAGGTTTTACTATATGCATTTAGGGTAAATCAATGACCCCCTGGGGCGGGGCCAAATTTGACCCCAGGGCTTTTATTTGAACAAACTTGGTAGACACCCATTAGAGGATGTTTCATGCTAAATATCTTAGCTCTAGCTCTTTGGGACTTTTAAAAGAAGATTTTTTAAGGTTTTACTATATGCATATAGGAAAAAAATCAATGACCCCCTGGGGCGGGGCAATTTTGACCCAAGGGCTTTTATTTGAACAAAACTTGGTAGACACTGACTAGAAGATGTTTCATGCCAAATATCTAAGCTCTACCTCTTTGGGTTTTTTAAAAGAAGATTTTTTTAGGTTTTACTATATGCATATAAGGTAAATCAATGACCCCCTGGGGTGGGGCCAATTTTGACCCCCAGGGCTTTTATTTGAACAAACTTGGTAGACACCCATTAGAGGATGTTTCATGCTAAATATCTTAGCTCTAGCTCTTTGGGTTTTTTAAAAGAAGATTTTTTAAGTTTTTACTATATGCATATTGGGAAAATCAATGACCCCCTGGGGCGGGGCCAATTTTGACCCCAGGGCTTTTATTTGAACAAACTTGGTAGACACTGACTAGAAGATGTTTCATGCCAAATATCTAAGCTCTACCTCTTTGGGTTTTTTTAAAAAAGAAAAATTTTTTAAGGTTTTACTATATGCCTATAGGGTAAATCAATGACCCCCTGGGGCGGGGCCAATTTTGACCCCAGGGCTTTTATTTGAACAAACTTGGTAGACACCCATTAGAGGATGTTTCATGCTAAATATCTTAGCTCTAGCTCTTTGGGACTTTTAAAGAAGATTTTTTAAGTTTTACTATAATGCATATAGGGAAAAGTCAATGACCCCCTGGGCGGGGCCAATTTTGACCCCAGGGCTTTTATTTGAACAAACTTGGTAGACACTGACTAGAAGATGTTTCATGCCAAATATCTAAGCTCTACCCCTTTGGGTTTTTTAAAAGAAGATTTTTTTTAAGGTTTTACTATATGCATATAAGGTTAAATCAATGACCCCCTGGGGTGGGGCCAATTTTGACCCCAGGGCTTTTATTTGAACAAACTTGTAGACACCCATTAGAGGATGTTTCATGCTAAATATCTTAGCTCTAGCTCTTTGGTTTTTAAAAGAAGATTTTTTAAGGTTTTACTATATGCATATTGGGAAAATCAATGACCCCCTGGGCCGGGCCAATTTTGACCCCAGGGCTTTTATTTGAACAAACTTGGTAGACACTGACAAGAAGATGTTTCATGCCAAATATTCTAAGCTCTACCTCTTTGGGTTTTTTAAAAGAAGATTTTTTTAAGGTTTACTATATGCCTATAGGGTAAATCAATGACCCCTGGGGGGGGGGCAATTTTTGACCCCAGGGCTTTTATTTGAACAAACTTGGTAGACACCAATTAGAGAATGTTTTTCATGCTAAATATCTTAGCTCTAGCTCTTTGGGTTCTTTAAAAAGAAGATTTTTTTTAAGGTTTTACTATATGCATATAGGGAAAATCAATGACCCCCTGGGGCGGGCCAATTTTGACCCCAGGGCTTTTTATTTGAACAAATTTGGTTTTAGACACCCATTAGAGGATGTTTCATGCTAAATATCTTAGTTCTAGCTCTTTGGGTTTTTTAAAAGAAGATTTTTTAAGGTTTTACTATATGCATATAGGGAAAATCAAGGACCTCCTGGGGCGGGGCCAATTTTGACCCCAGGGCTTTTATTTGAACAAACTTGGTAGACACTGACTAGATGATGTTTCATGCCAAATATCTAAGCTCTAGCTCTTTGGGTTTTTTAAAAGAAGATATTTTAATTTTTTTCTTTCGGTTGCCATGGCAACCAGAGTTCTGCATGGAATTAAATTCTTTGAACAATTTTTAAAGGTGACCACCAAAGGAACATTCCTGTGAAGTTTGGATGAAATTGGCCTAGTGGTTTATGAGGAGATGTTATTTAAAGTAAAAGTTTACGGACGACGGACGGACGGACGGACGGACGCCGGACGAAAAGCGATCACAAAAGCTCACCCTGTCACTTTGTGACAGGTGAGCTAAAAATGGATATAATAATTAAAGCTGAATTAATTAGGCTAATATATACCGAATGAGAAAGTATGACAATAAATTGTCTGTACCTGTAAAATAGATTTTAAATTCAATTTTGTAATTTGATAATTTATATTTACAAATGCATTCAAGATAAAAACAAGATTGCATTTGAGAAAAATGCTATGCCACCGCATGGTTCAAATTTCATAGCTGTACACCAAAGGACAAGAAAGTAGGTCACATCATCAAAATCTAGGTCACCTGATATCAAAGTTCAATTTTACAACTAAAATTGTGCACATGGTCAAAATGTCATTGCTGTACATCAAAGAACAAGAAAGTAGGTCACTGTCCCCTTGGGCAAGGTATAATTTTGACCCAAGGGTTTAATTCAAAACAATTTTGATACAGGTCCACCAAACAACATTTCAAGTCAAATATCTAAGCTATAGCTTTCTCTCATTCAGAAAACATTTGTTTTATTTTCTGTTTTTACTATGTGTACATAATGAGAATCACTGCCCCGGGCAGGGCCAATTTTGACACCAGGGGAAAATTTTGAACAACTTTGGTAGACGACCTATAAATGATATTATATATCAAACATCAAAGCTCTATGCCTTGTACCTTCAGACAAAAATATTTTTTATTTTTTCACTATATGTACATAATGAAAATCAATGACCCCCGGGGCGGAACCAATTTTGACCCCAGGGCTATAATTTGAACAATCTTGCCAGAGGTTCACTACACAATGTTTCATGCAAAATATCTTAACTCTAGCCTTTGTAAATTTAGAGAAGATGATTTTTTAAGTTTGTACTATATACATATAAGGAAAACTATGGCCACCAGGGGGCGGGGCTAATTTTGACACAAGAGGCAAAACTTTGAATAACTTTTGTAGAGTACCTTCAGATGAATATAATTTAACAAATATTAAAGCTCTAAGCCTTGCACCTTCAGACAATAAGATTTATTTATTTTTTACTATATGTATATATTGAAATCAATGACCCCAAGGGCGGGGTCAATTTTGACCCCAGGGCTATAATTTGAACAATCTTGCTAGAGGTTTACTACACAATGTTTCATGCAAAATATCTAACCTCTAGCATTTGTCAATTGCTAGAAGAATTTTTTTTGAAGTTTTTACTATAATTTTTTACTATATACATATAAGGAAAACCAATGACCCCCGGGGCGGGGCCAATTTTGACCCCAGGGCTATAATTTGAACAATCTGGGTAGAGGTCTACCAGACAATGCCTTATGCAAAATATATAAGCTCTAGGCCTTTTGGGTCTTTACAAGAAGGTGTTTTAAGTTTTTACTATATTACATATAGTGAAAATCAATGACCCCGGGGCGGGGCCGATTTTGACCCAAGGGCTATAATTTGAACAATCATGGTAAGGGTCTACCAGAAGATGCCTTATGCAAAATATCTTAAGCTCTAGGCCTTTTGGGTTTTTACAAGAAGGTATTTTAAGTTTTTACTATATGTACATAGTGAAAATCAATGACCCTCGGGCGGGGCCAATTTTGACCCCAGGGCTATAATTTGAACAATCTTGGTAGGGGCTACCAGACAATTCCTTATGCAAAATATCTAAGCTCTTGGCCTTTTGGGTCTTTACAAGAAGATTTTTTAAAATTTATTCTTATAATTCCTTTTGGTTGCCATGGCAACCAGATTTCTGCATGGAATGAAATTCTTTGAACAACTTTGAAAGCCCTTTACCAAAGAAATCAATCCTGCCAAGTTTGGTTGAAATTCGACTAGTGGTTTTTCACAAGGAGATTTTTTAAGTTCACTATATAATCTATAGAACACACGTAAAACACACACACAAACACACACACACACAGGTGAATCGCATATGCCACCCCATCGCAGATGCTACGGTGGCATAAAAAGTGATTAAAATATTTAACAGATGTAAGTTTTTTGGAAAATATGGGACAAAAGAAAGTTATTTTGTATTGGGAATTGGACAATATATTAGCCCCTGGCGATATGTGGATAATGCCCAAAAAGTACCATGTCATAAATTTGACTTTGTAAACACCTAGATCAAGTTAAAAGTTTATAGATTTGAAACAAGATAAATATGTATAGATTTTAAGTAAGAATAATCCCTATATGTTGCCTTTTTCAAGGTGACACAAAAAAACAACAACTTATAAGGAAATTAAAGCACTTTTGGGTTTTTACAAAATAAAATGTTGTTTTTCAAAATGATAATTTTCAAATTAAAAAATGTAAAAATCACAAAAATAATATATCTGCCATAAAATATAACACATATAGCACCATTGCAGCAGTAGCACTTGAAACTAGTTTTTTTGTTACATATTAAAGAAATACATAAAAACTAAATATGCTCTAAAACACATTCTCTGAATACATATAAAAATAACAGAATATAAACAACAAAACATGTTTATGAGTTGCTGAAGTTCATTTTGTTTACAACATTTAACAACATTTTTAAAATGAGTATATTCAATCTTTATTGTAAATATCTGATAACACTTAAAGGGACTCCACTGAGGTTTTTTGATACCTGACTTTTTACTTTGATCATTTTGAGATTTTTACACTATTCAATGAATGGTCTATACCAATAACTTGTGTACAAAATTTCAAATAATTTGCTCACCAGGTTTTTCCAGAATTATCCTTTTTTATTCAACGAAATTACATAAAATTCAAAGGTGTTCAAATGCTTTTAACTAATATAGAGCTATAAATCATACTCAATATTGATTTTCTGTTTAATTCTTTGTATATATTTCATAAGTATTATCTTTTCCATACTGTTCTGTTCTAAAAGCCCTTGATGATTTATGCAAGATTTTTCAATTAATTCATATTTTTAGACTTTTGGACCTCAGTGGAGCCCCTTTAATAACATAATAAACTATTTATTTAGCTCACAAAAATTCCTTTTTTCTCTACTAGTTCATGTCTTAACTGTTACACATGGCAAAGTCTAAAGTTTACATCCAGCATCTTAGGTCTACATCCAATAATAACAATGGAAAGTTGTGTACAACTTTAATAAAACATTATAAAATCACAACAAAATATTTAACCCTCCAACCTCCCCTCCAAATAATTGCACAAAATCTTAACTACCACTCTCCATTTGATACAATAGAGTATCTATAATGCATAATATGAAAATGAGTACCATGAATTTTTTTTTTTACACTTGCAAATATTCATGCTTTGTTGAAGTGAAAAAAAATCAACAAATTAATACAATGTACCATAGCTTGATGAAACAGAGATTTAAACAGAGAGATTCAAATAGAGATTCGAATTTTAACAATATTAAGTTATGAGATTCAATCAAGATCAAACAATGAAATAAAACAGTCTTCATTCTTCACATCAAAAGATTTTATTTTGTACAATAAACATCAAAAACAAATTACAAGCATTTTCCCTGGCACACTTTAGTGTGCTTTATTGCACACTTTTTTTAAAAAAATATTATATTCTATATAGATAAAAAAGGGGGAAAATCAATTACTTTACAAAACTTGATAATGAAAAATTTGAAAAAAAAACGATGTTGTGATAACAATTATTGACTGGAAATAAATTATTGGTGATTAACCCGTAACCTGCTATATTTCTATAATGGACCTGTCCAGCTTTGAATTTGGAACAGTCCATTCAAAGTTTAGGGGTTTCAATATCAAAATACAAAAATTGAGCTGCCAACACTACAGAGCCTGGTCAGACTGCAGGGATGTACAGGCTGGCTTGGCTCTATACTGATGGCGAAGATTGATCACTTCTTGTTCCAGCAGGTTAAAGGTTAAGAAGGCACTATTTTTTGCATAGATTTTTTATTCAGCAGAATGTCTTTTAGAATGCTAACACATTCATATGCACAATACAATATATGTTTTTTATAAAATGCACAAATATGACTGTATCTTTTGATCTTTTAAGTGTTAAGATAATTTTGATGTAAAAAAAGTTCTATAATAAAACCTTTCTATATTAAGCTTAAATGTGTCATAATTACTTGCCTTTAAAATGTCCCAAAACCCAACTATACAACTGATTAAAATTTCAAAGTGGGTGTGGCTACTGATTAAAATTTCAATATGGGTGTGACCACTGATTAAAATTTCAAGGTGGCTGTGACCATGGATTTAAATTTCAAAGTGAGTTTTACCACTGATTAAAATTTTCAAAGTTGGGGTGATCAATGATTAAAATTTCAAGATGGGTGTGACCACTGATTAAAATTTCAAAGCGGGTTTGATCACTGATTAGAATTTCAAAGTGGCTGTTACCAAGGATTTAAATTTCAATACAATACAATACAGTTTATTTGCTTTAAACATTATAACAACGTTTCTAGCATAATAAAAATTCAAAGTGGGTGTGACCACTGATTAAAATTACAAAGAAGGTGTGACCACTGATTTAAATTTCAAAGTGGGTGTGACCACTCATTAAAATTTCAAGGTGGCTGTTACCAAGGATTTAAATTTCAAAGTGGGTGTGACCACTCATTAAAATTCAAAGTAGGTGTGACCACAGATTAAAATTTCAAGACATTTATTTAACCCTGTTACCCACTTATCTACTAATTTAATATAGCCACTTAAAATGAGGCTAAAATGTATGTATATCAAAAATTCTACTTCTAAAATAAAATCATGTACACAAATAAATCATTTTTAATTTAACAACCTTCTTAAAATAGAAGTTTATCTGTTTTCAAAAAAAATCTGTAAAAATATGTTCTATAACAATATCTTATAACTTTATTCCAACTATATCAAGATAACTCTACTATGAAGTTTCATGAAAGTAAAACATTAATTAATAAACTATAATTATCATAATGATTTTGATCATAAAATATGCACTAATTAGTTTGTTCTACACACTTTTCTACATACTATGCATGTTAAAGACAGGAAGTTTGTCTCCTTCAGTAAATACTATTGATGACTGCATTTAAGAAGTAGTCATGAGTAAGAAATGAGCTGCGTTCTGACAAAACCAACATAGTGGGTTTGCGACCAGCATGGATCCAGACCAGCCTGCATATCCGCGCAGTCTGATCAGGATCCATGATGTTCGCTTACAAACCCTATAACAAATAGAGAAACTGATAGTGATCAGACTGCGCAGATGAGCAGGCTGGTCTGGATCCATGCTGGTCGCAAACCCATTATGTTGGTTTTGTCGTGTCGCGGCTCAAATATATTACATGGAAGCCATGAAGTTAATGAGAGGCACCCTGTCTTAATTAACATGGTAAGGATGAGACTTCAGTGAGATCATCATCATAGTCTGTATACGTGTATGTATCAGTAAGATCGTCTGTCGTTACATCATCATACTCGGAATTAAACTCCTCATAATCTATAAAATCAAACATGCCTAAATTACGTTCCAACCCACTTGCTGGTTTTTGATTAATAATCTTATTCAGTTTACTGTTACTGTGAGTTTTGTTAGATTCTGGAAGCACTGCACTGTTCTGTTGCAACATTTTTAGTCTTGAGTTCCGACTTGATGCCGACCCTGTAGTTGCACTTCCTGACCTTGAAGCCGACCTTGACCCTGAGGATAATGACCCCTGTGAACCTAATTTTTGTTTTAATTGTTGTCGCTGTTGTTCTAAAGTCAGAACATTCATATTTGCAACAGGGACACTTTTGTTTGAACCCTGTTTTCCTTTTGATTTAGAATCTGTCATAACATTTGAATTTAAAGTCGCAACGGTTTTCGTCTTATTTGGAACTACATGACTTTTCTGTGCTTTTCCGGAGAATGCACCAATAAAGTCATGCTTTCCCCTAACTTTTGGTTGTTCGTCACTAGCAGGACCAGGTCCTGTGTGTGGTCGTTGTATTTGTTCAATAATCTTTGGACATTGCTTATCTACCTTTGGATCATTTAAATCACATACATTAGCCAGAACATCACCATGTTTTGCTCTTTCTAATTGTTCTTGATCAATATTCAACATGTTAGTATCTTTTGTAAATGTATCACCTAATCCTCTAGCTTCACTTAAGTCATAAGTTTTTCCTAGTTCATTCCGCTGTTCTGCTTCTATATCTAAAACATCTGCTGTCTTTTTTGGACTTTGCCTTAATTTTTCCTTCTCTTTTTTCCCTGTCAACACCTTTGAGGGCGAGGATGGTTTCTTTTTAGAATGCTTTCGATGCTCCTCCTCCACATTAAGCATGTCTAAATTCACCGTCGGTTCAGAACTAATGTCTGATTTAATCTGTTCCTCCTGTATATTTAACAGGTCAACATTTTGAGAAAAGTTTTTATGAGCACCGCAATGTTTACAGTGTTCCGCCTCAACATTGAGTATATTCACGCCCTGAGTAGGTTGAACTTGGGACAATCGTGAGGAAATCCCACTATCCTCGGCTTCAACATCGTCCGGTAAAACATCACCCATTGTCTCGTATTTTCTGTACGGGTTTGTATACGGTCGTTGCATTTCATATGTATGATTCTGTTTACACTCTTGTTCTAAATTAGGGACAGTCTTTTCTTCTTGTGGACTTACGATTGGATCTTGCACTTCAAAATGTTTTTTGTCCATTATCTGAAGCTGACCTGGATAAGGCCCTTGTCTTTTATCAAAAACTATTGGAGGGTTGTAAAAACATTTTTGGCTAGGACTGTATGCTTCCATCGGGTCAAACAACTGACCAGGGGCGTGACCTTTTGTATGCAGGAATCTAGACCAACTAAGACCATCCCCCAAATCCAGTCGGCCATTGTGACCAATTTGACGTTTGTGATTTGTAGCAGACGACACACGACTTCCTGGCTGAGACTGCGATTTTCTTACCCCTTCATCTCTTTTGGCATTGTTCCTCCTCTGATCTAGCACATAATTACCTGAAAATGGTCTTTTCCTGTCAGTTCTATCTGTATCCGGCCTCGGCATTTCTGGAGGTAGATTGACCTTGGTGGTTGCATATTTAATGTCTTTTGAATTTGACTGACTGGCTCGGCTGCCTTTACTTCCCCTACTTGAGGCGGAACCTAGACGTCCACTGCCCATTACATCCCTATGACTTGAATTTCTACTGTTATTAGAGTTGGCTCGCGCTTGTTCAAATATTTCATTCACCAAGGGCCCTAACTCTTTCAAATTTCCCCTTATTTCACCAGTTTCTCTAAGGTTTTCTTCTGTGTGAATTGTCTGATTACCTCCCATTTCAATATTGTCTTCATCCTCCTGATAGAAACTAGTTTCAGTCATTTCAAGTTTCACTTCCCTTCTTCTTCCTCTCCTGTAACTGCCACTAGGGGATGGATTAGCTCCCTTTAAATTTGAAGTATTTCCATTAGAGTTATCTTCCTTGTTCTCCTCTTTGTTAGCAGTAGGGGGCAGGGCAGCTTGGGTCGTAAATATTGAAAAATCTGGCAGTTTTTGTTTTGTTTGAGGTAGTTCGATTTCTGAAATACTGTTACCAGTGGTCACTGAATCTGATAATATATTCGATGAACCTAATGACTGCATAGGAATGAAATTTTTATTGAATCCTACATTTGGTGGTTGAGATGATAACCGGCTAACATCCGATGAATCACTTGCAAAGTGTCTATTCATTTGCTTTAACCGATGTGCTTGAATGGCAGCCATATTGCTTGATATAGGTTCAAGAATAGGCTGTATACGGTTTTGACGTTTCTTTCTCCTTTTTCTCCTACGTTTCCGTCTTTCTTCTTCTCGTATTTCTCGCTCAATGTCACTTAGTTTCTGACTCATACTAGACTCGTAAGATTGTCTCCTTGACGACCTCGAGTGTCTAGATCCGAGTGAGATTGCGTCTGAAACATAAAAAGACTGTTAATGAACTTTAACCACATTTAAATTTTGTTTTAAATTGTAACTGTAAAACTTTTCTTTGATTAACGCAAGGATTGCAAGGAGGTGTATATCTGTCACAAGTTTTTTACCCCCTTTTTCTTTTAACAGGAATAATTGCAAATCATGCCATATTTTCCCCTCCTGGGCTGCAAATGCAAACTGCCACGATTATTTTATCAATGGTAAATTAACATCTCTAACAACAATGCAGTACAAATGACTCTAAATTTAAGTTAGTGGCATAGCCAAGTGGTTAACATATTTGGAACATTCTAAGCCTTGCTGGCTGTTGGGGTTCAAAGCCCTTCAGATGCAAGCTGTTGTTTTCTTGAAAAAATGAACTTTATACTTATAGAGTAGAACTGGTTGGGTCCAAAAATGGATTCAAAATGTCTCTATAGTCTACAAGATTATAACTTAATTTAATTGCTTGATGTAAAGAAACAGAACAGTAACATATAAAACAGTACATACCAGAATCAACATGTCGATGCCGGGATCTTCCGGGCCGCATCATACCTCGTAGATGTCGCCTACTGTGTTTTGGCATAGAGACTGCAAAACCGGAGGACTGCGAGTGAGAACTGGCACTACTGCGATCAAACCTCATTCCTGGAAAAGAAAACATAAAACTATGAAAATTTACACCAAAGTGTTGCCAAAAGTTTTCATTTCTTCAGCTTCATGTTCATTTCCAACCAGACATCATATAAAGGCAATATCAAAACATAACACATGAAAAGATGCGTTATTTTCCTTTGTTTATTTTAAATCTGTAATCAATTAAATTACAATAACTTTAAGAGAGTAAATGATTGATAATTGATTACATTCAATTTATAACTGTAAAACATAAGTTAAACTGTATCATGTGAACTATATCTTGTCTTACTATGTTAAGTCTGACAAACAAAACATGAACATCTAACTTTTGTTCAGTAGTTTTTATACCTTAGCAAAAGTAAGGCTAGAAACAGTACATTGTTATACGAAAACTGCCAGCTAAAGTTATCTCTGCTTGAAAAAATAGCATTAGTGTTCTCCCTTACTTTGTCTTGTAACATATCATAACTTTGATTCGAAATTAAAATTGTAACATCAAAATTAAGTCTTGTACAAATAAAGATCAGTCTGAGCAGTATTTTTTCAACTACTTAACACCAGTTTTGTCCATCTGATCATCAAAATTCCAAACCTGTGTTAAATAGCCGATAAACATCACTGAAACCAAAATTATTTCTTAAACAAGATGGTTGAAAAATACAACACCACTGAAACCAAAATTATTTCTTAAACAAGATGGTTGAAAAATACAACACCACTGAAACCAAAATTATTTCTTAAACAAGATGGTTGAAAAATACAACACCACTGAAATCAAAATTATTTCTTAAACAAGATGGTTGAAAAATACAACACCACTGAAACCAAAATTATTTCTTAAACAAGATGGTTGAAAAATACAACACCACTGAAATCAAAATTATTTCTTAAACAAGATGGTTGAAAAATACAACACCACTGAAATCAAAATTATTTCTTAAACAAGATGGTTGAAAAATACAACACCACTGAAATCAAAATTATTTCTTAAACAAGATGGTTGAAAAATACAACACCACTGAAATCAAAATTATTTCTTAAACAAGATGGTTGAAAAATACAACACCACTGAAATCAATTTCTTAAACAAGATGGTTGAAAAATACAACACCACTGAAATCAAAATTATTTCTTAAACAAGATGGTTGAAAAATACAACACCACTGAAATCAAAATTATTTCTTAAACAAGATGGTTGAAAAATACAACACCACTGAAATCAAAATTATTTCTTAAACAAGATGGTTGAAAAATACAACACCACTGAAATCAAAATTATTTCTTAAACAAGATGGTTGAAAAATACAACACCACTGAAATCAAAATTATTTCTTAAACAAGATGGTTGAAAAATACAACACCACTGAAATCAAAATTATTTCTTAAACAAGATGGTTGAAAAATACAACACCACTGAAATCAAAATTATTTCTTAAACAAGATGGTTGAAAAATACAACACCACTGAAATCAAAATTATTTCTTAAACAAGATGGTTGAAAAATACAATCTCCACACCCATCCCTATAAAACAAACTATGTGAGAGACTACATGAACACCTTACCAACAGGATCATCATGGTCTGTACCATAGCTGATTGACAACCTCTCATTACTCCTTTTCTTTTGACGTTTAAAAGCTCGTGCCACCATTCTGTGTTTCCGTAACTTCTGGGGGCGATTGCTTGGCTTGTTACATAATCTACATCAATCAAAAATTTATTTACAATATGTGTTTATAAAGGAAAAATGGTTTTTATTTCTTTTCCATTATATATAAACAATTATGCTCACTGTTACATTGTCCCAATCAATAAAATTAATTTCCATAAATTCAAAATATCAACAAAACTAGAAAAGTAAGAAGGGGGAAAACATCTACGGATTTTCATTAAACTTCATTAAAATTCTTTACTAATTTTCTTTCTAATATTTTTTATAAACCACCAGTTTCTTTATTTACACTTCCTTTATCAGATTCAAAACCAACAAAGTTTATCTAAAATAGTTTTTCTGTTTTTATGCTAATTTCATACATTATTTTGGTCAAATCTCAAGGGGTCTATCAATTTAACCAATTTAAATTCTTTACAAATACCTTCTGTATAATCTTTCCCAAACCTCAAGCGAAGCTTTCGTCCACGACCATGAGCTGAACACTATTCCCGCAAAGAAAAATGCAAACACATTAATCATTGCAGCTGAGAGGCTTGGCCTACTCTCCATCTCACAGGAGCTTGGTGCAGCATTGTCCAGAATCTGCATCACTGAAACGTTTGCTTTGCAACTGCAAATCAAAATGTACATTACACTGATCACTGTACAGTAGATTACAACAGCAATCATAATGATATATGGAGTAACTTAAAATGCTACCATACCATTATCAAAAGGGGGATAAATAGTGTTTTACTTAGCGTGAGGGATGTTGCATTTTTTCATTATCCCTCATGTACAGACTCGATCAAACTGAGTCTGCAATTTTCATGTTATTTTGTTGTGATAAGTGCTTCCAAGGGATTACCCTTTGCCCAGATTTCATAGAATTTAAGTATTATTGCATAACTTGCATTTCTAATTCTCAATGTATTACATGTACATTTTAATAAACATCATGAAGCCCAGGCTGAGCTAAAAATGCATACTATCAACAACAAACCAGGGTCATGAGAAAGTTCGTACAACATTCAGAATAAAAACTTAAAGGTCAACAAGTTAAAGTAACTCTCGCACTTACTATGTAAAGTCCATCAAACTTTTATTCCAGTCATCAGACTTCACGAATGTATATACATGAATACAGGTGGTAAAAATGACCAGGATGAACGTTAGGACAATGAACACACCTGTAAAAAGATACGTTTTAAAAGATGTTTTCAGGAACTTGGCAAATGTCAGTTTTTTCCCATATTCCCGCAAACAAACTTTACTATTAAAGTAACAGTTCATTACATTTCATTTATTATCGATATGTATTTACCAAATTGTAACTGTAAAAGTTTATTTGTAACCCAAGATTTCATTGGGAATACCCCCACATTTGCTGTTCCGGTGAATCTCTACTGACATATAATATGACTTTAAAATAAATATCCAAATATATAATACATATGTTCACTGGAATTGCAAGACTATTAAACATTTCATATCTTAAACTCATCTTTTAATAATACTTAAAGGCAAACTATATTTAAGTCAAATTATGTCACAGTTTTGTTGTACAATGGCAACGCTTAAAATTTGATATAATTGCTATTCATAAAATTAGTACAGTACATAATGAAATAATGATTAGACATCCTAATCTAAAGAAATCAGCCTTTAAAGTTCAAATGTTTTTTACTTTACTTCATTAACAAGCTTTTACCTAATCTTATAATGGTATCATGAATTTTCGCTGTTGCTTTCTCTCCGATAAAAGGTGGAGAGTCCTTTTTGACTTTAATCAAAGTCAGAAGTCCTGAAAGTTAAACAGAAGTGGTAATATTAAACACCTTGAAAAATGACAATTCATTACTTATTAATAGATCTTAATTTCTGGATGTGAGTTAACCTTAACAATGCTGAGGCAAAGTTTACAAAATTGGTGTAATCCACAAATAGCGGGAAAAAACAGCATGTCCATCCACTTAAGCAAGCCTCTATATAAAAATTAATCATACAACAATATAATAGCCCAATATTTTTTTGGTTGCATTTAATGCCACACCAACACAGTTAAGGTCATATGGTGACTTCTTTGCTTTACAGGGAGGAAGACCTTAGGTGTCCTTCTGCGCATTATTCCGGGTACTAATAGGCACCTGAGTAGAACCACTGACATTCCGTAAGCTAGCTGGATAATTATCTGACCAACTTCCAAATATTTCATCATGTTATCCCAAAAAATTGGTTATGGTAATAAACTTTTCCCAAAAAAGAAAGAGTACAATTCCATTACACACAGTTAGCATTTTCAATTCAACAAAAGACTATTCCAGTTATAAGGCTTGGTATCTTCTCACCCCATACATCACACTTTTTCTACTAAGACCTTACCACATAGTCATTACTACATAGACCTTTTAAATCATGTAATTTCCCCCTAAAACTCACTATACAGCAAGTTTTTTCTTCCCCTTTTGCAGAAATACAGTGTTCATTTTCCCTAAATTAAAGACTAGGGTCCTTGCCCTTACATGTAAACACAAGCACCATAAAGGCCGAGCAATATACGTCCGATTGTATTTGTTTGAATTTGATACAAAATGACTATGACCTTTGTTTTATTATGGTAAACATTTCTGCCAAGAAGTTTCAATTTCCTTCCAAGGGTTCAAGATACAGACCAGACACAAAAAAGGAAAGTGTACATAGTAATTGTGTACAAACCTCTTATAGAAAAAAATGCCCCAACAACCAGGGCGATGCCTATTGGTGCTAGAACAAAGCCAGTCCTTATTCGGCTGTCATAAAAACCAGGAAAACATATACCGCTCAGGGAATCAGCATCAATCTGTAATACAAGATAAGGCACATATGAAGTGTATTGATGTAACAAGGGAGACAACTACAATGGTCATATAATGTATGTACTGTTCAAATAGATGTGAATCTTAAAGGTACTCCACTGAGGCCAGAAGACTAAAAACATAAATTTCAATTTCTTACATTTATCAACTGGGGCATTTAACACAGAAATATATGCAAAAGATAATAAAGAAATATACTAAGTACTAAATTGAAAATTGTATTTGTGTCCTATTTTAGCCCGATTTCAGGGAAAAGCATTGCAACGCTTTTCAATTTTGGGTCATTTTTCACAATAAGAATAATTATTCTGGAAAAAACTGACTGCACTAATGATCTGACATTTTACACAGAAGTTATTTGTCTACATGTAGATCTACATCAAATGAAACATAAATCTCGAAAAATTATTTCAAGTCCTGACATGTCAAAAACCTCAGGGGAGCCCCTTTAATGGTGTCATTTTTTTACTGTTCAAATCATTGTAAAAGTGACTTACAGCCAGGCCCAAGAAGTATGCTTCAACTATTGTTAACCTAACATTGCCTGGCTTACTTCTAGTAATGTAAACAGGGTTCCCGCTGTTACTCGCCCATGGCGCCACAATATTAATTCTGGCACACAAAATCTTTTTATTGGTGACATTGGGAAAAGGCATGCCTTGACCTTTGGACTTGATGATAATATTGCCAATGACTTTCTTTAATAATAAAGCATTTTCTGTAATAATAGCCAGCTAAATGCTTGGACATCTGTATGTTACTTATTACATCAATTTCATAAGTTATAAATGTGATTCATTTTCACTTACAACAGAAATAGAGAGGCAAACAATGGTCAGCACTAGTGGTAGACACCAGCTGATTATATGGAAATATGCCGTCTTCTTGGACAGATCGTCTCGCACCGTACCAAGAGCTTTAAAATGGATGTCCCATGAGTATGCCAACATAACAAACCAAACGACACCCGCCATCACAAAGTAGTAAATGAGAATAAACACCACTGTACATGAAGCCGTCTCTCCTGATCTAAAAATAGAAACAATGGTTTTAAAATGTGCAAAGTTTCAGATCATACTAAAATCATGTAAAGCTACTGGCAAAATTTTCATACCTCTTTTTCTCCATTATATATATTTCTTTTCTTACTTTTCGATCTAAAAATATTTACCAAGTAAAAAGACATGACAAAAAAAATTACATTCAAATCATAAATCTCACATAATAATTCTAAACAAATAACATTTGTATAATACTCTCCAATGCCTAAGAATAACACCTATACATATAGGAATTAATCTGAAAAATTGGAAAAAGGGTAACCAAAATAATGTGCACCCGTTTTCAAAAAAATGTGGCCGCAGCCTTTTAATACTTTATGAAAATTGGAAATCTTGTCCCATAGCTTATAATGTTATCATTTCAACATCATATTTTTTCCAAGTTAAATTGAATTTTCATTAAATCTGACATCAAAACAAGTTTTGGCGGCAGACTGTTGGACAATTAAATCTATAAGGAACCTAAGAAACATAAGCAAAACATCTGTTGTTTATCATTAAACACAACTGTCAAACAGTTGTTTGCCTCATTTTTTAAAATATAGTAAATTTCTCGTATATTTTTATTTAGCCTTTGGTTTGAATACATTTTACAGTCACAGGTTTATATATTTCTTATCATACTTAGGATATGTGTTGGAAATTTCAATTATTTTATCGTTCTAAAAATTTACAATGAAAATGAAAATAAACAAAAAGATACATAACTACATTTTTATCGCAGAGGACCACCTTAAATATGCAATACCTATAATCAATGGTTCAAATGCAAATGTAGATCCAGGATTTTTCTCTAGAGGGAGTCACAAAAGTTCTACGATGAGAAATGCATATTCAAGATGGTGTTTGCCATTTTCTTTATTTTACAAATTGGATCACAAACTTTAGCTGATATACAAAACTTTTTGTATGATTTTCAATACAGAAACAAAATTTGATATCCAAATCTCAAAGGTGTTTCCAATACTAGCCAAATCCAAGGCCCCCGAAAGGTAGGGGAAGGGGGATGGGATGTGCTGTAATGATCCCCTAAACCCCCACCCCTCCGAGTCTGCTCGTGCCATGTAATCCACCAAATTAATGATTTTAACAAAATAATGTTACCCAATCAATGGTTCTCCTGTGCGAATTGTTCCGTCTTTCCGACAAATCACATCTTCTCTTGAGGTAAACTGGGCCAGCCAGCCAAGCGTGGCGATAAAAAAACACCCATTTATATAGAAGAGTATAACCGCCGGGTATTTTCTCGCAACTTTCCAGTCTAACATGAAGGTTACCTACAATTAAAAAGATTTTTTTTTTTTGGTTGGGTTTTAAGTTGCACCAACACAGTGTAGGTCATATGGCGACTTTCCAGCTTTAATTACAATTGAGGAAGACCTCGGGTGCTCTTTCATGCATTATTTTAGACACAAATGGGCACCTGATTAAACAAGAGCCCGGTTTGAGCCGGGTGATGCTCCCCGAATAGGTTTTGGACACAGGAAAGTACACCTCTTGTAGTTGTAAGGCTTAACAGAGTTATGGTTCTTTTGCACTGCACCTCTACTCAATGAGATCTATCTACCTACGATGTTTCATGTTGATATCTCTTATAGTTTTAGAGTTATGCCCCGGACAAGATTTTTCTATAAGGGGAGATAATTCAAAAACCAGGCAAAATAGAGTTATGGTTCTTTAACACTGCACTCCCCCTCGATGCCCTCTACCACTGTATGAAGTTTCAACAAATTATCTCCAAGGGTTTTCAAGTTATGTTCCGGACAAAGTTCAAGTTTAAAGTATTAAAATTAACAAAGGGCAATAACTCCAAAATTAGGACAAAAAGAGTTATTGTTCTTATGCACTGCACATCTACGCATTGAGATCTATTCACCTACAAAGTTTCATGTTGATATCTCTTATAGTTTTAGAGTTATGCCCCGGACAAGATTTTTCTATAAGGGGAGATAATTCAAAAACCGGGCAAAATAGAGTTATGGTTCTTTGACACTGCACTCCCACTCGATGCCCTCTACCACTGTATGAAGTTTCAACAAATTATCTCCAAGGGTTTTAAAGTTATGTTCCCGACAAAGTTCAAAGTATTAAAATTAACAAAGGGCAATAACTCCAAAATTAGGATGAAAAGAGTTATTGTTCTTATGCACTGCACATCTACCCATTGAGATCTATTCACCTACAAAGTTTCATGTTGATATCTCTTATAGTTTTAGAGTTATGCCTCGGACAAGATTTTTCTATAAGGGGAGATAATTCAATAACCAGGCAAAATAGAGTTATGGTTCTTTGACACTGCACTCCCCCTCGATGCCCTCTACCACTGTATGAAGTTTCAACAAATTATCTCCAAGGGTTTTCAAGTTATACTCCGGACAAGACAACGGACGGACAGACGGACGGACGGACAGACGGACAAGGCGCCGACAATATGCTCCCCCGAAATTTTTCGGGGAGCATAAAAAAAGTAACACTCAAATTGATTAATTCAAGTTAAAGCTGCTATTACTGCATATATGTAAATTGAAAATTTACTAGAAACGTTCTGTCAAATATCATAAGTGTTTTAAAAATCGATATCTTTGTAGATCTTGGCTCAATGGTTGTCTTAAAACATGCTTTAGTGCCAAATATATATGCATTAAGTAAAAATTATAAAATATAACATTAAAGTAATTGAAATTATAGATGCCCAATAAGTTCTTTAACATTTTCAATATGTCTACTCTGAATTGTGGCATTATAAGCAGACCCTTTCAACAAGAGATTTCTTCATTGTTTAAATCATAACAAGTATATTTCTGCAGCTATAATGTATTAAATTTCACTGTTTCAACAAAATTCAAACTTAAAAACAACAATTATTCACATAAACATTACAATTAACAGCAAACAGAAACAACGATCTATAAAAACTACGGAAATGAGTTCAGAAAACAGGATTAAACAAGAATTTGGGGAGGGAGATAACAAACAAGAACAGCAAGCTGTTATATTAGTAGCCTTTAAACATTCTAGCAATCACTATTAAACTTAAAGCACACAGCAACTGGTTAGTTCAACAAAAGCATACAAAAGTTTGTTAGATATATCATGTACATTTTATTTATCACATGACATCATTTGTCTTCAGAAGTTAAAAGTGCTGTACATAGATTCTTATTTCATACCGATTGGAACGCATCTTTAAATCCATTATTATTCATGATTTTTTTCATTTTCGCTATTACTTGCGATAGAACGAAAGCTGATACTAGTATATGAAATGAAAACTTATGTATGATCCCATTTAAGTACATTTTAAAACTGTAGTAAAAGTTTAAATATCTTTGACTCACTTTGTAACTGTTCAGAAAATATGGTCCTTCCTAAATCTACTATATCTGACCTCAAGGTTATAAAGCTTTTCTGACATTAATAGTGGAAAAAATACCACAAGTGATGTATTTATGGCATAATCAGGCATCAGCCTTTTGTAAGCTAATTTAAAGGCCCACAATTTCTCAAAATTTTTGTTTTCATTTCTCAAAAGCTTTTTATTTTTGATGTCATGTTGCAGAAAGTTACTGAATATTTTTAAATTCTATAACATAACAAAACAAGGTGAGAAGAACACATGAGAAAAAGGTGATAATAAATGTTAGTGGTGCATATATATATAGGTATAAACTTACCGTTTGGATACATGTATATTCCCAGTCTGTCAGTAAACAAAGCAAGCAAGACATGTGTTAGTAAGCCACTACATGTATAAATCTAGTACTAATCAATTACGGCTATTTAATGCCCGTACGTATTACGAAGGCGTCACAAATAAGGCCTTATTAAAGTAGATCTGTTTTCATGACTTGTCAGTACATTTTATAAGACTTTAAGTTATACTCATAATCCAGCTGACAAGTCAATATACTACAGTTATGTGTGTAAAATATCATCAGGGGTGGGGAAATATTATTCCCAACTCACCCTACTCAAGACTTTTTGCCTGTGGACAAGTACATTTTCCCACATTTGTCAGGACAAGTCAAATTTGTGAGGTAAAAAATGCCACTAGAATTGTATATTTCTATCCCTTATTTCTATCTTGTTATATAGAGGATATTTGTTTAGTTCAGTGTAAGATCGGAATATATTTCACCGAGTGAGCACCAAAAGGTATATTTCACGAGTGACGCAGCCACGAGTGAAATATGAACTTTTGGTGTTCACAAGGTGAAATATATTTCGATCTTACACTAAACTAAACAAATTTTCTTTTTATTATATGCAAAGAAACGTTTTAAAAAGACATTAAACCCAATACTGAATGAAAAGCGCGCCAAATGATAATACAACGTGACGTCATTTACGACGTCATGTCATTAAGTTGGTACCCAGTACTGTGCACGCTGGTATTTCACTGAAACAACGTAAGGGGCTTAAATTCAAAACAGTGAAATTATCAAAGTGGTAATTTCACTGTTTCAAACAGTGAAATTACAAGTTTAATATCACTGATATATTTCTATAAACCACCGAAAAGCATGTAATAAATTCAATTCATTTCAAGTAAAATGTGTAAAAGCAATATCTAATGTCACTTAAAGAGATGGAAAGCACTTTTAGTATGTTTTAACCATTAGATAAAGATTACCTGTCAACAAAGACCACTAAGTTGCTAAAGTCAAGTGGCCTCTTAAGACAGGTTTGACTATATAAAATAAAATTTCATTTCTACATATTACTGATGGAATAAAAACATCACTTTCTTATTTGGTAAATGTATGTTATAGTTTCATTTTTGAGGTCATCATATGTGAAATTTCATAAGCAAACAGTATATACTGCTACAAACATATAAACATGGGTGAAAGTTAGGTATTGAAAATCTTGGATTTAGCCATTTTGTTTTAGTTGATACCAATTTAATTTAGTTCCATTGTGTTGGAAGCTATAAGCTTATTGAAACACTCTTGAATCTGTTCCTGGAACCAACCAGTGCTAAGCAATGAGTGTAAAGTTTATTGCTCAAGGAAACAGCACATTATGCCTCTGACAGGGTAAGGTTTGAACCCATGCGGTTAGCAATCCTTAGATTACTCGTTTGATGTGGTAACCACTCGCCCACGCTGCCACTCATTTTGTTTTCAAGTTTTATGCAAAATAAATATGGCTCTTAGTAGTCTATAATATAAATCCTTAATTAACAATAAAACTAAAACTTTCACCTATGTATATTAAAGCCTATATATATATGTAAATAACAATATTTTATTATCAGCATGCATGTAGTATCTTGTTATTACATATTTTTAGTTTTCTAAATGTTAGTTTTATATTTAAACACACAAAGACAAAAAAAAATTTAAAAAAACTATTTAAAGCAAGCAAAATTTTAAAACACACGTAGAAGCATTATGCTGATTAAAAACACATGGAATAATCAAATTTAGTTTAAAATGGTAAAATGTTACTAAAATGTGCACAAAACTGAAACAAATTTGGAATAATAGAAAAGAATATAGGTAAAAAAAGTCCCCTCAAATTGCTATAAAACAGAAATCAGAGATGTATTGTTTATAACATTATAATTTTTTCAACTATTTTTTTTATGTTTTATCATGGGCAATGTATTTGTATTTGTGTTAAGATTTTACCTTTTAGGATTACATGTATATTTTAAACAAGAGCTGTCAGCAAGAAAGCATGCTGGACTATTTTCAGTGCTTAATAGTAAAACAAGAGCCTGGATAATGTAGGATTTTCTAAATTCAATAAGGGTCATAAATCTGTCCAAATCCATGTTAGAGTTATGGGTGTTGGTGTGTGACCCCCTATTATGCTCTCAAGTAAGTGTGTGAAGTCTCAACCCATTGCCTTCTTTAGTTTTGAAGATACCAACTTTTTTTTTCTTTGTGTGTGTGCTGGGGTGGAGAAAAAGTATCTTAGTCTAACTGGTTGGCAGTTTCAACAAGTATTAACAGTGCCTGAATTCTGATCATCCAAAAATAACTAGTAACATTTGCAAAGTAAAAATGTCAATTAAATATTTAGAAATTTGCCAGTGGAAAAAAAAACACATTGTCCTTTGTTCCGTAAATTTTTAAAATACAAGTTATTTGCTTTCTGTATGCATTCTATAAACAATTGTGATACCAAATAAGTTTCTAGACAATTCATTTCATAACATATCTGATCTCTGTTCTGGCATATAAAATATTTTTCCACTTTTCCCCCTTTTTTGACGCACCCATTCAAACAAAAATTACCTTTTTCAGGCAACGCATAGCATTCACGTATAACAAATTAAAACATACCAGTGTGAACAATGTACACAGTAGACATATCCCTGCCAATGTGGCCACAACAATATGGGCGGTCTCATGCTGGGACTTTGTATAAAGTGGAGTCTCGCACTGAATACCGCAACCTTTTATCTGCTCGTACCAGTTCGACTCTAGGCTGGTATCTATGAGCGGGGACGTACAACTGCTGCTTGTGTCAAAATTAGAAGTCTCGTACACAGTTTGCTGGAAACAAAAACGTGAATAAAACAGGATCTTGTATACAAATACATGTAAATTGTTTTATGCCTTTTTTTGGAAACTGTGTCAATTGAACTACTATTAAATATGTATGAAGAAAACCATTTAAAGTTGAAACTATGCAAATTTACAAGTTGGGTCTTGCAAAGCATTCAAACAATATTGATCATCAACTTAAGTTTCAGTTTTGTTTACTCAAAAGTAATGTTGTTCACAGCATTATTCTGACTTTTGTATGGTGCTTGAATTTTATTTGCATGCCTAAACCTATCATTTTGAAGTCATTAAAGTGATAACATACCCTGCACACCATTAAAACAAAATGTCATGGTTTGAAACAATCATAACTTACCCCACAGCTTTGGGCATAAAACCATTGGTCACACTGCAAAAACCAAGGCCATGAACCATTGTAATGCTTTACTACTTCACATGGTTCCCGCACTCTTTCACATAATTCTTTGTTGGGCATTTCAACCTAAAAAATATCTAACATTTTTACAAATTTTCCTTCTTAAAGACAAGATTATCTCAACATGAAAGATAATATCAGTTGTTACACATTGGCACTTACAACTTACATGTACGAAGTTAAGTCAGCTCTAGTATTAACAATTTCAAGATACAATATTCAAATATTATTCCTTGTAGAATTTATTATTCTATGGTATTATATTATTGATGCTAAAAAAGTTCATTATATAATTGAAACCAAAATGATTAATTCAATAATTTATAATACACTGTAGACACAAACATTTCTTGTTTACTTTCCTTTTCTTCTATAATAAGCACACAATGCAGTGAATTTCTAAAGAAAAATCTACCAATAAAACTTCAAATTTGAAAGAAATATGATTCAAAACTTTATGGTATTTCAATAACATTAAACCTTTGAGTTTCCTGCGTCACATTTTGGTAGGTAAACTGAGCATAAGTAAGGCTGAATGAGATTCCAGCATTCTGGCACGCCCTGCAGCTGTCGCCACACTTCAAGCTGCTCCAGTATCTCATTTTGTGTCAAAGTTGAATTCGTATACACAAGAGATGTATGCGTGAATGTCACCTTCGTGGTCAAGCACATGGATGCATTAATGGGCACACATGTTGAATTGTAGTAGCAACCTTCACTCTTCACTGAATGGAGAGCACACAGCAGTACAGAGGAAACAGCCAAAATAAACCTTCCACATACATTTTCCATCATTGTTTATCACAGCATCACATTGTAGTTTATTATATCTAAAAAAGAGATTCTTTACATTGTATCACATGGTGTTTATACGGGGAAGTCAAAGACCGGGCCCGCGAAGCGGGTCCGGGGTTTGGCTTGACCGGCTATAGACGTGTATATTTAAAAGAAAATGAAATAAAAAACAATTAAAAATATATAGAATTCTATACCTATCAATGAAATTTTCAGTGTCAGTTCTAGTCAGGCGCCGCCATTTACAATGTAACTCAATGATAATAGGTGGGGGTATTCCGATAACGGAACAAATCTCAACTTTTCGGATTAATAATAATCGTTGAGTGTCCCGAGTGAAAACGGAAGCGGTACATGTAATACCGAATGACACCTTTAAAACGGAAAGAATGAAGGGATTTTTTAACGACTTCACCGTTCATAGGCTTTGCCTAATTTCATATTATTATTCACGAATTCGAAAACCTAGCTAAACGCCGTTTTCCGGTACTTTCTGTACATAGCTCTGGGGAATTCACCTAATGGAGTGTAATAGCCAACTCAAAGTTTTCGGCCTTTTTTTAAATTAAACTGAAATAAAACACTTATTTCTTTATAAGAAAATAATTAAATATCATTGTATGAATAATTCCATACAAAAAATAAAGTAAATACACAAGTTTACGCAGAAAATAACCTTATTTATTATGTAAGATTCCACTACGTCGGTTTGAATTTTATTGATTTTTATTATAAACAATTTATTTTTTTTAATAATTTGCAATAGATATTAAACGAATATTGATTATTTTCAAAAACATCAATTTTTTCACCTTAAACGGGTAAATAATGATAGAAAAATAGACATATCTCGTAACTGTGTTATGTACTTGACTACTTCATTTGGTGTAATTCCCCAGAGCTAAAACGGTAACGTACCGGAAAACGGTGTTTAGCTAGGTTTTCGAAAAGGTCAATTATTATAAAAGTTTTTTTATTTCAAATAAAACCTGTGTTATGTAAATAAACAAGTTATCATGCATCTTAACACTTACAGTGTAAAAAGCTATATGAGATGAAATATTTTTCAAAGAAAAGAAACTGTAAATTATGGTTTTTTTCACAACCTTTTGGGCGTTTTTGAATGTCTATTTAAATTTGTAATCTAATATACAACCGATGTATCTCTAACTTTTAGTATCCATAACATTTTAAGTCTATGATCAAAAACACTGCAGTTGCAAATCATTCTTTTTACTGGGATAGATCTACATTACCTGAGGGGACATGGATAATGGTATTGGCACTGAAAGATATACTATCTTTATAATCTTTTACCATCCTGAGTTGTATCCTGTTTTAGAGTATTTTTAATTACATATATCGGGTATCGGGGTACACTGTTAAATTACGATACATTATTATTACAGTAACATTTTGGGTACGAAAAATATAGGTACGAATGGCCTGTCAAATTAATTGATTTCAGTATTCTCTCATAAATTGTAGACAAAAAATCAATAAAATTAAATACCGTACTGGGCATGAAAGATGTTACTGGTTTACCTGACTCAAAATCTTTCATTTGATGGCATTATCTAGAAAAAGTTCTTTAACTAAAAATAAGATTTTCTTTGTGGAGACTTAAATGTCACGTGATAGAAATGATAACGAATGATTTCAGATAATCGTTTTCGTCTAGAATTTATGTTTTATGAGGATATCGACTTTTATTTGGAGACACAGTGGAGTCACAGATATACATATAATATACCATATTTAGCTCCATGATGGAGTGTTGCGCAATTGTATAAAAAGATATTTGCTATTCTTTATTATATTTCCGGAAATTATTAGAATAGAACTAAATAAATGAAAATACGTCTGTTTTTGTCTGTATAGACACAGATCTAGATATATAAATACATAAATGTATTTTAACGTGTCTGTTAGACACTATAAATCGGAATCATCAACAATTTTTGTACTGCTTCCTGTTAAAAAAAGTGCATAATTTGATTCAAACCGGCTAGACCGCAATTTTACTCAATTGTGTCTTAAATATTTATGTTTATCTACGAAATCACTCAGATTAGGTCTAGGGTTTGTACGTTGTTATGGGTTACGGTTAGTGATGGGTAAGAGGGTTATGGGTTAGGGTTTTAAAACATGGATTTTTCCTGCTGACAGATTCTAAAAGTGCTCCCGATTCAAACAATTATTTTCAACTTACGATGCAGCGAAATTACCAACATCTGCGATGAACGCTTTTTAAACGAATAAACACATCCCGGGACACCTCTCAAGCGACACTTAAAAAACACATTTTTAACAGATATGGCTTTAATAGAATTCACCTGAGCAGGTTAAATTTCACGATTTCTTCATACATGATTTTCAATAAAATCATTCATTATATAACGACGGATGATCAGTTCCATCAATGCAATTTATATGTATGAAACTATCTGCTCGAGGAAAGTTAATGATTTTTCCCAATTATACATTATCTGAAACATTAAATAACAAATTATTCTATGTCCCAGATATTACTCATTCCTACTGCCGTTTTATGGCCAGAATTTGACTTTTTCAGTGCGCCAATATACACAAGCCATGTAAAACCAGACAAATATATGCGCCAATTTTTACAAAAACTAGCAGTAGACTGTCAATTTTAAAGCTTTTTGTTGAAAAGCATCCAATTCATTTACAATACACCATTAATTTTCATTTGGACATTTGGTGTAGACCGACAACTTTTGAAAGAAAGGTTGAAGAAGAACACTTAATTGATGATTAGTTAAATATTCATACATGTATTCTGCTAAATTACACTTCGGGACTATCCATAGCCTATGTATATTAATCCATTAATTTGGTGTGAGTTTGACCCAATATTTTCCTACTGTACTGTGAAACCATCCGAAAAAAGACATTGCGAGTCGATGTATCTTTGACGTGTCTAATTAATTATAAAATGATATTATTAGTTTAAAGATTAAACATATAAGTCATAACTGTGATGCAAGCTTGCGACTTATCTGAGAACGCTTTCTGGAGCGTTGTAGCACTAACTTTCCTAGAACTTAGCAGTACTCTACCGTCACAGACATGCTTCATCCCTTAACCTACGAAAACTGGAATTCAGGCGTATAGATGCCAGGTTATTTTTTTTCTAAAAGATCCACCATGGTCTAGTTGCTAGCCCCATATAAAAGAATATGTGACGTCACGTCACAGACATCTGTTGCCATAGACAAACTTTTAATAGAATGCAGGAATTCATGTTTCCTCATATCACACGAGTACTTGGATCTATTTGTATGTAAGCATCCAATGTAAGGTTTTCTGTTACATCCACATATTTAACTGAAGTAACCAATTCGATTTCGGTCATTTTTGAGGTTGACTGATTGGTTTGCATATGTCAAAGCAATGTATATTGCAGTTTCGTCTGCAAACTGTAAGCGGACCTGGGCATTTATAATGTTTTGTGGGAGGTCATCTGTATAGGCGAGAAAACGGAGGGGGTCCTAGAACTGAGCCTAAAAATTGGAGACACATGAGGATACAGGGATCTGATTTTAGCTGCTGCCATTTAACACAACAATCTGCAGTCTGTTATCTAGAAAACCTTTGACCCAAATCGTATTAAAGATTGGAATAGTTTGCCAGATGATGTAAAATGTATATCAAATCCAACTTTATATAAAACTTCTGTTAAAAGCCATCTTGCTTCAATTTGGGCTGCGCAACATCAAAGTGATTTTTTATATTACTAAGTGGCGACATATAATTTAAGTACGCAAAACTTTATTTTTTTTTAGTTATCTTATTTTTTCCTGTGCCTTTCTTTCTGTGATAATGCAAAACTACTGTGATTCAGGGTCTTTCAAATAGAATGGTCTGGAGACAGACCAATTTTACGAAAAACTCTGACTACATTATATTATCAGTTTTTACTTTAAATAGATTTGCAATGAAATTAGAATTTTTTCGTTCCCAGTGTCAAGGTAAAAATCTACTGCTCATATTTGAAAATAGGTCCGAGTTTCATGAGCTTTTTTACATTCATGCATTGGATCTATGTTGTTGCTAAAAATAAAAAAAAAATTAAAAAAATCTTAAAGTTTGACCTGTGATTCCGTTGTCATGTATTTTCAGCAGTATTTTCTCACGACTGACCTTATCGAAAGCCTTACTGAAAATCTAAGAGAATCAGATCTACTTACAATGTACATAATTGCTTTTTCTCATATACCTAGGTTATCAGGTCATTTTACCAACGTAACAAGTTGCGTAACACATGACCATTTTCCCCTGATACCGTGTTAGAGGTGGTAAAGGATGTTATAGTAGGTAAAATGTTTGATAATGGAAGAGGAAACTATGTGTTCCCACGGACCTTAAAATTTTGTCAATTATGGACCGTGCATGTGTTTCATAAACTTACACAAAAAGAATTTTAAGGAAATTGACCTATTTGGAAACATGCAGTCAATAACTGAATTCAAATCAATTATGACACCACTATAGATAATAATGCAATTTAAGAGCATGACTGGTGACAGATAAGTCCGGGACCCGTACTCTCAGTGATAGTCTGATAGACCCTGCAGAGACGCACAAGGGAAACTACTCGTACTAATTCAAGAAAACTTATGAATAAGAGTTATCTTACATTTCGCCACAAAATGGCAATCAATGACCTGAAAATGCATATTTAAAATTTCCTAAACTTTATTGTCTTGACAGCCTAAATCATCAGATTGTTTTTGGTCGCACTTTATTCTTGCAAGTTATTGATATTTCAAAATTGAAAGAAATAATAATCGTACCGTTTAACGCCATAACAAGATATTTTGTTAGATAAATGTTTTAAGTATACTTTTTATGCTAATGCCTCATCAAAATAAAAAACATGGCGACCTCATCCAGACTGGTAGGTGTTTTGGTTACATAGAAAGACTCTCGTCAATTTTGTGCAAGGTATAAATTTATATTTGATTTCTTTGAATGATTATTCTGCATAGATCTTTATAGCACATTTATGCTGTTGTAAAAGAATCAGGTTGCTTCAATGCAGTTGAAAAAAATCAACAAATCCTAACGAAAATTTGAGGTTTGACGAAAATGGAGAAAAATAAAATAACACTTTTTGTGCAAGTGACATCAGCAATCTGTTTATAATTTATTAAGATCAATAAAATGGTGGTTCAATTTTGTGGTATTGATTAGTTTAATTTGTGTGTGTGTGTGGTTCAGTCAGAAATAATTTATGTAGAAATACATCTATGGGTTTCCAATCTTGTTTATGTTGCAGAGTAGGCCTATTTCACATGGGGATATGTCATATATGAAAAAATTCATTGCAAACACGTGATGATATTGATAAATAATAATTTGAGCTAGATTGCTGAAATTCTCTTCATTTCCCATTATTTTCAATTTTAAATGTAAAATGAAAACTGTGGAATAAGCGGTAGCACTGGATAGTGGCTAACATAGGAACTCGAAAACGGGAACATGACACAGACTGCAGCGCATATTTTCAATCGTGTAACAGTTTTTAAAAACGTTTCTGCTACATCTAAATATCTTTTAGTATTATCCGAGTATATGGCAGCAAAAAATATATATATTTACAAATATGGGTTTTTGCCAACAAACAAACTTTTACCGTTTATTGTCCAATTGTCATACTGGATGGCTTATCGTCAAGTGTCTCTGGTTATATAAGCACATCAGGGGTCCCAAAGTACACAGTTCTAGGTTCTTAAATGTTTTTATTGTACGCAAAAGACCTTGTAGCTCAAGATGTTCCCTAATACAACATGATACATGTATCTGCAGATGACTTTGTACAGTTTGGATTAATAATCCCTTGATATTTTTGTGAATAGTTATTATAACGAAAGTTGCATATATGTATGTAAATGTACCTGTATGCAAGTTCATCCACAATATACATGCTATAATACATATAACACTTACATGTATGCTACTCCGTATACTAATTAGCACTGATGCTCAATGGTTTCAGGATTATAAAGGTGAATAACTCTGGAATGGATTTAATTAATATTCCCCTTACTAGAATTAGGAATTCCCTTTCTAGGTTTTAAAGATCTAAGTCATGTGTATATCCAGAGGCAGTAATGGTAAAGACCTATATATATAGATATTGTTAGCCTTTATTTTCATGGACTTTTTACATAGCTGTTAACTTAAACAGAAAGTAATGAGATACTCGATGATATCTAAAAAAGTGCTTTGATTGTAAATCTATATTTGTAAGAAATGTTGAACTGTTTTTAATGTTTCAGAGGGTTCACTTTTTTTCCAGATATTTATACATTGCAACAGCAGGTGTCAAGTGCTGTGTGGCAGTCGTAAAAAGTTGCCCTGTACTTCACTTCAGTGTTGGTATATTTTTCTGGTCCTTTTGGATCATTCAGTCCAGCATTTTAAAGTGTTGAGAATTGAGTTCCGCTCAAGGCGGTGCTAAGGTGGCATGAAGGATGTTGCATTTTTCATTATCCCTCATGTACAGACTCAATCAAATCAAGTCTGCAATTTTCATGTACTTTTGCTGTAAGGATCATTTTTTTCCAGATATTTTTACATGTTTACATGAAATTGATGATAAAATGTTTATCTGAGGAGAAAAAATGTTGTTTTTCTTAATTTAATGCAGAAACTAAAATTAGTTTACAATTTTTTTGTTATAGCAGTCCTACATCTATTAAATGTTTTCTAATTAAATAAATGTAACATATGTTGTACATGCATAGATACAATTATTTATTATATTGCATTCTTGTCTGTTTTTGTAACACAAACTTTTTCACAGTTAGAAAAACATAATCTTAGCAATCAATATGAAGAGTTGTTTTTTTCCACTGAGGCCTGTTCTCTTGATTTAAGGAAAAATTTGTACTTAAATTGCTAATTTGGGAAGTAAAAAGCTGGTGTAAGTTTCAAAATTTTGGAGAAACTGCATGATTTTAAAGAAAATTTTGATTGGGATACTTATGTTATATAAATATCTGGAAAAAACTGTGATCCCTCGGAAGCATTAAAAACCTCAAAATTACAAAAAAAATTGCAGACTTGATTGATTGATTTATTTGTGTATATATATATATATATATGTCATATTACAAAACAAATTAAGACAATTTATCACAGATATATCTATCACATTGTTTTTAACACAGTAATTAATTGAAAAATAATAACTTTACATTCATAATTAAATCAAAGATCTTGTTGACTTGATTTGATTGAATCTGATATTTTGGGGATAATAAAAAAGTGCAACATCCCTCATGCCCCCTAACACCTGCTTGAGTGGTATACTAAGGTGAACATCACTGATTAATTACAATTTTAAGGCACTAACAAGAGTAATGCATAAGCTTTGATTTAAGCTCATCTGATTTTGTAGCAGTTGTGGTTAGTTTTCCCTACATATAGCTTGGATGACTGTCAATCTTCCAAACTTTGCTTATTTCTTTTTGGTTCGATGGGTGCTTTGCAAATTGTAGCCTACTTTATGGTTCGATCGGTGCTTTGCAAATTGTAGCCTACTTTTTGGTTCGATCGGTGCTTTGCAAATTGTAGCCTACTTTTTGGTTCGATCGGTGCTTTGCAAAGTGTAGTGAACTTTTTGATTGGATCGGTGCTTTGCAAAGTGTAGTGAACTTTTTGATTCAATCATTGTTTTGCAAATTGTGGTGTACTTTTTTGGTTCGATCGGTGCAGACCTTTAGTCCATCCGGCCATCTGTGTTGTCTGATCATGGTCCCCACTGTTTGCTATTCAGTCAGTACAAAGTTGGTACTTTTCCATAAAAGGTGATAAACAGTTTTGTCCAGTTACTAAGAAAAATTATACAAGTGGAACAAACAATCAACACATAAGTTTTAAGGTTTATTTAATGATGATAACCAATGTGATGTTTCGACTCTTTCTCGTCTGTATCAGGGTTAAAAAAATATTAAAAGATGGACAAGTCCATTTAAAATATTTAGTGTGGTTTAAAGGTTCAGTCAACTTTCTATATGAAAATGTTTTCTTGACAAAGATTTTAGTATATTTTGACTTGAGAGTAGTACTTTCCATGACGTTTTCATGGTGGCGCGCATTTAGCACAATAGGGAGAGCATAGGATTTGTAATACAGAGGTCGCTGTTTCGATCCTCAGGTGTGGTGTAATTTCTCTGTGACAATCGTTATCGGACATTGAGTTTAATGGTCATTTGTCTCTGACTGCTGATTTCAGACAATATCAATGTATCGTGGATATTATTCTGTGAATCTATTTTTATAAAAAAAAAAAACCAAATAATTATTTTGATTTTGATTGATTATATGTCTAGAAATTATGAAAAATTACACAAAACATAATAAAAGATACAGAATAAGGTGTCTATGTCTAAAACAATGCTGTTGTTAAGTTAACGTAATAGACATATTTCACAGGGCCGACAAAATCTGATTCTGACTTATTTGTCTCCTATTATTTGAAGCATTTCTTAACTTGTCCGCATGATACTACATGTTTATAGAAAATTCTTGAAAATTTCCACTTGTCCTTACAGGCTATTGGCACATGTATCCATTCCTAATTGTATTAGAGAAATCATTTAAAAAAGTAGGAAAGAGAATTAGAGACAACTCGAGTAATTATCGATGTATCAGATTGTTAATATTTATCATCCAATATCGATATATATGTTATCAATAATTTTGCGTTTCACAGAATCGATTACAGTTCTAATTAGCAGTTACCGATTTGCGAAGAAATTAGTAATAAATGGTTAGTTATCCAGAAAAGCCAGTTAGATGGATCAACAGCTAAGTTATGATCAAAAGTCTGTTTAATTAGGTGTAAAAGACTGAAAAAAAACCACCAATGTGAAGGTGTGCTGCTAATGTGGAGGTGTGCCACCATAAGAGAATTTTCCTCCCACACAGTCCTTAATTAAATTTACAAAGAGAAATTAATAGTTATTTCCAGAAATAATAAGGAAAGTAACAATTTTCATGAATAAAGAAAGATCTGGAGAAAGGGTGATTACTCGCGGAAGCATTAACCACAACAAAATTACATGAAATTTGCAGACTTGGTTTCATTGAGTCTGTACATGAGGGATAATGAACATCCCTTACATCCTTACATCCCATAGCACTGGCTTGAGTGGCACTCTGAATGAATTTTTTACACTTAATAGTTTCAGGAAATATGGAAAGTAACAATTTCCAGAAATAAGGAAATTAGCAATTTTCACAAATAAGGAAAGTAGCAAGTTCCACAAATAAGGAAAGTAACAAGTTCCACATATAAAGAACAGTTTCAGGAAATACAGAATGTGACAATTTCTGGAAATAAGAAAAGTTACTATTTCCAGAAGTCAAACAGTTATAGGAAATAAGTAAAGTAACAATTTTCACAAATAAGAAAAGTTGTAATGTTGTACTTACATTATGTTCCTTTCAGCCACAGCACTGGTAGTTTGTTATTAGGGGAAATGGAACAATTGCTGTGCATAGATGAAACTTAACTCTGGAGGGGTACATTATGTATGTGCTTGCAATGTAAATGCAACAGTTTATAAATCAAAAGGATTTAAAGCAGAAGTTTATTTGAGTCTGAGCATAGGGCAAAAAAACACATTGAACCAATTCACTTTGCTATACCTGTTAGCCTTCTTACTGATGCAAAGACCTGCAGAACAGTCAAGAAAACCACATTATCTTCTTTGTCTTGGGCATTCAATTGTAGTCATTGCCCTTAACAGATAAGTGCTATCACTGCATGCAATGCTCGTGACATATTTTGATATGGAAATCTTAAAACATTAAATGAATTGTGCCAAGTTAAAAAGTATGGAAAATCCATTACACAGATTCAGCAGGTTAAAGTGTATAATTCTATATACAAAATTAAACCGTAAGGGGAGACATAGACAAGTGGTGTTAAACTGTTTATAGAGGGAAAGACTGTTGATTTAATATTGTGCAAAAATCAAATGCATGGATGATGATTTTGGCCATCAAGAATTGCCAAATCATTAAAGTATTACAGTATAAACTATATCCTTGATGCAACATTTCTTGCCTTTCATTAAATAAAAGATAAAGTAAGCAATATATTCCTTACATCAGTTTCTCTTCTACTTTCACAAAAAAATCCTAGGAGACAGAAAAAATGAAAAAAAAAAAAATGGAAAAGGAATAAAAAAAAAATCTCAGAAAAAAAAATTAAGGGAAAAAAAGAAAATCCTAAGAAAAGGAATAAAAGATCTAAGAAAACTTTGGAGAACAGGAAATTATATTTTTTTCAAACCATAATAATCAGCAAGTGTGTTACTTTAACGACTATTATCTGATTTGGAAACAGTTTCCCCGACTGCTATCGATTTAAGCCTCGTCTTCTCATGTGTGATACAATTTTTTTCTTGGCACATTCATATACTTATTATATTATAAAAGATAGGAGGAGTAGACTCATCCCCTGAATTTACCATAGGAAGTGGACATAGAGTAATAAAGCTATTTCTGACAACAAAGTTATCTTGGCTATTCATGTTGTATATTAATTTCATGTGAGAATAAAAAAAATCTCTCTCTCTAGCTAGCCGTCTCTTGCAAAATAGCCGAAATGACCTCTTCATGCTGAGGTCACGCTGAAAAGGTCAAGTGATTGCGATTTTGTGATTTCTTTCGTAGGCTTGGGTTGAATGTTTTCAAGTTATGGTAATTTTAGTTGAAATGTTACCTTGCTATGATGGTTGAGTAAATCTTTTAACAAGAGTGAAAATCCCCCTGGAGGTCATTGCATAGTTCAGAGGTGGTCAGTCATGCACGTAAAATGTACAGTCAAATTATGACTGGACACTAAAACTGCCTCAACATTATTACAGGTGGAGTTTGTACTTGTACTTTTTATTATTCAATAAAAAGATATCATCAATTTAAGCAGTGTTGTTGACAGGTGATAGAAAGGAAAACAAATTTTGATTTTTCTGTGCTAGGTTTAATGTACAGTAAGTACATGTATAATGCCTTTAAAAAATAAAATCCTTGCCCAGCTTCAAATTTTGAATTGGCTTTTACATAAGATAGGGATTTTGATATCATAGTGCACAACTTAAGCAGGCAGCATTGTCAAATCGCAGGGGCTGCAATATCAATTGTCTGTATCGCCAGGTTGTCCTGCAGCCTGTGCGGACAAGCAAATTTTTTCCAGAATCTACAATAAAAATATCATACGGACAAGTAAAGAAATGTGTCGGGTAAAACAGACCAGCAAGTCAGAATCAGTCCTGCAGACCCCACAACTTGACCCTTATATTGGTTAGATTGCATAGTCAAAATGAGTTATTACGGGTTAAATTTTATTATGATCTCGAATTAACCTGCCAAGGTTTTAGTGTCATCTAATCCATTCATTCTTGTCTCTTATTGTTCTTTTCAGAAATATTCAAAGGTCTATTCAGTTGAATAAAAGAATTATTGTAGGAAGGTAAGTATCTTGTTCTTTATTTTCGTTTTTGTATGAGGTGTACTGATGTTGTAGATCAATCTTTTTAGCCTGCCTTTTTGAATAAGGAGGGCTATTGTACTTGCCCCATTGTTGTCGACCTACTTAAGTTTTTGCGTGCAAGTCGGTATCTTTAAAACTACTGAAAGGAAGGGGCTGAAACTTAATACACATATTTGAGAGCATAATAGGTGGTCACCATCCAGTGTTCGTAACTCTTGAATGTTGATTTTGACAGAATTATGGCCCTTTTTGAACTTAGGAAATTGATTGTACATTATCCAGGGACTTGTTTTACTAACAACCACTGAGAATAGTTGAGTATGCTGTCCTTTTGACAGCTCTTGATACAGACATTAAGTGTTCCCGGGGCCCAATGGAAGTCTAGCATATATGTTAAGTACTGTTAAATAAGGCTTTACATGCTAGTTTGATCTCCGTTTGCATTGACTGGATTTTTTTGCAAAATACATAAATTGACAAAATTTTAGATATATCTCCATGACCGATACATGTAGCTACTGGATTTTAATTGGTGCTTTTCTTTCCTGTTTGGCCTTATTTACATGTAAATCCTAGCGTAACTGCCAAGCGCAGAGAATGGTTTGTTGTACTATCCATGTGACAAAGTTTGTTTTTATTGTATTGTTATGAATAGAAGACATATTTTGGAGGGATATATTAATATCAAAGCACTATAGATATGATGCAACAATTTACATGCAGACAGTGATTTATTTCTGGTTGTCATAGCAACACTAACACCTAAGTAGGAGAATTACTTACACCTCTTATAAGATATATGTAGATACCTTTAAAGAGCATTTCCGATGACATTGATTTTTTATTTGTAATACATGGAAGTCAACTCTATTTTGTCTCAATGTAGATGATTAAGGTAAAAATGAGTGCAATTTAGACATACTTTTTTTTGTGGATTTACTGTACGTAATGCTTTTACAAAGATGCCAGTAATGGAAATAAGATAGTAATACTGTGTACTTGTTGTTTCCTTTCTCTTGAGGATTTATAGGCAAAGACTACTGAGTGACCGGATGGGAAAATACTTAAATAAATAGACATTTATGTAGGATTGATGTATATGTACTTATAGTAGGGCTGTCCCCAAAAGTCGTGCCAAATGCAAAACCAAAACAAAAAACACCCAAGCCTCAAATGATTTTGCATAAATGTATCTTCATCATTTTAAAGATACATAAGAAGCATTATTTCAAGAATGCATAAATACATGTACAATGAATATTAAAGCATGAATACAGATCTGAGGTGTGTGTATGCAGACCAAGCCAAAGATTGTCAACTTATAAATCTAACTCATTGTCTTCAAAAGGGAGTAACAGAATCGATGATGCTAGAACATCTGTGTAATGTAAAGACATTGACATTTTTATCCCATATCTGACGTTGACATTTACCCCATATCTGACATTGACATTTACCCCATATCTGACATTGACATTTACCCCATATCTGACGTTGACATTTACCCCATGTCTGACGTTGACATTTACCCCATATCTGACGTTGACATTTACCCCATATCTGACGTTGACATTTACCCCATGTCTGACGTTGACATTTACTCAATATCTGACTTTGACATCTACCCCATGTCTGACGTTGACATTTACCCCATGTCTGATGTTGACAATTACCCCATATCTGACGTTGACATTTACCCCATATCTCACGTTGACATGTACCCCATATCTGACTTTTACATTAACCCCATATCTGACGTTGACATTTACCCCATATCTGACGTTGACATTTACCCCATATCTGACGTTGACAATTACCCCATATCTGACGTTGACATTTACCCCATATCTGACATTGACGATTACCCCATATCTGACATTGACATTTACCCCATATCTGACGTTGACATTTACCCCATATCTGACGTGACATTTACCCCATATCTGACGTTGACATTTACTGTATGTATGACGCTATATGATGTAATGCCGAGGGAATCGAAGACATATTTGTTTACGACCTACAAAGTGCTAAAATTATAATAAAAATGGTAACTTTCGACGCTGACATGGCCAAGAAAGTGACTCTAAATTTTACCAATTTTACACTTAAGGCAGTGTTGAAATGAAAATATACAAGAATGTTTTGTGAAAGTCATGAGAAATACGTTACAAGAAGATGAAGAGTATGTAGCAAAATGGGATGCCAATTGTCATTAACGGTTGAGAAAAAGGAAACACACATCCAACAGTTTGCAGTATATTTTTTTCTCACAAATTTTAGACTGTAAAAACTTAACAATAATACATTTTGACAGTAATACATTTTGTGTAAGTCTTGTATAGGTGGCTTGACTTCAGTAGTGTATCCTACACAGAAGTGATACTTTGGATAGTAGAAACATTGACAAAATGTTGACATAATGTTATTATGACATATTGCAGAGTGGGCCGCATTGCTTTACCTCAGGTACTCTTATAATTTGTTCTGTGTATTCAAATTAAATGATATCTTGCAAAATTTTTTGCTAGAATTAGCTGTAAATAGAGTGGATCATGTCAGATATTTAATCAAGACACTTCAAGTTACATATCTAAAAACATTATCTACAGCTTTTGTCTGCCTTGTTGCCTTTATGATTATGGACAAAATAGCTTTACCACTGGCCGCAAGGGTTACTTATTACATGTAGCTGGTAGATAATGTATCTGATATGGCAACCTATGGCCTAAGAATGGCTACATATTTATAAAACTGCTACATATATGGTTAAAAATGGTTGGTAATGATCCTGATATGGCTTTACATATGGCCAAAATGGCTACATATATTAATAAAACTGCTACATATATGGTTTAAAATGGTTGATAATGATTCTGATATGGGTTTACCTATGGCCAAAACAGCTACATATTAATGAAATTGATACATTTATGGTTGATACGGCAACCTATGGCCAAATAAATGGAAACTAGCTATGTGCTGTGAAATTGAATATGAGGGCTATGAATCTGGATCAAACAGATGTGGTTTTTGGGTAATGGATGAAACAGCTGTCACTGTAAATAGGGCGTCAGTTATGTGTAACTAGGGCGTCAGACCTGGACTATATGGCTGTATTACATTGACCTTATTCAAGAAAAGTTACCCCCACTTCAGTTATCTGAGGCCACTCTCATGCAGTTGTACTGGCTATAACTTTTAAAGTACGTTGACCATCTTCGGCCACAGTGTGAGTGACCACGACTGTCTTAGAACGTTGACCCCTATTCAGGCAAACTGGTCAATATTTTGCTACTGGGTCAAACTTAGGTTAAATTGCCGCCTGTTGATTTTGTAATAAGATATTTGCAATCCAAATGTTACAGAGGGGAGAAAGCTTTGGGAATGGGAAAAAAACTTGGCTTTTATTGAATTAATAGTGTGGCTGCGCTATGCAGTGTATTGATTCGATACTTCAGATCCAGATTTGACAGAATACTGTGAAAAATGCTGGGTTTTTTTCCACAGAGAATATAGGGTTGATTTCATTAGCTTGGTATATTTATAGGACTTAATTGCAACCAATTTGTATATTTTATAAAGTGATATATTGATTTTTTGAAGAATAAATTAAACAAAAACACACACACACACACACACACACACAAAATAACAGCTGTTGAACTTAAAACAAATTAAAAATACATCAGAAATTGTATTCTTTTTTTTCTGTACTATTTAATGAGGCCAAATTTACTAAAACTCATTTGAATTAGTTCTCCAGCAATAAATGTAAACACACATGTACTTGGGCATTAAGTCACCACTCTGTGTTTTGTTCGCACATTCAGTACTTTGTTGTCCACTTATTCTGTATTTTATTTACTAATTCTCTATTTTAATCCAGTTATACTGTACTTTTGTTGTTCACTTATTCTGTATTTTATTAACTTAAATGAATCTATCTTAAATTTGGTAGCATTTCTAGATTGGTTCATTTCTTAACTCATCACAGGGTTAAGACTTCCTTTCATAATACAGACTTGTACATTGTAACTTACCAAGCTCCGAGTTTTTGTTTGTAACACCTCTGCCATGATGAGCTCAATAAAGGAGAATCTTGTCCACCATTAGTTATGTTGAAATGTTGCTTTTATGACCATGTTATTGAAACCCAACAACAACAACAACCATGTTAATTTTAATTTGTACTGTTTTGTAGAGTAATGGACTAAAAACAGCATGAGTGCTTTGAACGGTAAACAATTTTTCCCATATTGATTGTTATTTCATTTAGTATTCTGGACTCTACTCAAGCTGAAACATTGTGTTTCATATTTTATGACTTTGGAAATGCTTCACATGCTTGATTCACTATAAATTGTTCCAATGATTTCTGTATAAATTTATAATGCCTGCTTACTTGTTGAACAATTTCAAGAGCATATTTGACACAAAAACCGCCATCAGTCAATGAGGCAAGCAAAACTTGCTGGGGATAAATGTTGATTTTCCCTTGTCATCCTGCTGGCTTGTTTTAATTAAATAGTTGGGCCGTTTTACTATAAATAAAACAAAAATAAAATAGATCCACTGCATAAACTAACAAAATAGTGAAATGTATTATCAAGGGCAGATAATTTTGCCAAGTATGGAGAAAAGTGGAGCAGGCTGCACTGTGGGCGGGGGCGTCCCTGGCTGAGTGGTTAAGGTCGTTGACTTCAAACCACTTGCCCATCACCGCTGTGGGTTCGAATCCCTACAGGGACTTTGTATTCTTTCATGTGAGGAAGCTATCCAGCTAGCTTACTGAACGTCGGTGGTTCTACTCAGATGCCCGTTTGTGCCCGAAATAATGCACAGAAGGGCACCTGGGGTCTTCCTCCACCAGTAAAGCTGGAACCACGCGATATGACCTATACTGTGTCGATGTGATGTAAAACCAAAAACAAATGCAGTTTGGACAGCTCTTGTCCAAGATTTGTTGGAATATGATGATGATGATGGTGATGATGATGATGATGAATGTGATGATGATGATGATGATGTTTATTATGATGAAGAAGATCATGATTTTGTAAGTGGTGATGATCATGATGATGATGGTGATGTTAATGATGATGAAGAAGAAGAAGATGATGATGATTGTGATGATATTAAGTATAAATGATTTCAATAAAGTTGATAAGTTAACAATGATTGTAATGAAAGTGATGATGATGGTGTTGATGTGAGTGATGATGATGATGATAAAGTAAATGATATGGGGGCAAGCTGCAAATAGAAAATAAGAAGATGAGGGTAACGTATTTTTGTCATGAAAAAAATAGATGATAAAAAGATTTTGATGTATATTTAAGAATATGAATCTTTTTGGAAGAAGGAAATGAAAAACATTTTTTTCTCTTTTTCAGGAAATTATTTTTGGAAACTTTCGTGACACCGACCTTATAGCACTCGGGACAAAAACCCAAAGAGACAAGAGCGGGGGCATCACTAGTGAAATTTTACTTTCTTTTTAACGGGTAAAATTATAAAAATAATAAGGTTTAAGTCATTTAATGTGGTATTGGTTTTTTTGGTTGACACCTTTTAGATGACATAAACTTAATTACTGTGGACATTCATTCAGTTGCTAGATAAGTGAATGGTGTCCTGGTCAGTTTGGGCTGAATTAATATCAGCAGCAATGAATCTCTTTCATGTGAGTTTGGGAGCTGCCTAAATGAAGGTCAGTATGCCATCTTCAGTGTTACATTCTGGCCAGTTCTTTAATACTTGAAAAGAACTCTTAGAGCTTTCTGCCTCCAGCAGGGTTTGAACGTGGGCCAAGGAAGAGCCAAGAAGTTACAGCTTGTTGAATAGCCACTGCCCATGAAAAAAAGGAAATGTCTCTGGCTGCTAATTGGCAAAAAGTAAAGAGTTGAGAGTGATTTTAAAGTAAAGCATTATGTTTTACTTAATTCTGCCATTGTGAAGCTTTTCAAAAACTTAGGACGGCAAATTTCTGTTAAAGATCCTGTATGTTGTAATTAAGAATTTAACAAGACTTGAATGAAATTTTATATATGTATACAATTATTCTTCTAAAATAATTTTCAAACATCAGAGAATATGTTAAATATGTACTGTGAATGTTTTTTCAGATGTAATAAATTTAAAAACTATAGCATTCATTTCTTTTGTTTTTTAAAGAAAAAAAATTTCAATTTTACCCCCTTTTTTGACATAAAATGTGAATTGGGAAATACTTTAAAAATTATGCTTTTCTAAACTTAAAAATTGTAAATTTCTTTGAGCATTATATTTAGAATAACATAAAAAAGTGCACAAGATTTTTCCTTTTTTGATCGATAAAAATCTACTTTTCCTTTTGGACGAGGTTGATTTACGGTACTGTTAATTTTATAATTGACTGTTTTTTGGATAATGTATTAGGGGGGACAATTTTCCCATTTAAATTTTTTCCGTTTTTTTTTCAGATAAATTTTTTGAACTCATTACGTAACTTGTTTCGGGACAAAATTGTGGTTTTTTCAAAATTTCTACGTTTGTCATGGAATTTTGTCAGATGACACAAGAATAAAAACATTAACAGTGGTTTTAATGGCAACACCCTGTACTTAACTGGTTAAAGGGACTCCACTCGGTTTTTTTTTTACATGATGGTACTGGAAATAATTTTTCAAGATTAATGTAAGATGTAAGTCAAGTGTGCAAAAATTCAGATCATTCTCTTCCCGTTTTTCCAGAATAAATTATTTTAATCATAATTAATTTTCTAAAAGTGAAAATAATACCCAAAATTTAAAATTGTTGCAGTGCTTTCCGCTTAAACAGGCTAATAATAGTTCAATAATACAAATTTCTATTTATTAATATCTTTAATGAATTTTTCTGTTTTTAAATGACCCAGCAAATTTTATTTTGTTTTTACATAGGACCTCAATGGAGTTCCTTTAAGGATTGATCAGCATTTAAATGCATTTGTGTGAGGTCTTGAATATCTGTATTTCTTCAACATTTATAAATATACATTCTTCTGTGTCTAGTAATTTTTTAGCACCTTCCAGTCAAAAGGAGTGTTTGTGTCTATATAACAGAGATAGCCTCTTATTTTCCAGTGGTTATGTAATAGTTCGGCACTGATAATTTTTTTTTAACAATTTAAACATCTCAAAATGAGCGAGGTTACTGAGGAGCGACTTTTAAAGATGATTAATTTCATATTATTGGCTCACACAAACATTGTCTTTTGATATGCATGTGAGTTGTTTTTTCAGAAAGGTGTGACGTTTAAACTGAACAGGCTGTTAAACCCTAATGAATACAGTTTATGAGTGTCAAAAATGTTCAAATTTATGTCCTTTCGTTGGACGTCGCTAAGACTCAAGAAATATTGATTGAAGCCATTCCATATTTGATAAAACATACCAGCTTATTAAAGATTTTTCCAGTTTACTTGTTTCCAAGACTTTTGCCATGGGAACCATTTCAAATGATTAAAAAAAGACAGAATGTTCATTCATGTAAAAAAGAAACCAATTTTTACGACGAGCTTAAAATAAATTTTTTCTAGAAATGGAAGAATGGGTTTTTCGTTTTCTTTTGGTTTCAAAGTGTCCCTAAAGTCACACATTTTGTGATATGATAACCTTGGGTTAACAATTTCATTTATATACCATATTGATATTGCAAGGCTTTATGTTTACATGTGGCCTTGAAAAATCTGCTCTTATGTTTACACAGAACACATGCCATTACCACATGATTGGAGTTGCCTCCCTTACATATGCAATTGCTTGTAGTGTAGTAAATTCTCACTGTGTATATACATTGTACTGTAAACCAGTCTAGTGAGATAACTGATTATATTCGATGATGCAGCTTGATGGAGCTAATTGAGTTTGTAGGGTTTTATTGTATAATTAATACTTTTAGTTCTGGAAACATGGTCTTATTTGATGTTCTTTTCGGACATAAAATATTCTAATAAAGTTGGATATGGTTTATAGAAATGTTTCATTGGTTTTTGTGATTTTTTTTAAAGAGATCTCTTATCAAAGTAAATAGAGCCAATGGTTTATACCAAAGTAACATTTAATATGTTTTAAATTTTCAACTGTCATAAGACAGTAGTTTTAGAGGATTTCATTATCCAAATAAGAAAATGGTATAGAAAAGCCTGGTCCGAGACAGGGAAGTTGGCGGAGGCTATGAGGCTATTCAGTTTTGGTTAATTCCCGCAGTATAAAGGTTAAATTTATATGGATTCTGTAATGTTAAGTTTGAGCACATGTTTTTTATTTGTTGTTGAATGCATTTATTTAGTCCTTAGTTAGAGTTTGCTATTTTTTTTTTTACGGTTGGGTTTAATTGGGTTTTTGGGTGTCAGAAATTTTTAATATAGCAGTTATGGGGGTTAGGCGACCCGGGGTGGGGGGCACCAGGGGGGAGGGGGGGTTGTTAGGGTGTTACTGTCACTTGCCAAGTTTCTTCTTTTTGTTCATCTATAAGAGATCTGTCAGAAACTTGCCGAGCTAAACAAAAAGTAAGGCAATATAATTATCTTATTATCTTGTGCTGCTACTTTAAAGTATTTGTCAATGCTTCAGAAGAGGACGGAGGGGCTAGCAACCCTATTTCATTTGAATAAAAAGCATTACAATAATAATTTTGTCGTAAGTTATTTTCCATACTATATTACTACTATGAGGCTTTTGTATAGAAAAACTGAAACTCATACTTATTCAGCCTTCTTAATTTACTATCTGTAGTGTCATCTTGATTTTTGTTGCGGTTCTCAGTTCTTTATATTTTTATCTTCCTCAAAACTGCAGAAAAGCTGAAGTAATAATGATCTGGTATTGCTAATGTTTAGTACTGGTGTCAACCGATAGTGTCAAGTTCTGCTGAAATATGAACATCAGTCTTGAAGTCGTAGAAACAAAAGTAAAACCACATATAGTCATAGGAAGAACTTTTAAATGTTATTTTGCAGTATGTCCAGAAATTTTGTCATTTTTTTTTTTCTTTTTCAAATTTATTGCTGGATTTGATGGTAGATTTAAATAATTTTTGCTTTAATTGACTGCTTAGATCAAAAATTATGCTTTTCCTATATGTTATCATCTATTAATGGAATGAATGTGAAAATAATGCAGGAATTGTGCAAGATTTATTGCCGAAACGAGTAACACTAATTAAGTTTTAGCTGACATTGTAACTCAAATTAAACAAAATGTAAAACACACATACTGCTTGCTATGCAGCCCAATATGACTCAGAAATGCTGTTATTTTTAATTTCTCGAAAGTTTTATAATTTTGGTGTACTTTTATTGTATCCATAAAGTTACTCATTGGCCAATTCCTGGAACCAACTCTTTCATCTGTTGATTTTTTACGATATTAAAAGTACATTTTATAGTGATGAATAAGCATTTTGTATGGAAGTCAAAATACTACTTTGTTTCCATTTTGCTACGTTTATGACAAATTATTTCACATTTATCGTTACTTCTATTTTTAGGTAACAATCACCTCACATTCTCTAAAACCATTATTTAAACAAACATTATAAAAATCATGTTTGCCCTTTCTCTAAAGGAGTAAAAATTTATTTATTTCTGAGGCATAATAATGTGCCTTAAAATTTAACCAGTGTTACAATTATTTCTGTGAAAGTATTTACATTGGAAGATCAGCAGTGAAAATTAATGTATTATTTTGCTCTTTCAGTATAGCTGTTACATATACTGAACTACTAGATTCAGAAACTTTTTATAATGTAAGTCCAACGTTGCCTCCATGCTTCCTTCATGAAATTGGTGTTATAAGTAATTTTGACATATATACATATTGACACCGTGTCGAAATGTATGTGACATCATACAATTACCTTGAAATCTAATCTTAGTGATATCGATACTATGTTGAATAGGCCAATTACAATAATATTGTTGGTTTTTTTGTGGGGGAATTTCAGAAACAGTTTTTAAATTTGACTTAAAGGCCCATCAAGCTCATGAAATACAGTGTAACTTCTGAAAACCGAACACCAATGGGACTTGTCAAAAAGTTCGGATTTCAGAGGTTTCCGGAATTCAGAGGTTTCGGATAATGTGGACAAGACTAAGCCACTAAATGTCAAGGGAAATGTGGTCATTACTGTAATATCATATAAAATAGTCTTTAAATAAAAATAAAGATGTGAAGGAAAAGAAAATATTTATATTTAACACTTTTTTTAATACTGCAAATGCCTTTGAATTTCTATCAGATTGTAGAAATGTTGTTAATTGCATAAACTTACATATTGTCCGATGCTAGTTAATTAATCAGTACATCAAATGCAATAAAATCTCTAAAGACATTCCATGCATACATTGTCCCAACTAATTGTCATTAATTGTCACTAATAAACACTTCAAATTAACTGACCACCGTAAATTATTTTAATTAACTGCATCACTTCAAACTTACCATTTCACAGTTTGTGATTTTAACGTGTGTCAAATTAAACGATCACCGCGAATTGGTAAACAATCGATAGGGAGATTAAATCTTCCTGCAGGGTAAACATTCTCGATTTACAATGTATTTCACACCTTTGGATATTTCCGGATTTTGGAGGTAAAATTGCATTGATTTGACTCTAATTTTATGAAAATATCGTCCGGAATTCAGAATTTAGAAGTTCCGGAATTCAGAAGTATTATATTAATAGAAAATAGAAGGGAAAAGTTCGGGATCAAAAAAATGTTCGGTTTTTAGAAGTTTCCGGATTTCAGAAGTTCCGGAATCGGAAGTTACACTGTATGCTATTATTTTCATTTTCTCATCAATCATTTCCTTCTGTTGCTTTTAGGCAATTTATATGTATACAGATATAGTGATTGGATTAGTCAAAAAAGACTTTATTTATATTTCGTCACTGTTGTGACAATTTTTTTCACATTTTAATAGCGATAATCTACTTGAAGTTATATGCATCTAATAGGCTTCACATCCATTATTGAAACATTAATAAAAACATGTTTGCTTTCTGAAGAAGAAATGGAGGCATTATGTGCCTTAAATGGTTTTCATTTTGTTACGATATATCTTTATAGTTCATCAATGATGTAAAGAAATGTGATAAATGTCAGTACCCTACGTAAAATCAGTTTTGAATATTGTCACCATCCTATGATGATTCTGACTTCTTTTGTGACTTTATTATATCAAGAGCTTAAAAGAATATAAGAAAAGGAAAAAAAGGCTGTCTCAAATGAAATTTTGAAGGAACACGAAAAAACCTTAGAATAAAATTTTGCGGTGGGGGTGGGGGAGTTGGTTTTGTGTATGTGGGGACACAAAGGTTCTTTGGAAAAAAATTTGAGAAACATTTTGATAAATTAATTAAGGAACATTTAAAACTTCTACAAACTTGAAGGTGTTTAAGTAGAAAATTATTTTTCATCTGATTTGTCTTAGTAAATTCTAGATTTCTATTTTTAAACTCTTTACTATGTTTACTGAAAAATTGGGCTCATACTTTCATATACAATTGATCCATCATGGCATAGGAAACTGTGTTCAATTAATGATCCTAAAGAAGCTATAGCAGCAGAAAGAAAAAGTTAATTACAGTAAGTTAAGACAAAAAACCGCCATAAAATTGCAGTGCATTGTGCAGTACAGATAGGGAACAGATATTCGAATGTCATAATAATAGATACCCCACAATCCAGTTGTCTCTTTAAAAAAGCAACATTGATTTACAATAGATTCCTAAAAGACTGTCATCTTCTTCATAATAAAGCATTTGTATCGGAAATTAGTTACTGCAAATGGCATTTGACACAATGTTGTAACAATCAAATTTATGGAAAATCGTCACAGAAAATTGTATCCTATGATATTACCATAGAATTGTCAATATAGCTCTCCCATTACCAAGGTGCCTTAAGATGATCCCCTGTCTGCCAGGTAGACCACCTGTTTTACTGCCTATAGTTCAGAAGAAAAAAACAATAAAACAATAAAAGGCAAAAACAAACAATTATGTTTCAGCGAAAAAGAGGAGTATGACTTTCAGAGGTTTAGTTTACAAGAGCTGTAACATATACAGTCTTAAAGCTAAAGTATCAGTTTTTGGCATTCTTGAATTAATAAAAAACATGTATTATTTGATAGTGCTTACATTAAGTTTGTCATTTTAGTCAGTCTAAAACAATTGTTGCATTATTTATAATTCGGCCTGCTCTGCCAGAAATTAAAACCTGTGTGAGTCAACATATTTGCTGTCTGATCACAGTTTGACTGTTTCACAGTTAATAGTTTTGAGATATCCATTGTGGTATATTATACTATATAGTCAATATGCCATTTGAAACAATATGACATTTAATATTTGTTACATATTGTAGACATGTTCATTGATATGCTAATTGCATTAGCATATGAAGCTTTGAAAAAAGTAAAAGGATGAAGAAAATCAATAATTATGCTCATGTCATCTTTGAGTTGCCATTGAAAATTTGTGAGAAAGTCGGGTTTTGGAGGAGAGGGGGGGGGGGAGTTACTCAGTCCCCTAGTGAGTTTATAGTACCTCATATTAGTATTCATCATAATAAGGGAAAAATAGCCTGCATGCAGTTGGTCTATGATTTTGCCACCCACTGACGCATTGGTTTGGAAAAGGTTTGAATCTTGTCTTGATATTTAACTGATACAACAACAAAATTTATGTTTACCTTTTAGGGGGCGTCCGTGGCCGAGTGGTTAAGGTCGTTGACTTCAAACCACTTGTCCCTCACCGCTGTGGGTTCGAATCCCAACAGGGACTTTGGATTCTTTCATGTGAGGAACCTATCCAGCTAGCTTATTGAACGTCGGTGGTTCTACTCGGGTGCCCATTCATGCCTGAAAAAATGCTCAGAGGGGCACCTGAGGTCTGCCTCTACCAGTAAAGCTGGAACGTCGCCAAATGACCTATACTGTGTCGGTGTGAAGTATGGTGTTTTTTCCTAAATTCAAGGAAAGCTTCAAAATCTATCTTCAAATACATAAAGTAGTTGAAATAAAAAGGAAAAAAAATGTATTTTTAACATGCACATTTCAACATTTTTGCTTTGAAAATGGTTTGCATTTCTGTCATCAAGTTTACATTTCCATCGTTGGGATTTACCTTTATTCTTAGATCTGGGTTATTTCTTAAGTAGGGATCCATTATCAGGCACACCCAGAATCCAGGATCATCTTAAACATATAGGAATTTTGAATAAACTGCTTAGGTTTGGACATTTGTCTTAATTTGTGGCGATATAAAGGTTATAAATTATTTGTTTCATTATGTATATAATGAACTGTGTATTGATTGAGTGTTAAGCTTGAAATATGATTGTGGCGGTCATGTTATTTTGGTATTGGTTAGTTTATGTTCCTTTTTATTCCAGTACAAATATGTATATAAAACTCCAGAGGATTGAACAAATAATTATTAAAATGTCATCTGCCCATAAACTATTAATATATGATAAATGTTTTAGAACATATGCATGCAGATAAATATTTTAGAACAAATGCAATAAAAGTCAATGTATACACAACTTTATGTAGATTATTTTGTTACATTATAACAATATTTTCCTACTATTCAACATTTTGTTGATGATTATAATGATATAGCATTAAAATCAGGAAAACATTTAGCATTTACTTGATAAGGCTACCCCCCCCCCCCCCCCCAAAAAAAAAAAAAAAAAACCCAAAAACACAAATCCATCCCCCCCCCTCCCAAAAAAAAAAAAAAAAATTTAAAAAAAATTTAAAAAAATGCCAGAAACAAAACTGAAACAACAACTACCTAATAACCTGATTTTTTTTACAATTATGACAGTGTATAACAGTTTTTACTGTACTTAATTACTTGATTGTTTATCTTCCCAGTTAATTTTCACATTTCCTTTCATTTCCTTAAAACACATAGGAAATCCTGTTTTATTAGTCTATAATTTTCATACTGATGATATTCTAAGGTGGTTGTGAGTGCCAGTCCACCTGTACTCAAGTACTTTGATTTTCATTTTACCATCTGGAGACCTGCTGCTTTAAAAGTTTTTATTGAGAAAATAAATTAAGTTTGGAGTTTTTGGGCAGTTAAATGTCTACATATCCCTTATAGATGTAAAGATGTGGAAGAAGTGGTTGTGTTTTGTTTAATTAGTTAAGCCTCGGTCTCACTTAATCCCGGCAGAGCCCAGGATCATCCCTGTAAGTTACCGGGATGATCCGGGACGATCTGGGGTGAAATTTTTGTTGCGGTCACACTTACCCCGGCAGCACTACGGTATTTCTTAACTAACCACCCAGGATGCGCTCCGGATCATCCAGGCAGAGCCCAGGTGCAGCTACGGTTCATGCCGGTACTTCCCAGATGACGCCGGAAGAGCCCCGGTTGACCCAGGCAGAGCCCCGGTCGATGCAGGCAGAGCCCAGGATGATCCATGGAAAAGTCCCGGTAGAACCCCGGTGGATTGAAAATGCCCGAAAAAGATAACATTGATACATAATTTTTAGCTCGACTTTTCTATGAAAAGGGGAGCTATCCTACTCGCCCCGGCGTCGGCGTCGGCGTTAGCGTTAGCGTCGGCGTTGGCGTCACACCTTGGTTAAGTTTTTCGTACCACCCCACTTTATTTCAGAAGTATTACAAGTATGGCTTTGAAACTTACCATACTTGTTCACCATCATAACCTCCATCTACAGACAAGAGTACATAACTCTGTCAAGGTTTTTGACAGAATTATGGCCCTTTTTTGACTTAGAAAGTGTATTGAGCTTGGTTAAGTTTTTTGTACCACCTCACTTTATTTCAAAACCATTGGAGGTATTGCTTTGAAACTGACCATACTTGTTTACCATCACGACCTTCATCTACAGACAAGAGTACATAACTCTGTCAAGGTTTTTGACAGAATTATGGCCCTTTTTTGACTTAGAAAGTGTATTGAGCTTGGTTAAGTTTTTTGTACCACCTCACTTTATTTCAAAACCATTGGAGGTATTGCTTTGAAACTGACCATACTTGTTTACCATCACGACCTTCATCAACAGACAAGAGGACATAACTCTGTCAAGGTTTTTGACAGAATTATGCCCCTTTTTGACTTAGAAAATACATTGAATATGGGTAAAATCCACTTATTGCCTTAACCCTTTGAGATATTGCTTTGAAACTTTTAATGCTATTTCACATCATTACCCCCATCTGTACGCAAGAGAAGGTAACTCTGTCAGGGATTTGTTTTAAAAATTAAGGCCTTTTATCGACTTAGAATCTTGGTTAAGTTTTTTGTACCAGTCAACTTTTTGACTGAACTGGTTGAGATATTAAATTGAAAGTTGGAATACTTGTTTACCATCATGGTCCCAAACATGGGCAGGAGAAGGTAATTCTGTTAAGGATTTTATTTGAATTATGGCCCTTTTTGACTTAGAAACTCAGTTAAAATTTTCATTCTTGTCCACTTGTTGACCTAACCATTTGAGATATTACTTTGGAAGTTGGAGTTCTTATGTGCCATCATGAGACCTATCTGTAAGCAAGAGAAGATAACTCTGTGAAAATGTTTCTTGATTTGTACTTAGAAATTCCTAGTTAAAGTCTTGTGTGCCCTTAACTGTCAAAGTTTTGTTTTATAGGCAAGCACTAAAAAAGTCGAGCGCGCTGTCCTTCTGACAGCTCTTGTTATCTAATATAATATCTATTGTTCCAGAATAGTATTTCATGATGCTTTTCTGAAAAATCCTTATGCCATACTGGATAGAAGGGAAATGGGAGGGGTTTTTATACCAGCAAGACTAGTGCAATCATCGCAAATTGTCGTTATTTTTTTGAAATGATCCGGGCTTTGCCGGGCTCTACCGGGATCAACCGTAGCTCTTCCTTTATCATCCAGGGCTCTGCCTGTAGTTGCCGGGGCTCTGCCGGCATTTCCGGGGCTCTACCGTAGCTCTACCGTAGCTCTACCGGCTATATCATACCCCGGTTTGTGCCGGCAGAGCTACGGTGCTTCCCCGGTATAACCCCGGTCGTTCCCGGCAGAGCTAAGGATGAAGCCGGCAAAGCTATACCTCCCCGGATCATCCCGGACCACCCCGGTGATATTAAATATTTTATTCCATGCGGGGTCGAATGCCGGATTTTCCTGGATCATCCCGGATCATCCAGGACGTTGCGGGCAGAGTTACGGATGTAGTCCGGTTGTTCCCGGTCGTATCCCGGTCGTTCCCGGATCACTCCGGACGTCTACCGGGGCTCTGCCGGGGCTCTGCCGGGATGTAAGTGAGACTGTAGCTTTAGGAACTGATCTGATCAAGTATAAATTTGATGAACATTGTGTTTAGCTCAGATGTACTCAGTATACCTGTAGTTTACTGCATTAATGTACAAACACTAGTTTATGTTTAGAAATCATAGAGAACATATGAGAGGTAGCTTTAAACTGATAAAGTAAATAATACTGTAATATCTACTTTACAATGTTCTTTATTGTAGTTTATGTGCGCAGTTCTATAGATGTAAGATGACAAAGTGACGTTTAAGATATCTATTTTTAGACCGGAAATTCCAATGATAATGTATTTATAATTATGTTAACGTTTAGCCAATCAACTGTCCACTCACATCATTCTGAATCATTGATATGACAACGCTTTATCAAAGTACTGAAGTGCGAACGGTATTAATTTAATCACTGTATGGTTTTTAACTTGTCACTATACAAAATGTTATAGGTCAGAAGTATCTAGGAAACCCCTAGATACTTCTGATCTTCGATTGCTCTCTAAATAAGTAAAAGTTAAATAAGTAAAGCAGGCAATTTGTTTCTTGATGTTCTATTTTTAGAAATGAACGTCACTTACTGATTATAAATAGATCCCAGGGCGCTGTATTGAAGATGGCTTAACAGTGATATGATGCTTTTTTTCCAAATTACCTTCAACAACACAGAATTGTTTTTCCAACAGAAAAATAAAAACTGAATTTAAAAATCACCCAAAATTGTCATTCACAACACTTTGCTGTTAACAAAAGGCGAATTTTTATAATTTCCTCGAGCATTTTGGGAAATTGCTGTTAAATGTCCTGACTTGTGAATTAATTCGGTAAAATTTACTAGTAGAAATTTTCAGTCATTTACCTGAACTGCAGGTGTTTTAAACTCCTAAAATCACTCTTGTTCATTTTTAGCTCGACTATTCGCAGAATAATCGAGCTAATGCAGTCACCCATTTGTTGGCGTCGGCGTCCCTGTGGTTAAGTTTTTGTATGTAAGCTGGTATCTCCATAACTACTGAAGGGAATGGATTGAAACTTCACACACTTGTTCTCTGTGATTATCTAAGATGATTGGCACAAGTCCCATAACTCTGAATTGTTTTATTTCATAATTATGCCCCTTTTTCGACTTAGAAAATCTTGGTTAAGTTTTTGTATGTAAGCTGGTATCTCCATAACTACTGAAGGGAATGGATTGAAACTTCACACACTTGTTCTCTGTGATTATCTAAGATGATTGGCACAAGTCCCATAACTCTGATTTGCTTTTTTTCATAATTATGCCCCTTTTTCGACTTAGAAATTCTTGGTTAAGTTTTTGTATGTAAGCTGGTATCTCCATAACTACTGAAGGGAATGGATTGAAACTTCACACACTTGTTCTCTGTGATTATCTAAGATGATTGGCACAAGTCCCATAACTCTGGTTTGCTTTTTTTCATAATACTGCCCCTTTTTCGACTTAGAAATTCTTTGTTAAGTTTGTGTATGTAAGCTGTTATCTCCATAACTACTGAAGGGAATGGATTGAAACTTCACACACTTGTTCTCTGTGTTTATCTAAGACAATTGGCACAAGTACCATAACTCTGATTTGCTTTTTTACATAATTATGCCTCTTTTTCGACTTAGTAATTCTTGGTTAAGTTTTTGCGTGTAAGCTGGTATCTCCATAACTACTGAAGGGAATGGATTGAAACTTCACACACTTGTTCTCTGTGATTATCTAAGATAATTGGCACAAGTCCCATAACTCTGATTTGTTTTTTTACATAATTATGCCCCTTTTTTGACTTAGAAATTCTTGGTTAAGTTTTTGCATGTAAGCTGGTATCTCCATAACTACTGAAGGTAATGGATTGAAACTTCACACACTTGTTCTCTCTGATTATCTTAGATGATTGGCACAAGTCCCATAACTCGGATTTGCTTTTTAACATAATTATGCCCCTTTTTCGACTTAGAAATTTTTGGTTAAGTTTTTGCATGTAAGCTGGTATCTCCATAACTACTGAAGGGAATGGATTGAAACTTCACACACTTGGTCTCTGTGATTATCTAAGGTGATTGGTACAAGTCCCATAACTCTGAATTGTTTTATTTCATAATTATGCCCCTTTTTCAACTTAGAAAATCTTGGTTAAGTTTTTGTATGTAAGCTTGTATCTCCATAACTACTGAAGGGAATGTATTGAAACTTGAAGAGTTTTTACCTTTTCGGACAATTTTATGTATTCATATAGGTAAGCATTATTATACTCAATGAAACACCCTTGTGACAAATTTTCGAATAGTCGAGCTTTACTGTCCTCCGACAGTTCTTGTTAAACTAAGAATAATGCTAAAGTCAGGGTTAATTATGCCTCTGATAATTGCAATTATAATTTTTTTTTTTTTTGGCTTAATGGGCCTTTAAATTATACAAATAAATAAAATAACTGCATTAATATGATACATGAAATATATAAATTTTTTATCTTAGATCCAAATTGTCGTCTTCTACCTATACTGTATAGAATTATATTGCGCTGGTATGTTAAATACACAACTTGTAGGCTGTACAGCTTTTAGCCTGGTATGGACTATTGATTACAGGCTGTTATTCTATCTCAGCTGTTATGGTTTGGGCAATAGTGTAGAGGTGGTATAATAGTATGGGAAATGAAATAGGGGTTTAAACCCTTAAAAAACTTGGAATAAGTGCTGTGACATCTGTGGAATAAGGTAGTGTGATATTTAATGTAATTGGATCTACGAAAAAGTTCTGTGATTTAAAGGTTTCTTTAGTGTTTAAAGTGCTTAAAGTGTGTTTGAAAAATATAAAAATTGAAAGAAGTGTACCGAGCGTTTATTATATTGGTGGAGATACAGTAAAGACAGTGACCTTGCTATCGGAACGAAGTAGTTGACCGGTCAGTGAGATTTTATCCACTCTTTGGGAAATAGTTTCATTGTAAGTAAGAAATGTTTTTGGCATGGCTAATTGAAAGGGTTTTATAATAGAAAGCTGGGAAATAGCTTAAAGGCATTATGATCTTTTCTTAATGCATGTATCAAAAATACAGCCCTACTATATAATGGTTATAAATGTGCACAGAAGTTTTTGTGTAATACATAGTACATATATCAAATTATAACACACATACACATATGTAGTTAATGGTGTATTAAGAAAGGTGTAGTATTTGATTTTTGGACAACTTGATAAAAAAAAACAACACTTTTTGGTCTCCAGGTAAAATTTGACACCAGCTTGTACAACAAGTGGTTGTAATGTAATATTATGTATAATGCATAAGATGTTATGTTATCATGATATCGCAAAGGGATAGCAGGTGTTGCTTGCAGACTAATTATCACAGATACTGATGTTTTTGACCAGTCTGCATTTCCGTAGACTTCTGGTTTTTCCTGACCTAATTAATTTGTAGAATTAAATATGTCAAGCTTTGAATTTTAAAACTGTCCATTTTGGAGTTTAAGGAATTTCCAATTTTCTTAAGCTGCATTTATCAAAAGCTGCCAACAGTATAGAGCCTGGTTAGATTCCTCAAAAGTACTGTCTGGCTGGCCTGGCTCTATTCAGGCTCTATTCTGGTGGCAAAGGCTCTATTCTGGTGGCAAAGGCTCTATTCTGGTGGCAAAGGCTCTATTCTGGTGGCAAATTCTCTATTCTGCAGCCTTTTAAGGTTCTATTCTTGTAGCAAAGGCACTATTCTGGTAGCAAAGGCTTTATTCTGGTGGCAAAGGCTCTATTCTGGTGGCAAAATTCTCTAGTCTGGTGGCAAATGCTCTATTTTGGTGGCAAAGGCTATATTCTGGTGGCAAAGGTTCTATTCTGGTGGCAAATTCTCTTTCCTGGTGGCAAATGCTCTATTCTGGTGGCAAAGCCAAAGGCTTATCAGTTAGGTCAAGCAGGATCAAAAATCCCTTAAGTTACAAACACTACTATATTATACTTTAAACAGGAAAAAAAATCATTGATTTTTTAAATCTAATGTTTGCCACATATTACAGATAAGATAAGTTTTCTCTGTAAATGAATAAGAAAATGAAATTATCAGTAAAATGCCACTTTTTATTAGTCTTAGAGAGTTATCATGTTATAGCATAATGGTTTAACAAGGAATTAACATAATATATTTATATTAAACAGTTGGTCCTGTTTAATTTGTATTGTAAATATTACAGTAATTGGTATGCAGATGTTATTGATGTTATAAATTAAAGGAACATAGAATTCCTAGTAAAGTGAATGATTAAAGGCACATTATGCTTCAGATATGAATATTTTTTCTTTTTACTTTAAAGGAGAAAACATACAAGTGTTTATTAATGTTTTAATAATCATTTATTATAATATTATACTTATAATGAAATGTGGAGAAATATTGATGAAAAAAATGCAAATTTTCATTTTCCATATTTTCAATGTGAAAAAAATATTTTTCATTGCAGTGAAACATATTTTCCATATTTTCACTGGTGCCATATTTTCACTGGTGTCATGATGAGCTAATTTCTTCTAAATTCAGCCAATATACAAAATTATAGGGGATTTCTTTTAGATTGTAAGGTAGCAGTGATTTTCCTACTGATATAACAGACCGCAAAAAAAGGCCTCTTCCCAATTGAAATTTTCTTTAAAGTCATGCAGTTTTCCCAAAAATCTGAACTTTAACTCCCAAATCAGCAATCTTAAGGCCTCTTCCCAATTAAGTGAGAAAAATCACTGGGTAGAAAAAGCATAAAATTGTATAATAAGCAGAAAATTTAAGTTTTTCCATAGTTTTACATACAGGATTTATTTTCATTGAGTGGTATGAAAATAATCATATTTTATACTATACTCTATGAAAAGAAATCTTGTATTTGTAGAAAAAAGCACTTGAATATCCGTTTTGTATAAGATACTTATTACTGGAAGTAAAAAAGGTTTCAAATTTTAAGCAAAGTGGTTATCATTAGAAACATTTATATAAACCACAATAGAAACTGTACTAATTACAAAAAGGCAAAGTAAGCTAAAGATGGTTCAACTGTATGGCCAATAAGGCCTAAAAAAAAAATTGATGTGTTTCTGGTGGCGAGGCGAAAAAAAGTAGGGTCGGTAGGTCGACTTTCGTTTTCATTTTTTTTATTCTTACCGAACAACTGGCTTCAATTTTAATATTATCACTCTTAACATGACCATGCACGTCCGAAAAATGTTTTGAGCTGTTTTGCTGTGGTCTATTAATTTGATTTCCTGTTTTGCCAAACTATGATCGTATTTTTAAAGAAAATCGCCAGCAGTGACACTTCGGCTGCTTGTTGTGCCGCCATATTAGCCGGTGCGCATTAATACGTAATTGGAACCCGAATAGTCTGTGCCTCACATTGTTGTTGACTCGCAATACTAGAACCCGTCTTCGGTACGGTCGGTACGGGCGCCATTTTTTTTTGTACATCGATAAAAAACTGTGGGTCGGCGCTAAAAAATAGGGTCGGTCTGGCCACCGGAGACACAAAATTTTTTTTTTAGGCCTAAGTATTTCATTTCTGGAATTTTTAATGGGACATTAAAAACTAAGGTTTTGAGAAGTGAAAAACAATAGCAATTGAAGGGCTGAATGGGCCTTTAACTTATTCTAGTTAATTGATATATCATTAACAACTTGATGTATGGTACTTTAAATTGTAGTTTATTGTAGAGTAATTCATATTCAAGATTGTTTTTCTCAGATGCGGCCGGGTAGAAAGAAGTTCATATAAAAACTACAGTCCACAGTCTTGTAATGATAGAAACCGTCCGGTTTGCCCAATAAGTAGAGCGTTTGACTGTGAATCGGGCAACCCGTATTCGATTCCCGGACAGTGCAGGTCACTTTTGTTGTGATTGATCATGAAATCCTTTCTAAGGTCATTTGCACTGTACCTCTGCTCTGGCATGTATGGAAGTTTCAGTTCCTTGCGAAAGTGAAGGCAACTTGTTCTAAGTAAGTTACTTACTTACTTACTTACTTATTCAAAGAACTAGGAAGAGATTTTGTTCTCGCCTGGATGTTGGCCTAGCTGTCACACTTATTTGAGAACATAATAGGAGTTCAATATTCAAGACCCATAACTCTAACTTTGATTTTGACACAATTATGACCCTTTTCAAAATTAAAAACATTTCTACATTGTCAAGGCTTTTATTTTACCATCAAGCTCTGAGGATAGTTGTCAAGCATGCTGTCCTACCAAGAACTTCTGTTCTAGTGTATTATTTAGGAACTATTTGTATTTTATGAATATGAAATAATGTAATGGTGGTAAGTCAGGGTTGTGTGGGGGGCGGGGCTTAGGTGGATACTGTTACATACATTCTCTCACCATCTGTTTCTGACAATTTCCATGGATGGATTTCAACAGAATTTCATACCATCCATTTATCTCTCTGACAATGATTGGTTACAAAATTCCCTGTCATTTATTGTTGATGGTAAAATATACGATAGAATTTTGTCTCTGATAAAATATTAATGTTTTGTCGACGAGCACGGCAACTGCAGCAGTAAGTGTGGGAAGTTTGTGCAACATGCACCAGTGTTTTTACACTTCTGAATGTGAAACATGCTAATCGTTAATGTAATGCCAAGATTGTTTGTGCTTGTTTTTTGATACATACGGATTAGTTCTCAAAGTGTTGTGCAAAGTGTGATAGATGGCGTTAGTGAGTGAGAGAGGCAGTCTGTTAACGAATCTGAGGGAATTCTGAGTCTTGATAATAAAATATGACGGAAAACATGTCATAATCACACACTATGGAGATGCGTCACTCATGCGTATCGGATTTCCCACAAGTATTGATTGGTTTAAAGTCGAAGAAACTTATTTCTTCTTTATTTTCAAAAAATAAATTTCCTTATTGACAACATATGATTTTTTTAAATGAAAAAAGTATGGAAATCTATCTGCTTGTATTACTTCTTGTTTATTGTATTGAATGATAAAATAAAATAAACAAAAAAGAAAAATATGTAAATAAACTACATGGATATTGATTATGCCAAATAAACTGAAGTGAAAAATTTATTCATTAATGTTGAAATTTCAAATTAATTTTGTAATAGATGATATTTCATCTGGAACAGCCAGCTAGTTGAAACTAGATATTGTGCAAGTTTTTGTTATTGTTGACTTTATGAACATATTGAATTTCAAAAAGAGGGAAAAGAGGATGTAAAAGTTTATCAAATATCTGTACGTTTTTGTGTGCGCATGTGTGTGTGTGTAAATTCTGGAATTGGTAATAAATTAACTGTTGTCAATAGTTATTATTTGGCCATTTATGATGCTTTAAAGTGACATTTTGCCCATCCAAGGGTATAAATGAGTGAACATGAGAAAGTAAAAATAAATTTTCATTTTGTCATAATTCCTTTGATACAAAAATTTATACATAAACAATACATAAACATTTATACATAAACATTAACCAACGCACAGATCCAAACGAATTTTTCGTAAATATTCGTTAGAATTTACCTGTAACATTCAGTTCATAAAAAGAGTGGGGCAGTCTTTTAATTTTTTAGGCAGATTTAAATTTTATTCTAAACATTTTGCAATATGAACTGTTGGCCAATCACCATTTTAACTGTTAATCTTTTGAAATATATAGTCAGTTCAGCTGAACTTGACTATGAAAATATGAGCATAATGTTACTTTAAAATTTTATTTTTCTTAAACAATGATAATGCATTTTACATTTGCATCACTCACATCAAACAAATATCAAATAAAAATGAATTGAGCCGTGTCACGACAAAACCAACATAATGGGATTGCGACCAGCATGGATCCAGACCAGCCTGCACATCTGAGCAGTCTGATCGGGATCCATGCTGTTCGCTTACAAACCCTATTACAAGTAGAGAAACTGATAGCGACCAGCATGGATCCTGATCAGACTGCGCGGATGCGCAGGCTTGTCTGGATCCATGCTGGTCGCAAACTCATTATGTTGGTTTTGTTGTAACGCGGCTCATTTGTCGAATGTCAATAGACTGAAAATTACAATTTTCATAAATGCCAGCTACTTTGCTCCAGTAGGTACTGGTAGCACTTGAATAAAGGCAAGATTGTTATTATTAAATTATTATTATTATAATAAAGGCAAGATGATGTGAAAGTCAGCATTCGCAGAGTTAAAGCCATATACGTCAGTCTCATTTATTTTAATATGTTATTTGAGTCATTTCTTTAAGTGCCTGTAACAAAGGTTTGAAGGACTTCAGGAAGTAAAGCATCTTGAAAACCCATTGTGAAAAGTGATGAAAAATATTAAAAAAGAAAAAAACAACCGGCCTACTAGTCTTAATAATTTTTAAGATGTATTGATAAAGTTACTCAGTTAAAGACCCGGTTGTGTTAAGGCATTCGTGAATGTTCTTTAATAATTTTAGGGTTATTTGTTGAAAAATTGAGGGTCAATAATTTTAATAGTGCTCTGGAGCCAGATCTGATTGTGTTCTTTTTATATTGCATATTTAAGACATCCACAATTTGAACACTGGCATTCACATAGATTTTGGATTTGAAATCCTGTGTATTTGTGATGATATGGGAACACATATGGGAACACGTATCGGAACACATATCGGAACACATATCTGTTGTCATGCCATTATCTAAGCAGTTGAAAGGCAATGACTCTTGAAAAGAAAGAAGTTAATCAATTTAATGCAGGTGCAGTGAACAGAACAAAACTGTAGATTACTTAAACAGCAATAAATGAAAACACAGCCACCATAAATTGTAAACAGACATACGAAACAAGATAAAGTACTAGCAATGGTAAAGAGTGTAGTGGAGCAAAGCTGTATTGAAAATTGATTTATAGCCAAGAGTGGAGTTAACAACAACAAAAAAAATGTAGATAAAAAAATATATATATCGCCAGGCTGTGTGTGTGTGTGTGTGTATATATATTGGCTATAGGTCTGGGGATAAATGTAAGAAAAATTTGTTTGCAAATTATTGATCAGAATCTATCTTCTCCAGGCAGTGGCTGTGCTGTGCTTGACTGTTACATGGAGATTGTGTCTATTTTAGTAAAAAAAATTCCTGAGAGCCGTTTTGCATGCTATTTAGACTTGATGAGACTCTGTTGCTTGGCTATCGTTTAATGTTTTTGTATTAACACCTTAATTTTGAAATCGGCATAGATTCTCTAAAACTGATTGTGTGCATTAATCCATATCATGTTGGCCACAAATGATTCTACCCATGCCACCATTGTAGACCAAGACAGCGAGCATATCCGTGCCATCAGTGCAATGCTTGATGTCAGTAAAATTATACATATAGTTTTAAAATTTTGGCTTTAAATGGTTAATTGTTTTTCCGTATTGAAAATGGACAGTTTTAAATACGGTTTATAATTTTACATAATTTTGTGTCACCAGTATAGAGCCAGGCCAGCTTATTTGACCAGGAAAGCTATAAAGTCTTTCAGACACTTAAAATTTGAATACTAAGTCTCAAATTAAAAGCAAGGCAAATCCAATACACAAATTCGGAATTTCAAGGTTGACAAGACACTGCATAATTTACTATGCATATATTATCAATAGTGATGTTAAAAAGCCGCATCATTGTACACTTATAAGTAATGATGAATCAAATAGATAACATTCAAGGCAGTTTATGATGAATAGATCTGACAACATTCTGAGTAAAAACCAGGCAGATAGCATTTCCTTGATACTGCCTAATTACTCTGCCAGTTGAATTTTTAATTCACATTCCAGTGGCAATATTGTCAGCTCTCTGAATGGCATGCGGTAATTCCGTGTGTAAATTTTGTAACTGATAGGCGCGTGCTATGTTATTAAATATGTATAAATGTATAAATATGGGGGCTATTGTCTCTATAACTGGTGGTGTGGTACGTGACAGAGTGGCGGCAATTTGCTCGCGGCAAGCTGTTTTGCTATTTAGACGTTTCTCGGCGGACGCATCATTTTGCAGATTGTTATTGACAGTCTTCCAACTAAAAAAAAATTGTGTACAAACTTTCTAAAAATAGAGAATATAAATAAAAATAGTCATTGTGGTATAATAGAACAATGATGATAGAATTGAGCTGACTGACTGGCTAAAAAGAACTGGATTTGGTTAATTAAGCCAGATTTGGTTAGACTGAGCTGTATTTGGTTAAATTGATTTGTATTTAGTTTAAATAGCTAAATTGAGCTGAATTTTGTTGATTTGAGCTAGATTTGGTTAAATTGATTTTAATTTGGTTAAAATTGCTAAATTGAGCTGAATTTAGTTGATTTATGCTAGATTTAGCTGGATTTGGTTTGATTTAGCTGGATTTGGTTTAATTTAACAGCTTAATTTACAGGATCATATATAATTATATAACTTGCAAAAGCAGATGACTTGTTACATAAAACCGCCTCAGTGGTCGAGGGGTTAGAGTCTATGACTTCTAATCCAGTTACCTCTCTGGCGTGGGTTCGATCCCCGGGAGATGCTTTGATGGTTTAAAGCGGAGGAAGGTAGTCTAGTACTGGTGTAACTCTCCAGGAACGATGGTTAGGAAACTACCCGCCTATATGACTGAAATACTGTTGGAAAAAGGCGTAAAATGAAACAAACAAACAATTGTAACATAACATGTTGATTTATTATTATTTCCGAGCAGCAAACAGATTATTCTCTACAGTGTTTACATGAGAGCTTCGTGAAATTTTTTTTTGTTGCTTCTGTTGCATAGATATGCTACTGGAAACTGCATCTTTATGTTAGAGTCATTGATTTTAGTATAAAAAACAACAAGTTATCATCAATGACAGGTGCAAAGAATTCTTTTTCCTTGTATATTTGAGCCGCGTCACGACAAAACCAACATAATGGGTTTATCCGCGCAGTCTGATCAGGATCCATGCTGTTTGCTTACACACCCTATAGCAAGTAGAGAAACTGATAGCAAACAGTATGGATCCTGATTAGACTGCGCTGCTGCGCAGGCTGGTCTGGATCCCCACTATGTTGGTTTTGTCGTGACGCGGCTCAATTTTTACTTCAGTGAAGAAAAGTTGCTTTTGTTGCATGTACCAATGTGCAAACTGTACCGCTTGGAAAAATCATTGATTAAAGTATAAAAAGAATGGAAGCATAACAAACAAGCTGTTTAGTCGACAAAGACCGTATCAAGGGTTTTAAAGATTCTGATGGGGGGGGGGGGGGGGGAGGTAAATCTTTTTTTTTTTTTTTTTTAAATTAAATTATTTTGAATATGATAATTTGTGTTTGTTAATTATGAAATTTTGGAACTAAAAGTATGCATGAGGTTGATTTCCAATGAACTTTAGATGTTTAGATTTCTGGTTGCATCCAGTCATTGAATTTAGCACTGGGCCGGTGGCCCATGACCAGTGAAAATTAGTTTGGGACAGTGAAAATTTTAAGAAAATTTACTTGAATATGTAGAAGAATAAATTCAAAACTGGAATACGGGCTAGTTAATTCAAAAGCTTAAATTCATTGACTGTGCATCTGCTTTTGTTCTTCTATACCGAATAGGGCAAGTTAATTCAAAAGCTTAAATTCATTGACTGTGCATCTGTTTTTGTTCTTCTTTACTGAAGAACAAGCTGATACAGTAATAATCCAACAGCAATTATATATTGTGACAAATATGTTAAAAAGAAATAGAAAAAAAAGAAAATAAAAAAGGAAGAGATAAAAAAAAATGATAAAGTCACATAAAAAAGTCTGGTTAAAACTAGAATTAAATGATAATTACTGTGGGATAGATTAAAAAACAAGATTGATAACTATGACAGCAGTAATACTACTGTTGTTAAAAGATGGTACTGTACAAGCATCTGCCAAGATAGTGTGACCTGTTATCTTTCCGTGTTAAAATCAATCAGTCAAATTTCCTTTAAGGACTTCCATTACAGTTTTAATTAAATAGAATAAATTTATGTAATAGTATATATACCCCCATTATACATTAAGGACTTCCGTTACACCGTAACAATTATAAACAGAAAATACTATATATGGTTACCAGGTTGAATGGTTACCAGGTTGTATGGTTACCAGGTTGTATGGTTACCAGGTTGAATAGTTGCCAGGTTGTATGGTTACCAGGTTGTATTGTTACCAGGTTGAATGGTTACCAGGTTGTATGGTTACCATGTTGTATGGTTACCAGGTTGTATTGTTACCAGGTTGAATGGTTACCAGGTTGTATGGTTACCAGGTTGTATGATTACCAGGTTGAATGGTTGCCAGGTTGTATGGTTACAAAGTTGTTTGGGTACCAGGCTGAACGATAACCAGATTTCAGGGTACCAGATTTTGTAGGTACCAGAATGTATGGCTACCAGGTTGTATGGTTACAAAGTTGTTTGGGTACCAGGCTGAACGATAACCAGATTTCAGGGTACCAGACTTTATAGGTACCAGAATGTATGGCTACCAGGTTGTATGTGTACCAGGTTGTAGTAGTACCAGATTGTATGAGTACCAGGTTGTATGAGTACCAGATTGTATGGGAACCAGATTGTATTAAATTGTACTCCTGTCATAACAGTTTCTGTTATATTGATGAAATCATTGTAACATAAAAGGGTCTAGACCAGAACTACAAAGGCAAACACAATCTGTGACTTTTTCTCTTAAGATGTTGAAAACAAAAGCCATAATCTTTCTATTAATTTCCTTTTTCTGTTCATGGATGCAACATGCTGCACTATAAAATAGATCAATATAAGTACCACCTTTTTATGCTGTGCTGAATTTTAAATTGAGCTTTTAATTTGGAATAGTCCACTGTTACTTTCTGGGAAATCAGCATAAACGTGAAATACAAAATCAGGCCGCCAATAAAACATAATGTATGAACAGTATAGACATAACAATCATGTTACATTGTATGAACAATAGATATAACAATCATGTTACATTGTATGAACAGTAGATATAACAATCATGTTACATTGTATGAACAGTAGATATAACAATCATGTTACATTGTATGAACAGTAGATATAACAATCATGTTACCTTGTATGAACAGTAGACATAACAATCATGTTACATTGTATGAACAATAGATATACATGTAACTGTCATGTGATCTTTCTTTGAAGGAGGGATTCAACTTTCATGTGATCTTGTATGAACAGTAGATATAACTATAATAAAGGATTATAAAGCAGGTAGATAAATATAGATATAATGATATGATAGTGACAAGTGATGTCCTTGTGGGATGATAAAAACAGGTCTGTAAAAGTTGACAGCTTACCAGGTTGTTGAACTCAAACTACAGATGATGTAACATGTATGCAGTGTGCATTCTACACAAATTTATTGTCTACATATTATTCTAAGGTAGCTTAAGTGTGAAAGTAAAGGTATAGAATACACATAATTTAAGGCACATTCAATATGTATCAGAAATGGAATTTTATTTCCTTTCTCTGTATTTGAAGAATAGGGAGAGCTTTTGTACTTAGCAAAGCGGCGATGTTTAAGCGTTGCGTCACACTTGGGTTAAAGTTGATATCTCCAAAACAACTGAAGGGAATTGGTTGAAACTTCAATATTTTGACTCACTGGAAAGTTATAAAAAAGACAACCCCACATGGGAATATGAATTGCACACTGTTGTAATTTTATGAGGCAAATTCAGAATCTGCAGCCGGAAATATTTTTTACTTATCAAAATGAGCACTTATACCATTAGTATGACTATAGTAATTTCAAGGAAATAAACATTCCAGTCATAAGTGTGATATTTCTTAATTGATTTACACTTGTGGATATTATTATGTAAGATATAAATAATGATAATTTCATTTTGTTAATTGCTTTTTAATTGGCATTGTTAGAATGTATTACAACAATAATAAATAAATTTGCCTTTTGTTTTTTTGCTTCTTAAAACTAAAAAAAATATAGAAAATTGGAAGATGTCGGCTAATTGTTACAAGGTGCAGAGGAATTAAATAATGCTGCCTTTTATAAGGTTGAGTGACACTGAATGTTTTCCTTCTTATTTTGATTAAAACACCTCAGTGGAACATTAGTGTGCATTATTGTCAGCTATGCATTATTATAATGGTTGGCTACATTGATAATAAAATTTAGAAATGTAAATGTGTAAATTGAGTGAGGACAAACATTTATTAGTAAAACCAAGATATTTCTAGCACATTACAGATAATAAATGCTGAAATACTGATTAAATTTACTCAAACTAATGAATTAAACAATGAAAATCAACGTTGAAATTCTTTGATATTTGACAAATTTTAAGATAATATTCATTAAGAATTATTAGTCCCCTACCGGTTTAACCGGAGGGGACTTTAGGTTTACCCTCCGTCCGTCTGTCCGTCTGTCTGTCTGTCCGTCTGTCTGTCCGTCTGTCTGTCAGTCCGTCAGTCCGTCCGTCCACAAAACTGGATCCCGCGATAACGCAAAAAGTACTGAAAATATTTTTATGAAACTTGATATATGGATAGATGGCAGTATGGAGATTATGCACGTCTTTTTTTTTTCTTCCTATGTTGAAAATTCTGGTTTCTATGGCAACAAATAGTCTGAAAATATGGCAAATTTAACACATAAACTGGATCCAGTGATAACTCAAAAAGTACTGAAAATATTTTTATGAAACTTGAAATATGGGTAGATGGCAGTCTGGAGATTATGCACATCTTTTTCTTCTCTTCCTATGTTGAAAATTCTGGTTGCTATGGCAACAAATAGCCTGAATTTCAAGATTTCTGATTTAAATTTTTCAGCTTTTTCACTATATGTTCTTTTTTTCTTAAGGTGTTTACTTCAAACTTTAAATATAAGTTCCTGGTCATCAACCACATCATATGTGACAAGGTTTATAACTCTAGCACAAAAAATATCAATATTACCTCCCTTGAACTTAGATTTTTTAGGGGAAAAAATGTTGTCTTTTTTAAATAACTTCTTTATTTCCTAATGTATCTACTTCAAACTTCATATATATGTTTCTTATTATCACTCGACATTTTTGAGAAGGTTAAATACTCTAGCAAGACTATTTCCAGAATTATGTCCCCCTTGAACTTAGATTTTTTTCGAGAAACTGGTATTTTCACTCCAACTTCTTCATTCCTTATAGGATTTACTTTAAAATCCCACATCGTAATAATATGACAAGGTTGTATAAACATAATTTCCTTACTAAGCATGGAAACTTAACACATTACTGTGATATAGACAAACTTATTTTATTATGTTTTGTGGTCGATATTTACAAATACAGACTTCATCCTCAAATTCATTATAAATGGCAATACACAGGAGTGTATGACAATTAAAGAACTTTTTGAGGGACCGGTAGGGGACTACTGTATTGCCCGCAATACTATCAAATGCTTGTTTCCTTTGTGAAAGACTTAATTGTAAGCTTATTTACACAAATTGGGAGGTTAGAATTTACTAAATGTTTGGTGAGCAATAAAACATGTTTATATAGTGAACTAGTCTAACACTGTTTAAGATTGATTCATCATAAAAGTTATAAATCGTAGTAAAATGTTCTTTACATTTTACGATCAGTGGTTTTTATATTATGAATACTGTATTGAATGGTTGTACCAACCCTCTGAATAAGAAATCAAAAACAGTTGTCGCTACACGCTTTGCATATTTGGTTATAAAAAAAATAAAGCAGCTTGAGGGATTGTTTTCATCAATATGATTTTACGAGTCTCCCTTGCCATGACTTTAACGATCCTGTGTTACTGTATATATTATATATATGAATGTTTTTTGGCACACTGACATACTGCTCTAGTGGCCTATATTACATTATAATGATTTCGTTTGCTACACACACTTCAAACCATACAGTATCATTTTTTTTTTACAATACACAACAAAACACCACAGCGAACTTCCGTAATTAAATGCAAGCCTGCGTTACATCATGAAAACAAGCAGGTTGTTGTGTAGGAAGATAGTGAATTGTTAAAATTGATACTTGTAGGAAGATATCCGTTATTTGAAAATACACACTGCAGTATTTTGTAATTATTATACTACTGTTAGAGCAGCGATGTTGTTTGCATGATTGCATTGTTATTTATGTGTGTCCAATTACTGAAAGTTTTGATTACACATTAATATTATAGAGATGGTTACTAAAGGGTAGTTCATAACACTTTCTGTGCTAGCTTTGTATGTTATTTTATATTGAAAAGGAAAAAAAACGGAAAGGTAGAAATGTTTATTTTGAGATAGACAGATTATTCTCAGTGATTTTGTTCGAGTTAATTATCATAGCATTATTAATTAAAACCACGCCGAATACCATAAATAGACTTGTCCATCTTTCAATATCAATGAAACCATTTGAGGCACGACGCGAGAAAACCGGTCTTAATGACATTTTTTTCGAAATTCTGTTTTTCACATATTATTGTAGAGAATTTCTTTCTGAATACGACGGTGAAAACCGTTTTCAAATCAAAGGGTTAGTTATTTAGATATACCAATTTAACGAACGTCATATATTTGATCACTTTGTAAACACATGACGTCGAAAAATTAAATTTTGACGTTTAACGTTGTTAATTAGAAAATTAAAACGGCAATAATATTTAAATCTTAAGTTCACTGCATTAGTATGCTTAAGCTGTAAAGAAGTTAGTAATTAAGTTATTTAACCTATAGACTTCCCGCTTATTTCGATTTTAGCGTTGCTTAGCAACGTTATAACAACGCCCATAAGCAAGTCATACATGGCGCAAATAATTGTTTTTTCAACCATTACAACACTATATACCTTTAATGTGGACAAAATTATTCATCATCTTTACGGGAATTTTTCAGACTATATACTGCTTGAAAAACAAATATATATTGAACGGGAAGGCACAGGTGTGTTGGTGGGTTTTAGTATGCCCGGGTCACATAGATTGAAATGAGACAAATTTTTAGGTAAATACCAAAAGAAATAAATCAACAAAAGTATATAAGTCTACGTTTAACGTTTAATACTTATGGAAAAAAACATAGTTAAATAAAAAAGTTCTCTTTTTCTTTATAACAGAAACAATGGCCGTATATTTTAACAACAAACAACAACAGTTCTGGATATTTAAATCTGCACTTAGCTGTTATAACAGTGCACCTTAATCACTGATAATATGATTAACTGTCTTGACTGACGAACACACGCACACTTCGCAACACTGCTGACATTCCCTATGCGTAATAATGCTTGGACGGACACATGAACTGAACCGGAATCCGTGTTCTTTCAAGACTTGAATCTAATATTCCTCGCCTTCAGGTGTTATTTTGCCCATAACCACACCCGGTGTGTTCGACTGGAACCGGAAGTGCAGGAATTTTCTATCAATAGAAAAATGATAAATATCAATATCCGTAATGAAAAATAACGCAAACTTATTTCCTTATATGCGTTAATAAATAAAAAAAACAACATTATTCGGAGCACATTTACAACTCGGTAAGTTAAAAGAACGGAAGAGCTTGGACAGTTTTTAGAGCATGACAGTAAACTTGGTCACATGACTGATTTTCATCAACTGTAAATGTGTGTAAAATATTTTTTTTTGTAAAATAAGACTATCCGTATAGTATACATATAAATCTAATTAAACCAGAAAAAAAATGTTACAGAATTTCACATTAAAGTGTATTAGCTGGATATATGTTGCGAATTCCCTCTGCATAATGTTTTGTTCCGAAACATTTTATGCTGATCACGAACATATACATGTGGAGACATTCTATGTAACAACAATTTCTATTTATATGTGATTACAGAACCATTTCCTTATGTTTTTTTCTGTTTTTTTTTTTTTAATTTTATTATTTGTTTGTTTGGGTTATACGTCACATCGACACAGTATAGGTCATATCGCGACGTTCCAGCTTTACTGGTGGAGGAAGACCTCAGGTGCCCTTCCGTGCATTATTTCAGGCACGAACGGGCACCTGAGTAGAACCACCGACGTTCCGGAAGCTAGCTGGATAGCTTCCTCACATGAAAGAATCCAAAGTCCCTGTTGGGATTCGAACCCACAGCGGTGAGGGGCAAGTGGTTTGAAGTCAACGACCTTAACCACTCGGCCACGGACGTCTAATTTTATTAAGTATTTTAACAGATAGAGCTTATTACTCTTTAAGGATCATTTATACAGTATCTACATTGTCTTCATAATATAAAGTTAAACTAAATCGAAGAAGAAAATAAAGCTTCTTGTAAACGATTAAAGAAACAATTAACCCTTAATTTTTCATGTTTAAGATAGCCGAAACATAATTTTCAAACTTTATTTCCATTTTAATGAACATTAATCATTTTCATTATTTCACTTGCAAGCATTGAAAGCGCTACCGAATATTCATTTCTTTTTTCTGAAACATTATTATTTTGAGAAAACCCCTGAAAATGATCAGTAGTCCATCGTCTACTGTCCGCATCGGAGTAAGCTGCAAAAGTCTATTTGTACTGATACTATATGAGTTGACAAGTAGTTGTTGTAGTATGTTAGTAGTATATCCCTAGTACAGATGTATATCTGATTTTATAAGATGGTAGGTTTAGAGTATATATTAAACATATTGTCCCGTATATCATTGTAAATATTTTGCTACAAAATAAAAAAAATATCAGGATAAACGTAAGATGGACAAACTTTTCCTCTGAGTCACGTGTGGCAACACTACGCCTTATGCACTCATTATATAGATCACGTTCAAATAAAATTACAAAAAGAATATCCTAAGTAAAACATAAATTTGAAGTTTTTAAAACCACGATTTTTGTAATCACGGTCATAGGAATCATGATATCGTCCGAATAAAAATCACATGCATTCTTTTAAATTCTTTAGTGTATTGAATCTTATAAAAAAATACGCTTGGAAAAAATTCAAGCATGGCAGATATTTGTTTAAATTATTTATAAGTGTATTGCTACATTATTGTTCTTTTCCTATTATTACAATTTTTCCTATTATTACCTTTTTGTGCGAGAAGAACGTGGTCCCGCAGTGCCGTCGTTGCACTAGTGTCACATTTTTCCACGTCTGAAAAATCAAAGTCAGTATCTCTCGAAAAATCTGTTTTGTGAGTTGATAGGTGTTCTTTCAAAATAATCCGAGTAGAGGGATTTCAGATCCTATGAATGACAAAAAAATAATGAATAAAAAACGGATATAAAAATTTGGCATCAGCCAGGATACGAACTCGATTTGCTTGAATGTGAGGCCACAGCATTATCCACTGAGCTATTCTCTCAGCAATTCTTAAGTGTGCTAATTAATCAATAAAAGACAATATTAAATCTAAAAAACTTTTTTTTCATTCCATGATGATGGACATAGATCTATATTATTTTATTGCTTGCATATTCTAAATGAATTATAGAAACATATTCTAAATGAATAATGAAAAAGAGTATTAATGTAACTTGCGGCTGATTAGCAACCTAAATTTAGATTAGTCTATAAAATATGAAAGCAATTGATTAACCCCTACAATAGACTTAGATCTAATTAAGATCAAAACAACGTAAATATATTCTATTTAAAGGCACCGATGTACGTTGCCGATTAATTTATTCTTCTGTCTATTCTTGGTGTACTGTGGATATACAGACTAATAATAATACAGTACAGTACAGTAGTGAGTACAGTACTGTAAACGTCAGTGTTAAATTTAATACCAACAGTAAATATTTATCAATTCGATGCTCTGATTAATAAACATGATATGTTTTTGTTGCTGTTTTTCATAAATTATACATTATAGACACTTACTTCTAACTCCTCCTCCATCATATAAACTTTTCTGTGAATCCTAACGATAATAGATCCACACTTAAAAACAATAACACACGATAAAAAACATTTCCGTGTTTACATGACTTTGTGTATACGCAATAAGAGTGACGTCATTTAAATCGCCGTAGTGCACATTTATTGTAGTGTCATTAAGACCGGTTTTCTCGCGTCGTGCGTCATTTATCATTTTAAGGGGAAATTAAAAAAAAAAAACTGATTTAGAGAAAACGAACAGTGTGCATCATGATCAGATGGCGCAGTTAATTCAGTGCAACACGATCATTCAGGATAAGATTGGGAAAAACCCACATTTGCCAAGTTCCCGATCATTCAGGATTAGATTGGGAAAAACCCACATTTGCCAAGTTCCCGATCATTCAGGATTAGATTGGGAAAAACCCACATTTCCCAAGTTCCCGATCATTCGGGATTAGATTGTGAAAAAACCCACATTTCCCAAGTTCCGGGGTAACAGATCTAAACCAGAAGATTCAATATTTTGCATTGCATGTTTTCTACTATACAGCTGGCCAAATAAACCTCAAGATTTTTTCACAATGAACTGAAATGAAAAAAGAATAACTCTTAAGTAAAGAGAAATCTTGTAACGAAACTCGTAACCTTCTTGACATTGATAAAAATAAATATAAATTATTAACAAGTGTGGACATGTGGAAATGGCAAACAGTATTCAGTATTTATATATATTTTGTCCGTTCACACTGAAATACTTTGTTACTTCGATATTGTTTATTTCTACAATGGGAACTATAGAATAGTTTTTATTGGATATCTGTACATGAGGCATGTAACAGTTGGGCAGATATTTAAAAAGGAAAACAGAGTGTTGACCTTTTCGTGACCTGTAAGTAACGTATTTTTTTTTTCAAGCCCTAAATATGCTATCACTGCTGTGGTATGTATTTGTTGAAGTTATTGAACCTTTTTACAATAGGAGAGAAAACTGTTGAACTTTCCAATTTCATAACCACAGGTATTTGTAAAAATAACAAAAGTTTTCAAGTCTTAATTTATAGTGACTGTTTTAACATGTTTATTACAAAGTTGTAAAATTGTGTGTACTGCTCTTATACCTTACCCCACAGAATGTCCTTTATAGACTTGTGGACAAAATTGTTGATCATTTTCTTGGGGAAATTTTTTAAAGGCGCAATATGCCTCAGAAACGAATAATTTTTTGCCTTATTTAGAAAGGGCAAACATGAGTTTTATAACATGTAAATAATGGTTTTTAAAGCATGTTAGATGCTATTCATCTGAAAAAAATAGCACTGTATGTAAAATTATTTGTCTTATAAGAAGCAAAATGTAAACAAATCAATATTTTAACTTCCATACAAAATACTCAATCACTTTAACTGCACCAATTGCTAAAAAAGATGGTTCAGGTAATTTGCCATTGAGTAACTACGGAATCTACAGTAGGACACCAATGTCAAAAAGCTTTTTAGAAAATAAAATTATAAGCATCTTTGAGGCATAATGGGCCTTTAAATAAGTGCAGCATGATTGAATAAGAAAACAGTACAGTGTAGCATGATTGAATAAGAAAACAGTGCAGTGCAGCATGATTGAATAAGAAAACAGTGCAGTGCAGCATGATTGAATAAGAAAACAGTGCCGGGCAGCATGATTGAATTAGAAAACAGTGAATGAATATTAGAACAACTCTATAAAATGAGTATTAGAACAAATGAAAATGAATATTTGGTGAAAATGCTTCTGTAAAACTCTGCAAAGGTCAATATTATGGCAACATTACTTCTTTACTTGTGGAGGAAGATCTGAGGTGCCCCCTTTAACATTTATTTAAGTAGATACATGTAGAACCACAAACTGTCTGTAAACCAGCTGGGTTTCTTCCTCAATAAAAAGAATTCATAGACTGCTTTGAAACAAGATTCAGAACGGTATTAAATTGATATCAATTTTTATTCGATTTTCGGTCCTGTCATGTCAAAAAACTCACCGGAGTCTCTTTAAGACCATATTCTTTAGTGGACAGTCTATCTGGTAAAGCCATGCATTAGATTATCATATATGTGCACAAAATCTTAAACAAAGCTTTGCTTCATTGTATTTTATCATAGTTTTAAACTGATTACATATATTTATGTCATAATTAAGAATGAGAACTGTAATTTTGACTGTTTTATAAAGATTTGATTGATATGTCTATAATTAAAACCCAAACGTGATTCATGTGATATGGATATTACTACTGTGATGTTTTGTCATTTATAGTGCAATAAAATCATGTATAGGTGTTTTCGAACTAGCACAGCGCTTTCTGCTTGATTAATAATAGTTGTCAATGATAGACAAAGCGATAATAATTAGGGAAAGCATGGTAAACGCATAACTTATAAAGGCCCATTATGCCTTAGAAATGCTATAATTTTCATTTATCAAAAATTTTCTGCCTTTGGTATCATGTCACAGATTCCAAAAATACTCTTTTGCCATAGATTAACTATCTTCCGTTTTCAAAATGGTATATTAAGTGAATAAGTATTTTGTATGGAAGTCAAAATACCACTTTGTTTACATTTTGCTACCTATACGATACATCACTGCATGTTCAGTGCTACTTGTTTCAGTTGTTGAATATATAACATAAATTATGTTCTTAATCCAGTTTTAAAACATTATCAAACACATGTTTGGCATTTATAAAGAATTTATAAATAATGGATTTCTGAGGCATAATGTGCCTATAAAGTAAACATTTTGCATAAAGTGTGGTTAAACATCACCAATAAAAAAATTACCCGTCACCTCTTTAATTTCTAATGCACAGGTACCTATGACTATAAAGTGGTGAAACAGGAAACATCATTTGAGCCACGTCACGACAAAACCAACATAATGGGTTTGCGACCAGCATGGATCCAGACCAGCCCGAGCATCCGCGCAGTCTGGTCAGGATTCATGCTGTTCACTATCAGTTTCTTTACTTGTTATAGGGTCTGTAAGCGAACAGCATGGATCCTGATCAGACTGCGCGAATGCGCAGGCTGGTCTGGATCCATGCCGGTCGCAAACCCATTATGTTAGTTTTTGTCGTGACGCGGCTCATTTATATCTATAAAGATGAGTGAAAAGACTGGAACACAAAATTATTAAACAAAGATGTTCGCTGAATATAGTTAAGTTGTTCCATTATTTGCTTGGTTGATTTTTTAAGTAATGCATCCAGTCCCTGAGACATTGAAAGTACTTGGTAAAAAATGGCTTGCATACATTTATACAGAGTTGTCAAATTATTGCCCAAAAATGCAGTTTGCGGAAGAGCAGTTTTGAAGAAAATCTAATGATATTAAAATGCAATGGAATGGATCATTTATAGTTAATGAAGCTTCCCATTGACAGTTTGAGTGATATTTGAAAAAGAACAAACAAAAAATTGTTAAATTTTCTAACTTGATGCTAGAAAAGCTGCCTTAATTTAAGTATATCTGCACATAATCATGAATGGTTTTATTAAAATGTATTCATTATGCATAATGTTCAAATATGTGTCTGCATGTATTCTCCGTTTTCAACATGAAAATTGAAAGGTTTAAAAATTCACAGATCAATAAGTTTTTAAGTCAATATTGTATATTTAAGTGAAGGTAAATCATCCCCCCTCCACCACACACACATGATGTTTTATTACTATCAACTAAGGTGTTATAAAGAAATCCCCTTGGCTTGATTTACAAGTGTTACATGTGGTTTTTTTATGTTTGAATGTTATACTGTCTAGATATGATGTGAATCTGTTTGTCCAGCATGGTATAAAGGAGACCATTGTCCGTAATGGATTTGTTAAATTTTCTTTAAAGGCCCATTAATATATGCCTAAGAAATGCTATAATTTTTATAGCTCAGAAACTTTCTATCTTAAGTATCTTGTCTCAGTTTCCAAAAATCCGACTTATTTGCCATATTTTACTTTAAACTTTCTTTTGCTTATTTTGCTCTGATTGTAAATGGTTTATTTAGTGAATTAGTATTTTGTATGGAAGTCAAGATACTAATTTGTTTACATTTTGCTATCTTTATGACACGTCACTGCATGTTTATACGGCGCCACTTTTTTTCAGTTGTTGAATATTAAACAATTTCATTTCCTGCAAGTTCAGAGTTTTTAAACTAAGCCCAGTACATCTGTCATTTTGTCAGTTTTCATGACCATTAGAATTCCCTATATCTTAGTAAGTGTATAATTATTAAGATTTTTTTCCAAGTTAATTGATAAAAAATGTCTAGTTCATTGTCAAAACTTCTGTTTCGATTATATATAGAACAGTCTCTAAAAGGTTTCTCATAAGAGAGATTCTTTTAGTATTTGACTGGTTTTTATGTCTGAAAAAGACCGCGCACAGTTACAATGATGACATTTCACGTCCCTTTTACATTACTTTTGATCAGTCGTTGATAAATGTCTTGATATCCAGTATGACATAGGCATTATTTGATTCATATTAGAAGTTAGATAGTCTATTTGGTTATAAATATGAATATTAGAATTTATGTCTTATTTTCACATGGTGATTTATAACTTAAGCTGATATATTTTGATCATAAAATGGTAGGAAGGTATGGTAAACTTTGACAGAAATATTCACTTGAACAGATTTGATCAGTAGAGATGTTTGTGTTGAGATTTCACAAAGGCATTTCCTCAGTGTCATAATTTGACAGCACTGATGTTGTGTCATAATTTGACATCTTTTCGTATCATAATTGATGTAATTTTAAGAAGACATAATAATCATACATGTTAATTTCATGTCATAATTATACATGATTTAATGTCATAAAATTTAGCATCTGACATGATTTCATACCATTATTTGAGATTAAAGCATGTCATAATTTGACATCAAACTGGCATGTCATAGATTAACAGCATGATATTGTAACAAAATTTTGTAAATATTTTATTGTGATCATCTCAATTAAATAATGTCATTATTTGACATCAAACATGGCATGTTATTGTTTATCACTAAAACTTTGATGTCAAATTCAATTATTCATAACTAATACTTTCATGTGAAGTTTGACTTTGATATCATGTCAAAATAAGACAATATTTGTGACCAAAATATGACATCATAATTAATTTTCATGTCATAATTTGACATCAATTTTTTTTTTAAGGCCATTGGACTTCAGTGGAGTTCTTTGGAAAAAGGCCAGCTAAGAGGCAAAAAAATAAAAGCTGTTAATTAATACATACCATAACTTAGTTTTACTGAAAAAGAGTTATGTTTTAAATAATAAATTATTATTAAATGGTGTTCTATTTTAAGGTGTATAACACATGTTTATTTATTATTTACAGAAACAAGTGCCTAAATGAGCGCCGTAGACGTGACCAAGAGAATCACTATTTTGAGGAGCTTGCGGAGATTATTACAGCGAGCTTAACGGATATGTCGAGTACATTCTCCGTGAAACCCGAGAAGTGTGCAATCCTTCAGGAGACTGTCAAACAAATTAAACAAATCAAACAAGGTAAGTTTTATTTTCATTACGGGGATAAAAAACATACTGATTTTGGATGAAGTAAATCAAACAAAATGTGATCAGATTTTTACAAGAAGATGTCAATCAAACAAGATTAAATTATTCTAGGCAAGATTGAACAAGGTGATTTTTATTTTCAATACGGGGATGAAACATACTGATTTTGAATCAAGTAAATCAAACAAGATGTGAGAAGATGTCAATCAAACAAGATTGAATTATTCTAGGCAAGATTATAACGGTTATTCAAACAAGGTAAGTTTTATTTTTATTACGGGGTTAAAAATTACTGATTTTGGATCAAGTAAATCAAACAAGATGTGATCAGATTTTTACAATAAGATGTCAATCAAACAAGATTAAATTATTGAAGGTTAATCAAACAAGGATGAAACATACAAATCAAACAAGATGTGATCAGATTTTTACAAGAAGATATATATGAAACAAGTTTGAATTATTCAAGGGAAGGTGATAACTGTTAATCAAACAAGGTAGGTTTTATTTTCATTATGGGGATAAAACATACTGATTTTGGATCAAGTAAATCAAACAAGATGTGATCAGATTTTTACAATAAGATGTCAATCAAACAAGATTAAATTATTGAAGGTTAATCAAACAAGGATGAAACATACAAATCAAACAAGATGTGATCAGATTTTTACAAGAAGATATATATGAAACAAGTTTGAATTATTCAAGGGAAGGTGATAACTGTTAATCAAACAAGGTAAGTTTTATTTTCATTATCAAGTAAATCAATCCAGATGTGAAGAAGATGAATCAAACAAGATTAAATTATTCTAGGCAAGATGAGGTTAATCTTCTGTTTTAAGTGCCCCAGATGATCTTTGTAAGCAATTCAAATTTTATGAATTTACGCCTCAGTGGAGTTCCTTTAACGAACACATCTTACTTGCAGACAGATATCTTTATTAGTATGTTAGTATAGATAATAGGCGTGCAAAGTGATGAAACTTTATGTCCAAACCTTTTATTGTCTATCACCCGGTTTCTCATCGGAGCTTTAAACCAGCTTTCAAACGGTTATGGTAATAGATACTTAACGAAAAATTGGCATTGAATATTAAATGAATGATTCGAATGGCCGCTGTTTTGAGAAACTAATGAAAACGACATTTATTCAGAAATTACACAGTACATCGATGGGCGAACCTATTATTTCAAATGCATATATTGAAAAATCGCCACAATAGAGCAGGCAAGGGATGAAAAGAAGATTGGGAGCCTTGACGGGTTTAATTTAATGTTAAGTGAAATAGGATTGGTTCTGATGGTATAGTGACACCTTTAAGAGGTCACCAAAGGTCATGTTGATCATGGAGTTGACATGGTATCACCTGGCAATGATAATATTGTTTAATGAGATACCTAGGTTTAGGAGGAAAAAGAAAAAAAAGGAATTTTTATTCAAATAAAAAACAAAACAGAAATGAAAAAAAAAAAGAAGAAATAAACTCAGGTTTGAAAAAAAATAAAAACAAGTCACAGAATCAGACTGTTTAGAAAATGTGATAAATCATTTCCTTTTATACTAAACATGGAATTGAAATTATGCTTATCAAAAAATTGATTTTGTGATTATATAGAGTATAGGGTAAACAAACCAGATGAAGACCCCAAAACATCCCCTCCCCCACTGACCTTCTCCATCCCTCGCCAGTCCTTTTCAAATTGGCCAAGGAATTGTTTTTCTAAAGGCTTATGAATGGAAAAATGAGAAAATTTGATGTTGTTATTTTTTCTCAAAAAATGTGAAATAGTATTTATTTACTTTCTCTATTCGTTAGCACATTACCATTTGTGGAAGGAGAAAAGAAGTTGTTAAAGTTTTATTAGCATGTAATAAAAGTCATGTACTGTTTTAAAGCTGAGAGAGGTTTGTTTACACTGAAAATGTTTCTTAATGAATAAAACTAAGTATGGTGATTATAATATTTTAGGTAAGATTTTTACTGGAAAACAATGTTTAGTAACTTTTATATAAATGAAAGATTGGATATTAAATGACAAGCTTATGGATTGGCATTAATTACAGTTCTGGTAAGAGAATCATATTTTTGTTATGTTCCCCAGGGGTGGTACATGTATATAGTATTATGTATTTGTTGGTCTGTCTATCTTGTTTGTCTATCTGTATGCTTTTTTTGCAGATATTACTCCAGTCCTGTCATGTCAAAAAACTTCAGTGGAGTCCCTTTAAAGCATAGAAAGTGCAGTGTGTTTTTGTTCATTACTGAACACTTATTGCCTCGAATATTTTTTTTTGATCACCTGTGCTTTTATAGCGCTGATTATAAATGAACAAGCTGCAGTATGGTGTCACTAAATGGTTAATGCATACAACTTTTAAAAGTAATCAGGGGCAAGCTGTTGTTTTTCCGAGCATGAAACTTCTAGCATTGCTAAGATTCCAGAATATGTAACTTATTGCTTCTTACAAAAAATAAAAAGGAATTCTGTATAAAAAAAACTGATGAAGAAAATGATTGATTTTTTTCCAGGAAATTCTGGGGGCGGGGATTCGGCAGTACAACAGAGTCAAGTGTCATCGAGTAAACCTGCCATCTTAGCAGACGACATCTTAGGACCTTTGCTTTTAGAGGTTTGTATATTACTTGTTGTGCAATCCGTTGGGAAATTGTCAAGGTTGCCGACTTCTCATAACTTGCAGCTCATGGTTGATTGTTTGTCCCTTTCAAGGGACTTTGGATGCTTCATATGATACCAGATATATTACCGTTATTACGGATAAGCAGTGCATGGATGGGCACCTAAGACTTTAAATTTCCAAAGCTGGTTAAGTGGCCAGTTATGCGATTTGTATTTTTCAGCCGAATTTGTCAAGATTTTGTGAATTCAAACATGACACAGACTGATTTTTAGATCATATTGACTATTGAGGTAGATTTGATGTAGGTACAGATCGTAATATAGGTTATACCAACAGTTGACCAAATGAGTGGTTGCGGTTCTTGATATATATGTATAATAAGTTAGGTTTGAACCTTTACCGTTTGAACCTTTACCTGTCATCAGGGTCAAGTGATAGGAAGATGAACGTAACTGATGATAACAGTGGCTACATCGATAGTTTTAGATTATAGTATATATTGCCTGTTTCTTCTAAAATCAAATGAGTCATTAAAGAAACTTTTGAGCCAAATTACGAAGAAATGGCTAAGTGTCATGTAGTGAAGGGCGAGGTTCAGTCAAGCCATGCTAGCTATGTTCACAAAGTATTAAGCCTTTTAAGTATTTATTATTGCCATTTTACGTTAGTGAAATACTATGAAAAACAAAACAATGATACTAGCTGAATTGTTAGGTTATATTTAAGTCGAAAGGTTGAACATCTTACCTTTTGAAAATTATGTTTGTAAGATTTTTGTGCCCCCACGTTAGTGGCGGGCATTTAGATTTACCCTTGTCCGTCCGTCCGTCCGTTCGTTCACTTTTGTGTCGCACGTAACTCAAAAAGTATTTGACCTAGAGTCATGAAACTTTACAGGAATGTTGATCAGCATGTGTAGTTGTGCACCTGGGTATTTTCGTCTGGATATTTTTAGTATTTTCAGAGTTATTGCCCTTGACTTAGTAAAATTTTGCAATTTTCAACTTGTGTCGCATGTAGCTCAAAAAGTATTTGACCTAGAGTCATGAAACTTTACAGGAATGTTGATCAGCATGTGTTGTTGTGCACCTGGGTATTTTCGTCTGGATATTTTTAGTATTTTCAGAGTTATTGCCCTTGACTAAGTAAAATTTTGCAATTTTCATTTTGTGTCGCATGTAACTCAAAAAGTATTTGACCTAGAGTCATGAAACTTTACAGGAATGTTGATCAGCATGTGTAGTTGTGCACCTGGGTATTTTCGTGTGGATATTTTTAGTACTTTCAGAGTTATTGCCCTTGACTTAGTAAAATTTTGCAATTTTCAGCTTGTGTTGCACGTAACTCAAAAAGTATTTGACCTAGAGTCATGGAACTTTACAGGAATGTTGATCAGCATGTGTATTTGTGCACCTGGGTATTTTCGTCTGGATGTTTTTAGTATTTTCAGAGTTATTGCCCTTGACTTAGTAAAATTTTGCAATTTTCAACATGTGTTGCACGTAACTCAAAAAGTATTTGACCTAGAGTCATGTAACTTTACAGGAATATTGATCAGCATGTGCAGTTGTGCACCAGGTATTTTCGTCTGGATTTATTTAGTATTTTTAGAGTTATTGCCCTTCACTTAGAAAATTTTTGCAATTTTCAACTTGTGTCGCAAGTTACTCAAAAAGGATTTGACATAGTCATTAAACCTTGGGCAGGTTGCTCAGCATATTTAGATTTGCACCTGGGGTTTCGCTTGTGGATTTATCCAGTATTTGTAGAGTTATTTCCCTTGACTTAGAACAGTGGCGCGGTGGGGGCACCCGTGTCCTATGGACACATTTCTAGTTTTTATTTTGATTGGTTATTCTTACATATCAAACTGGTGTTCCCATGCCTGAAACTTCATCTGGCATGGGAGTGCCAAATGAGACACCTGGTTTAAAATGATGTCATTTTAACCGCATTTCAGGAATGAATTGCGCTAAAGTAACATCATTTTGAGTCATATAAAAATGAAACTGCTTGCCTAGGATGTCATCATTTCGCTGTTATGAAGTTGTAAATTGGTAAGCTATTGTAGGAAGTTTGCAGTACAGATCGAAATATCTGCCCCTCAGGTACCTGCCCATGGGATGCAACTCGGCAAGCTTCGTAACTGCCCAATGGGCGAGTACCCTCGGATCCAAACCAAGACATATGACAAATGTTATTATTTGCAATATCAATATACTACAGACAGTTTGTTATGGATGATTGGTTGATAAATTTACAGCATGAATTATTTAAATGAAAATAAAAAAAACCTCTAAATTTTTTCTGAAAAAGGTTGATTGATTGTGTAATTGGTATTCATGCTCATTATCGTAATACAGGTGAAATTAAAATTTTGATTTACACAAAATTATGTGAATAGTAGCCCGTGCTGGAAAAAAGAATGTCAGTGTGTACGTGTGTATGTGTGTGTGAAAGTTTATGTATTTTTAAAAAAAAAAAAAAAAAAATTCACATCAAAAACAACTGGTACACCAGTTCACCATAAGAAACCAATGTGACATGTGCAAGACTTAGGTCTCGTGCTCAAATGTCAGATCACAGCTAGGGGTTTAATGTATTAGTCTGAAGTACTGGTATATGTTCACATACATGATCAATGTAAGTACATTATGTGTAGTGAAGGTCAGTGTCTTACTTGGAGTTCATAGGTCAAATCTTGTCTGATTTACAAATTTGTCAATACTTAGTAGATTGTTGAATTATTTGGCACATGTTTTAACCACTGTCATTACTAGTGTGTTGCACCTCAAGGTCAAGGTCATTATTGGAGGTTAAAGGTCAAAACCTTTATAATCCATAATAATTTTGTCATTACTTGGAATGTCAAAATATTGGGCTTGAGCTTTTACCGTAGCCAGATAATGTGTCACATGCAAGACCCACCTCTGCACCTTCAAGGTGAAAGTTTTACTTTAAGGTCAAAGGTCAAAAAGTGTGTGTCTACTAACCTCCTAACTGGTCTATACACGTTGTTTCACAATTGGTTTTTAAACGTTATTTGCTTCAACAAACATACAATAAAAGATGAAATGATTTCAAACTGTTACATTGTCATATTGTCATTTAATTAATGTATGCATATGGTGCTTTATTCGTAATCAGTTGAACAAAAAGCATAATTTTATTTTATCATTTCTATTTTCGTCTTTTTCCAATGATATCGGCTCCTACATCATGTACTGCAGCAGAAAATTGTGAACGTATTTTGTTGATATATCTTACATCAATCGTTCAACTGTTTTACAACTTATAACCTACTTACGTATTTCATATATTTTCGTACCATCAGCAAAGTTAAATATATCTACAAGTATCGGTTGTGCTTTCAATTGTCACATTCAAGTAAAAGTAACATGTTTGGTATAGATTGTCATGGTATAATGGAAAGACAGCTTTAAGAGGAATTTAGTGGTGTAATGCCTCAAGAGTAATTATTACAGTTAAAGATGATTCATATAGTCTGAGGAAGTGAAATGCATGATAGTGACTTGTACACAAGTGAGTATAGTAAATTGTTATTTTAAAAGCACATTATGCCTCAGAAAAATAGTTACTTTAAAGGCACATTATGCCTCAGAAACAAATATTTTTTTCCCCTTCTTTTGAATGGGCATGCTTGAGTTAATAATAACATATAATAATAATATATCTAAACATAATGATATATCTAATAACATTTAGATACTGGTTTTAGAGCATGCTACATGCTCATCGACTGAGGAAAGTAGAGCTGAATGTGTTACTATTTGTCATAAAGGTAGCTTTATGTAAACAAAGTAGTATTTCGACACCGATAAAAAAGTACTAAATTATTAATTGTACTGACTGACAAAATGCGAAAGAAGTGGGGAAAAAATATTGACTAAAATAGGACACCAAAAATAAAAAGCTTTTTAGAATTTGAAAACAAAAATTAAAAATTTTTTGGGCATAATGGGCCTTTAAGCAAATGGTATCATATCTACTAAGTGTTAAAGATTTATTTATTTTTTGTATACAAATATTCTTAGGTAAACAATGGAAGTTTTATTATGCTTACACTGTAATACATCTGCTAAAGTTCAAATTCAAACAAATTTACCTGCAGGAAGGTTGGTAGTTCTATCCAAGGGCTTGCATTTATATAATTTTCCTGGACTCACAATATGATTTTGATATTGCACATGTACATTAAGTCCTATAAAAGGATGATACTGCATGTTTACAATAAAACCTATAACATGACAGGACAGAACTTTTAACTTTTTTTTGCTTAAATTTTCAGTTAAACAGTTTTTTGTTTTCTCTAAGAAAAAGTAAAAAAGTTGAGCGTTGCCCCCGCCCGGCTGTGGCTCTTGTCAAGTATAAACATATTTGCACAAAGTGCAGAAACTTGATTAATTTTAAGAGATATTTGAAATTTTAAGTCATTTGAAAATTAAAGTTCATAGAAATTAGAAAATACACTATTGCTGATTTTGAGACTTCAGTGTATATGTCCCTTGAATTAACAATGTATGTTGTATAGAAAGTAAAGGATTGCCAGGCACATATGATATTGTATTGTATGTAATTTCAAGTTAGTTGAAATTTTTAAAATGTACAAATTTGAAGTTTGATGAAATTTTTTATGTAAAAATTAAATATCTTCAGTTGACCACAAAACTGCAGTAACATATGATATAAAGAAGGACTTACAACAGTTTTGCAGTCAACCCTTGAATTATACATTATACATTTCAACATAATGTGCAATATAGTTGAGTTGAAAATTGTTAATTTTCTGAAGTATTGTTTACTGGAATCGCATGTGTTGGAGAGAAAAAAAGAAATGAAATACAGGGAGAAATTTCATTAGCGTGTGAAGGAGTGACATGATTGTTGTAGCCAATCCGTTATTTGTGTGTGATATTTGATAATTATAAAGAAGCAATTTTTGAAGAAGAAAAAAAGTTGAATCATTTGGTTGAAACATTGCAAATATCTGCTACTAAAAAGCGGGGAGATATAGAGATCACTTTTCCGCCGTCTGTCCGTCTTGTCTGGACAACTCCTCGGAAACAATTGTGCAATTTCAACCAAACTTTACAGGAATGATCAGTACCATGTCAAGTTGTGCATATCATGGGCATTGTATGGTTCAGTGATTTTTGTCAGAGTTATGTCCCTTTAATGATTTTTATCTGAACTACTCCTCTTATACTACGAGTGCAATTTCAATTAAACACTACAGGATTGATTGGTAGCTCTTAGTTTATAATGGCCTTACTACCACCTCCGTGGTCGAGGGGTTAGAATCGATGACTTCTAATCTAGTTACCTCTCTAGCGTGGGTTCGATCCCCGGGAGATGCTTTGGTAGTTTAGCGCGGAGGAAGGTAGTCTAGTACTGGTGTATATCTCCAGGAACGATGGTTAGGAAACTACCCGCCTATATGACTGAAATACTGTTGGGAAAAGGCGTAAAATGAAACAAACAAACAAATAAATGGCCCTACTAACTGAAGTGAAGGACATGATCTGTTTCAAAGCGGTCCATTGAATTTTGTAGAATCAACAGTAGAGCTGTCATTGATTTTATGCAAAGCATTATAGTTGACATAAAAATATCGACAATACACAAATATATTGATAATTACTTATAATGACTTATAACTTATTTACATACTTGTTGGTTCATATATGAACAATTAGGATGTGTCTTGTTTTATCAATGCCCATTGGAAGATTTTTTGACCATTTTTTGTCATCACTGATTTGAAATATATCCAATATGTAATAATTTCAAAGTTTAAGACCAGTCCTTTTGATTGGACACCTGCTACTGTATATGTTTTGGCTGATATGTTCATAAGAATTTGCATGAAGATTTTCATAAAAATTTTCAGACATTTAATCAATAAGTCCAAAATATTTTTTTTTGTTCAAATGTGTATCGATTATTTTCCGTACAGAAAATTATTGACGATACATCTATATCATTTCTATCGATGACAGCTCTAATAGAAGGAATTTTAAACCAAAATCTGAGAACTGGAGACATTAATGGAATAGCCTACAGAATAGCCTGGTCAGATTGTACGGGTGCGCAGTCTGGGGCTCAGGTAAAAGTCTACAACACTACTGATAGCATTATGGGCCTGTCGCTGAATTATCGAGACTCGTATTATTCTAAAAGAGATTCATCCTGCATAGAGCTGTAGCTTGCTAATTGAGGATAAAGAATCAATACGTAGGTTACATGACGCTCTTCCTCTGACGGTCTGGCATTTTAAACTAACAATCAATAAAGAATGATGAAAGTTACAAAGATGATCTAAAATACATGCAATTAAAAGGCTTTTAATATCCGTGCCGAATATGACAACAAAAAATGATTGTTTTTAGTCATGTTATTAAAAAAACCAAACTACGTGCTTTGAAATTAACATGCTATTTCCTTAACACATGAACAATGTTGAGTTATAGTTGTACTTGTTTATAATTATACATGGCGATAAGTAATATAAGAATTTTAATAAACCAAATATGGTTGTGAGTTCATGAAACTTATTTGTTTATTCATAGACTTGCACATGTATAATTATAAGACTTACTATTTAAAAGTTGTTCTTGTTAATTCATGGCCTTATATGGAAGTTTTAGTACATGATATGGTGTTGTTAATTCATGGCCTCTATAGAAGCTCTAGTTCATGAGATGTTGTTTTTCATTGCCTTATATAGAAGTTATAGTTCATGAGGTGTTGTTGTCAATTCATGGCTTCATATAGAAGTTTTATTTTATGAGATGTTGTTGTTAATTCATGGCCTTATATAGAAATTCTAGTTTATGACATGTTGTTGTTGATTCCTTACCTTATATAGAAGCTCTAGTTTATGAGATGTTGTGTTGTTCATTCATGGCCTATATAGAAGCTCTAGTTTATGAGATGTTGTTGTTAATTCATGGTCATGGCCTTCAATAGAAGTTAAAGTTCATGAGGTTGTGTTGTTCATTCATGGCCTTATATAGAAGCTCTAGTTTATGAGATGTTGTTCTTAATTCATGGCCTTCAATAGAAGTAAAAGTTCATGAGGTTGTGTTGTTCATTCATGGCCTATATAGAAGTTCTAATTCATAAGGTGATGCTTCTAATTAATGGTCTTATATTAGAGTTCTAGATTGTGAGGTGATGTTAGTTCATGGTCTTATATAGGAATTCCAAAGTACAAGGTTATGTTGTCTTATTCATTGTCCTATAAAAGAGTTCTAGTTCATGTGTTGTTGCTTGTTACTTTATGCTTTTAATAAGAGCTGTTGTTGTTTATATAAAAGTTCTTATTCATGAGGAATTATTGGCTTAATGGCCTGATATAAGAGATCAAATTCATGAGGTGTTGTTATTTTATGGCCTTAAATGTAAAATAAATAACAGATCTAGTTCATAAGATATTGTTCTTAATTCAAGGCTTTATGTAAAGGTTATAGTTCATAAAACTTTGTTGGTTCTTTACAGAATTATTTGGATTCTTTTGATAATAATTGCAGAGAGAGATGAAGTAACAAAAAATATCTCTTTTGTTTAAGACAACATAAATAATGCCTAACTTAACATTTAATTAAGGGATTTTGCAAGGCAGTATCACCCACTTTCTCAGAAACATTATTTTTTCATTTCAATTATTTAGGGCGCAATAATTGAAAAAAGTACTAATATTTTTATTTTCAGAAGCTTTTTGTTCTACAGTTTCCAGAATGGTAATCATTTTCCCTATATCTGAATCACGTTTTTCTTCATTTGCTTTTTGGCCATTAGTAAACTTAATAGTGAATTAGTACTTTTGTATGGAAGTTAAAATACTACTTTGTTTACATTTCACTACTTCAGTTACAAATAATTTTGCATACAGCACTTTAACATGATCTAAATGGATTATAAAAATATTGTAAAACACAAATTTGCCATTTCTTGAGAGAAATGATTGTCTAGTAATTTCTGAGGCATAATGTGCCTGTAAGTAGTTTGTTATGATTTTTACTGTGGTACAAACAAATAGTTTGCTGATTATAGCTTTGTATTTGTGTAACAGAATATAGTGGTTTATGATCAGAATATAGTGGTTTTAGTCTTTTAGACCTACAAAATTTGCTCACTTGATTTGTATTGGGTAACTACCATAAAGTTCCTATCAAACGCCCTTCTTCAGGAAAACACCCCCTCCCCCCACTTTGGAAAACATTAGTCCCCATGGGGCATTAAATAGGAAATTTACGGTATATAGGTAGTTGAATGTGAGGAATTTCGAAACCACATATTACATATTGTAAGGTACAGTTGTTTTGATCATATAAAAGTGTTTTATGAATTGAAAAGACTAAATGTTTACCAGTAAAAAAGCATGCATGCTGTGTCAGTAAATGTCTTCCTCAATAGAAGCAGTCCATTAAAGAGACTGGTATTTTGATGTGAGTTCTAAATATAGAATTCTTGCTAGATTTTCTATAATTTGAATTGGAGTCTTTTTTTTGTGCTTAAAGTTATATAAAAGCGGAGGGAAGGCATTGCGTTTGGAAAAATAGATATAATATTAAGTAACTGAATAATCAAAGATAATATATATGAAAATGGTGCTACATGAGCCTGTTTACTTCAAACTTGTAGTCTACCCTATTACTGTTATGTATATTTTTTGACATTTCTAAATTTCTAATGGAGTTTGCTGAATTTTGAATGATTTTTCTATGCTTCTACTTAAGCAGGGTTGGTTGGGGAGGGAGTGGGGGGAGGTGGAGTAGCACAGCTAGATTTGTCCTCGGCTGTTCATCATGCTGTTCAGCAGTCACACTGTGTGCCCATAGACTGTCAAAACAGTAGAATGTGTGGGCAAATTTCTAGTTTAACAATCAGATTTCAATAGTTTAACAATCAGTTTTCCAAATTTCTATGAGACATCCAAAAACTTTGATTTCCAATTTACCATGAAACTTGTAAAAACAACAACAAAAATGTATCATCCTCTGACTCAGTATTTATGTAAGAAATATTAACATTATCACCTTGAAGAAACCATATTTAATTTGATTGCAAGTTGTCAATTTTATTATTCTTAGCATGACTATTAAAAGAAAAGAGAAGAGGTATTGTACTCCTAGGCTTCAGCGTTGCCGCACATTTTGGTTTAGTTTTTGCGTGCCAATTAAGTCATCTCCAAAACTTATGATTGGAATGGACTTGTTTTCTATGATTATCTAGTGTGACAGGCACATGCAGGTCCCATAACTCTTGAATTGCCTTTTTACAGAGTTATGCCCCTTTTCTTACTGTAAAGTACAAAGAATAGTCAAGCGCGCTGCCTGAAAGACAGCTCTTGTTATATTTATCTTCTATGGTGAACACAACATTACGGTGAAGGCAATACGAGTTGATAACACTGGCCTTGACGAAATGTAATAAAAGGTCTGGATTTCAATGTTTCAATGAAAATATTTGCATTATGTAATAAATACCACTTTTGCTAGCGTGTTAAAGGACTTTACATATTGACTTAAAGTCTGTTTGCAAACATAGGTAATTTATAAGATTTCATAAATTACAGTAGTGTTTTGCATTTCTTTTGAAGGCTTGAAGAGGGCAGTAGCTCAAGTTACTGTATTTCTCATATAAGATGTGCCTCTGAAATGTGCTTAAATATGTATTTACCTTGTGAAGTGTCCCTTTGAATGACCTGAAGTTGGTGCATTTCCCTTATTAAATGTATTATGATTGACATAAAGCTACTTTCATGTAAAATGTGCCTTTAAATGTGCTTGATTTAGCATATTTTCTTTATGTGACTGGTAGTTAAGACTTTAATAATGACCAAAGGTGTCTTGAAATAATGGCTTTAAGTTGACCAGTACTGGTACATTTATTGCAGTACTGGTATATTGTTGTACAAGTACTGGTATCTTATGGTACCAGTACTGGTATATTACTGCACCAGTACTTGTATATTATTGTACCAATACTGTAACATTATTGAACAAGAACTGGTATATTATTGCAGTATTGGTATATAATTGTACCAGTACTGGTATATTATTGCACCAGTATTGCTATATTATTGCACCAGTACTGGTACATTATTGCAGTATTGGTATATAATTGTACCAGTACTGGTATATTATTGCACAATAGTACTGGTACATTATTGCAGTACTGGTATATTATTGCAGTACTGGTATATTATTACAACAGTATTGCTATATTATTACAATAGTACTGGTACATTATTGCAGTATTGGTATATAATTGTAAAAGTACTGGTATATTATTGCAACAGTACTGGTATATTATTGCAGTACTGGTATATTATTGCAGTATTGGTATATTATTCCACCAGTACTGGTATATTATTGCACCAGTACTGGTATATTATTGCAACAGTACTGGTATATTATTGCAGTATTGGTATATAATTGCACCAGTACTGGTATATTATTGCAACAGTATTGCTATATTATTACAATAGTACTGGTACATTATTGCAGTATTGGTATATTATTCCACCAGTACTGGTATATTATTGCACCAGTAGTATACATATAAGCTGCATGGTTAAAGAAATATATAATATATATTTTTGTACACATTTCAGGCTTTGGATGGGTTCTTATTTGTTGTGAATTCACAAGGAAAAGTTGAATTTGTGTCTGACAACGTAACCCAGTTTATAAAATATTCACAGGTAAGTTTTTAACTCATGACTTTATAAATTAGTTGCAGACATAAATTTATGATGTAGTTTAAATAAGTTTAAAACACATGAAGTAATAAAATAGTTCCAGGTAAGTTTAAAACAAATGAATTTATAGTGTTTTAAGTATGTTTAAAACACATGAATTTATCTAGTGGTTTAAGTAAATTTCAAAACACATGAATTTATTGTGGTTTAAGAAAATTTAAAACACATAAAAGTAATAATATGGTTGTAGGTTAATTTAAAACATAAGAATTTATAATGTTTAAAGTTAAAACTCATTAAATAATAAAGTGGTTGCAGGTAAGTTTACAACACATGTATTTATAGTGGTGTAAGGAAAGTTAAAAAACCATAAATGATAAAATGGTTGCAGGCAAGTTTAAAACACATGAATTTATATAGTGGTTTAAAAGTAAGTAAGTCTCAAATGCATGAATGTATAAAATGGTTGCAGGCAAGTTTAAAACACATGAATTTATGGTGGTTAAAGTAAAGTTTAAACACATGAAATAATAAAGTGGTTGCAGGTAAGTTTAAAACATGAATTTATAGTGGTGTAAGTAAAGATAAAACACATGAAATAATAAAGTGGTTGCAGGTAAGTTTAAAACACATGAATTTATAGCGGTGTAAGTAAAGTTAAAACACATTAAATAATAAAATGGTTGCAGGCAAGTTTAAAATAAATGAATTTATGGTGGTTAAAGTAAAGTTAAAACACATGAAATAATAAAGTGGTTGCAGGTAAGTTTAAAACACATGAACTTATATAGTGGTTTAAAAGTAAGTAAGTCTCAAATGCATGAATGTATAAAATGGTTGCAGGCAAGTTTAAAACACATGAATTTATAGCGGTGTAAGTAAAGTTAAAACACATTAAATAATAAAATGGTTGCAGGCAAGTTTAAAACACATGAATTTATGGTGGTTAAAGTAAAGTTAAAACACATGAAATAATAAAGTGGTTGCAGGTAAGTTTAAAACACATGAATTTATAGTGGTGGAAGTAAAGATAAAACAAATAAAATAATAAAGTGGTTGCAGGTAAGTTTAAAACACATGAATTTATAGCGGTGTAAGTAAAGTTAAAACACATTAAATAATAAAATGGTTGCAGGCAAGTTTAAAACACATGAATTTATGGTGGTTAAAGTAAAGTTAAAACACATGAAAAAATAAAGTGGTTGCAGGTAAGTTTAATACATAAATTTATAGCGGTGTAAGTTAAGTTAAAACACAATAAATAATAAAGTGGTTGCAGGTAAGTTTAAAACACATGCATTTATAGCGGTGTAAGTAAAGTTAAAACACATTGAATAATGAAATAGTTGCAGGCAAGTTTAAAACAAATGAATTTATAGTGGTTAAAGTAAAATTTATACACTTGAAATAATAAAGTGGTTGCAGGTAAGTTTAAAACACATGAACTTATATAGTGGTTTAAAAGTAAGTAAGTCTCAAATGCATGAATGTATAAAATGGTTGCAGGCAAGTTTAAAACACATGAATTTATAGTGGTTAAAGTAAAGTTTATACACTTGAAATAATAAAGTGGTTGCAGGTAAGTTTAAAACACATGAAATTATATAGTGGTTTAAAAGTAAGTAAGTCTCAAATGAATGATTGCAGGCAAGTTTAAAACACATGAATTTATGGTGGTTAAAGTAAAGTTTATACACTTGAAATAATAAAGTGGTTGCAGATAAGTTTAAAGCACATGAATTTGTTGTGGTTTAAGTAAATTTAAACTACATGATGGTTGCAGGTAAGTTTAAATCACATAATAAAGTGATTACAGGTAAGTTTACATACATTTAAAAGATATTTCCAAGTAATTTATCCTTCATATTGAAATACTAACAGATTTACATGCTTTTTCTTAACATTTTCAATCAAAATAAAAAAAAACAACCCCCGAAGATGTTTTAAACTTCCTATTTTAAAAAGTACTCAATTTAGAAATATTTTATTTGAAAACTCTTCTTAAATAATAATAATTAAATTGTTTAATCGGCTGTTGACTTGGTAAGAGACTTTAGTTGTTTGTTGATTGAATCAATGGAGAGGCATTTTACTCCTGGGACCGTTTTCTTCTGACAAGGCTCAGTTTACGAGAATATTTGCTTGTAGGATTGTCATATTGAACAAATTACATTTGTAACCGTAGTGCAGTAACGGGTTAAGTGCTTCTAAATTTAATAGGAGTTAACCAGTTATTGCACTAAGGTGATGCGTTGTAGTTTACTTCATGTTCCAACCAACCACAGGCAGTTTTAGAAAAGCCGACCTGAATCATTGTTTTCATTATTCACGAATGAGCCGTGTCACGACAAAACCAACATAATAGGTTTGCAACCAGCATGGATCCAGACCAGCCTGCGCATCCGCGCAGTCTGATCAGGATCCATGCTGTTCGCTATCAGGTTCTCTACTTGTAATAGAGTTGGTAAGCGAACAGTCTGGATCCATACTGGTCACAAACCCATTATGTTGATTTTGTCATGACATGGCTCAAATATTGTTTGCTTTTAAGGCTTCATGCCTGTCAAGATGAGCCAATATACGACGAGAAAACAAAACTTGAAAAAAAATTTACTAAGATTTATTACTAAATTATATTTGCATATCTCTAGTGAGTTTAATACATGAATATAATATTCTATTTATCACATACCCCACAATATTATAAGAACTGTTTATAGTAGAAACAATCATTTTATCAGTAATGTGCCCATAGTGTGACATTAACATACATTTGTAAAACACAAATATATACACAGTCGTGCAATATTGTTTTTTACAGAGTAGGAAAATTGGCATGTGCGTGTGTGATAAATAAAACATAAATTATGAAATATTACGGAAGCATTTGAACAAAAAGCCGGCATTATTATACTACAATGCAAGAAATAGATTCTTGAACTCAAATAACTTTATTTGTGTTCTAAAAAAACCTCCGGCACAAAATACGTAGTAAACATACAACAGTTTAGTAATACTGTTGAGTCATCTTAACAATATCGACATCTATTTCCATTCTAATGTGCTAATGAAAAAGAGAAATGATAAATACTTGTTGAACATCATTGAGCGGAGAAGAAATTTTCCTGACGTCATTTAGTTTATTAATGCCACATTTTGCGTCATATGTTGTGTAAGCATTCCATTTTTAAGCTGTACGTATATTGTATACCAAGGCATATTTTACTGCTGTTTAACCTTTTTAATTACATGCTAATCATCTAAAATGGACTTGTCCATTTCCAATCTGGACAAAACCATTGATCAATTTAAGGGTTATTTTGGTGGGTACAGTGCAGACCATAATCAGACCGTGCGGATGTGCCAGCTGATCTTGGTAAGGACTAGTTGAGTGGGTAGAAATCAAATGTCGCACGCAGGCTATGGGTTAATAGGGAAATATATTGAAGCGTGTCAGAAACATTTTTATAACATACCTGTGCTGCTTTTGCGACTCACTAAGAAGGGTATTGGTTGGCTGTGCATATATTTTGACGTGGCGTCATTTGAGTTATACAGTTGCTATAGCCTAGAGACGCGCTGAATGTTAGCGATACAATATGAGTGCGTAAATAGAAAAAGCTATTATTTTTCCCATAAACAGTTCTTCATTTGGATATGAGATAAATAAAATTTTAGATTCATTAAGCTTTAGTACTAGATTTATTCAACTTGTTCAATAAATTCAATACTGAACCTTCACTCATTCAATATCCTCTATATATGTGCTATTTATTTTCTGCTTTCAGGATGATCTAATTGGCAAAAGTGTTTACAATATAATCCATGTAGGAGACCATGCTCAGTTCAGCAACAACCTTCTTCCTATGTCAGTCAGTAAGTAACTTTGTTTATTTCGTTTATTCTCATATAAACGCACCACAGGGGCGTTACATTTTCTAAAGCATGTGGAACGAATACAAGTTCAAGAAATTATGCTGAAATTTTTTCTAGTGTAAAACCTACACAAACGATAATTTTATTGTGAAAATTAGAGTTTAGTGGCATTGAATAATGTAAACATTAAAGAAATACAGTGAAAAATGAAGGTAGCATACTATCGAAAACAAATATGTCACTTACAATTTCTTGGAGCACACTAACAGTTTTTGCAATGTTCCATAACTTTAAACAATTGAATTTCCGGTGTACAGATAGGGGACACCAATTGAAACACTCTTGATCAATTTATAGAAATTATGTATGTATTACATACCATTAAAAGAGAAAGATATGCTGCTGTCTTTTGATATCTATCAGTCATATCAGGCTCGGCTGATATGGGCTGAAAGGGGCTAGCTGAGCCCATTCTGCTCATATCAGCCGAGCCTGAAAAAAATTTATATGTCTAGATCAAATATAAACTTTTAATTGAATTTGGTACAAGAAAATGGTGTAATCTTTGAGAACCCTTCACCCTTTCACTACAATGTTCTTATTCTAGTGTGTCTGCTTGACTTTGGCTCTTGTTTAAGCTTAACAAATGATCAATGTCAGCTTGTGAAATAAACTTCAAATTTCAGGTAGTGGCATTGGAGGAATAAGTTGGCCGTCGGACAATCTTGGTGGAAAAGGTCGTGTATTCAATTGTCGGCTGCTTATTAAACCTTCATGTAAGTATCTGCAGAGGATTGTGAGAGGGGCGGGGCATAGTGATGACTCCCCATCCGTCCATCTTTCCCTCTGTCTGTCTGTTTGTTCGTCACACTCTTATCCGGTTAAAAACTTGAAAAATATTGAAGGAAATTAATTAAAAATTAACACATTGACAGGGACTAGTGAGATAAGAGTAATAATTCTTGGATATCAGACTGGCGTTTCCTTAAGTTTTACCCATGTGGGGTACCAGAGGGTTTTGTGCTATACAATGATGTCATTTTAGCACCTTTTACGAATGAAACTGCAAGTCTTGGTTGACGTCATTTTGCCATTATGAAAATAGCTATGGATGTCCATGAAAAATTTATTTTATTGAGGTAAAGCATTTAAAATATGATAGAATCTGGTATATGTGTTGGCGGTTCAGATTAGAATATCTGTCCCTTGGGTACCTGCCCATGGGTGGCATCGTAGCAAGCCTCGTTACCACCCAATGAGAGTGAACCTTCCGGACAGATATTCATATGATGACTATTATTATTCTTCTTTACTTAATTTCTAACTTTCAAGGTGAAACATTGTGAGTTATCAGTTTTTCAGTGTCAATTTTTTAACAACTGCTTGGTTTCTCTGTTTTATGTGCTTTGGTAAAACGTAGGGAGTTTATGTTAATTTATTAAGGAAGGGGTATACAGTATTGTGCTGTTTTCAGTATTTTAATAAAGATTTAAAAGAAAATTAGAAAGTTATTGGAAATTATATGAAATTAAATCATTTGATTTCAGTGTTGAATTAGAGAGTTTATAGATTTTAATTTAATAGTTTTATGTAAGAAATTTAAAATTAAATTGATATAAACTGTGATAAATAAAAGAAAATGAAATTCATTACAGTTTTAATAAATGTAAGAAATGGGAATTTATAAATTGATCATGTAAATTAATGTAAATGATAGGAGTTTATGAAACTGACCATGTAGATTAATGTAAATAATAGGAGTTTATGAAACTGATCATGTAGATCATGAAACTGACTACCGTATGTAGATTAATGTAAACGATAGGAGGTTATGAAACTGACCATGTAGATTAATGTAAACGATAGGAGTTTATAAAACTGACCATGTGGATTAATGTAGATGATAGGAGTTTATGAAACTGACCATGTAGATTAATGTAAATAATAGGAGTTTATGAAACTGATCATGTAGATCGATGTAAATGATAGGAATTTATGAAACTGATCTTTGTAGTTTATAAAACTGATGATGTAAATTAATGTAAATTATAGGAATTTATGGAATTGACCCTGTAGATTAATGTATATGGTAGGAGTTTATGAAACTGACCATGTGGATTTATGTTAATAATAGGAGAGTTTATGTAAGTGGAATAAAAGTTTCTTATTTAGAAAATAAAGGGGAATATTTTGTGTTTCATTGACAGGCAATGATAACGATGATTTGGAAACCAAACAAACATACGTCCATCAGTACGAAAGCTTGCAAATTTCATCCATTCTACACCCATTTGATACGTTCATTGAAAACTCGGAGAATAATGGTAAGTACTTGGCCTTGTGATATTTTAAAAATGACCTTGATTTTTTTTTTTACAATTACATATGAGCTGATTCATTTGAGCTTGTATGTTTGAATAATAATCATTAAACTGTATTTGACTGATGATGTTGTATTTGACCCCAAATGACCAATATTTTAACATGTTCAGAATACTAAAATGACCATTGACCTGATTATTTTACCACAATGACCTTTGACCTGATTATTTTACCACAATGACATTTGACCTAATTATTTTATCATAAATAACCTTAGGACTTGATTATATTTAACAAACTACAATGACATTTGACGTCAATAATTCACCACAATGACCTTTGACACGATTATATTTTCTCAAATGACCTTTGACCTGATTATATTTTCTCAAATGACCTTTGACCCGATTATATTTTCTCAAATGACCTTTGACCTGATTATTTTCAGACACGAGCTCCAGTCTAGTGTGTATCGCACGTAGACTCCCTCTTGCTGAGAAGACAAATACAATGCTTGGAGTGGAACAGTTTACTACAAAGCAGGATTTAAATGGAAAAATAATTGGCTGTGATATCAGGTGTGTATTTGGCTCATTTCTTAGCTTGACTATTTGAAGAATAGGGAGAGCTATTGTACTCACCTAGGCATTGGTGTCACACTTTGATAAAGTTTTTGAGCGGAAGTTTGTATTTCCAAAACTACTGATTGGGGTTGAAATCTCCTCTAGCGTAAATATCAACAAACCTGTCGTTAAATTCTACCCTTGCACAATTCGCTTATATTTCATCACTCGAAATGTCTGGAATTTCAAATTTGCTAACTTTTCGAGATGCCGAAGTATCCACTTATACAGTGTGATTGTTATTACGTCATTCTAGAATTAGATTTAAGTTGTTATAGTTGATTAAATCAGTACCCTTTATCCCTGATGACTTTGTTATGCTGTGGGTTAGAACATCTGACCTGCTGGAAAAGAAAGTGATTCCTGTCAGTACAGAGTCGGGTCAGCCTGCGCATCCGTACAGTCATACACGGCTCTATACTCTTGGCAGTTTATTCCTTATACGTCATTGATTAATGAAATCCTTAAAAAATTCAAAAAGACTGTTCCAAATTCAAAGCTGGACAAGTTCATTTATGAAATTCAGGTTTAGGGTGAAATCTCGTCAACAGCTTGAATTCTCTGGGTAAAAAGAGAAATCGGCTATATTTTTGGAAAATAGACAAATCTTCCTAGCGATGGTATTGAACCAGAAAGTAATGTATGAACAAAAGCACCTGGTTTACTCTTGAAATCAGGGTTGTTGACATTTAATCAATTGCGTCAACCGATGATTAATGCACAAGAAAACAAAAGCTTTTCAAAATGTATCCCTATATATTGATTGTTTTCGATACTAGTGTTTAAAACTGTACCAAAATGAACAATCATATTCATGCTAATGAAAATCCTACGAAAGCTGTAGCTAAAAATAGATTCTAGATGATGTACTATGTTAGTAATTGTGAACATCATTTTGATATGTGTTTTGATCTTTTGTTCAGTTGTTGTTCAGATGAGGGATTTATGAGTATTTCCCCAAAACTTGGATTGTTTAGTTTGTGTGCTTGATAATAATGTTTTACTGCATGGATTTGGAATATTATTAGTGCTGTTTATCTTCAGTTGGTGTTTCACTGGTAAATTTTTTTATCTTTTTTTTTCTGTAAAATGAAAAAAAAATTAAGTAAATTCGTTTATGCAGAATCTTTTCCTCATAAATGTTATGTTAGCTCCTCTTCATCGCTGAGAAATAACTTATTTAAATTTTGTTTAGAAAAAACTGTTGTTAATAGATTTAACTCGCTACAATGCTGGAGCAGTACCCGAAATCATGATCAAAACGTAAAAAAATATCGCAAATCACTCAACATAGGCCATCGCTTGATTAGTTATGAAAGATTTGCAGGAGGTTATATATATAGTAACAATTTCACAACAATTAGAGTGATAACTATTCGTAGAAATGCATATGAAGGTTGTTGGAATATACAAATTTGTAGTTAACGCCTGTCGTACAAGTTCCTAACAAATGGTGTGATAAAAATTTCGAGATGAAAGGTGTTGAAACTATGGAGTGGCTTTCAAATTGTTTATGTTAGAATGCAAACGAAATTTGCTATAAACCAGGTAAACACTTGGAGAAAAAAAACGCAAAAAAAAAAAAAAAAAACCGATTCTGAGGCATAATGTGACTTTAAGCAAACAACTTGAAATGCTTGTATTAATATTTGATCTTAAAATAGGAATAGCAAGAAGCAGTGTAATACAGCATCGACTGTCCGTGACAACAACAACAACAAAAACAACAAATTATTAATGTAATGAATCTATCTCATAACTTTGTGAAATAACATAAGAATAATTCAGGTGCCCATCGGATGTTTTCCTTTTTCTGGACTTGTAGGCAAGAACAACAACAACAAATTATGGTTTGAAATGTTCTATTTTTCATGTTTCAGTGGAATAGCCCCAGGGCGATTTAGCTGTCCGGACTTTGTTGGTCAGAATATTCAAGAGTTTTGTCATGCTAATGATTTGCAACAATTGTCCAAACATTTACAAGAAGGTAAACTGATGTTCTTATCTGTTTTTAGCTCACCTGTCACAAAGTGACAGGGTGAGCTTTTGTGATCGCTTTTCGTCCGGCGTCCGGCCGTCCGGCGTCCGTCCGTCTGTCCGTAAACTTTTGCTTCAAATGACATCTCCTCATAAACCACTAAACCAATTTCATCCAAACTTCACAGGAATGTTCCTTTGGTGGTCACCTTTAAAAATTGTTTAAAGAATTTAATTCCATGCAGAACTCTGGTTGCCATGGCAACCGAAAGAAAAAACTTTAAATATCTTCTTTTAAAGAACCCAAAGAGCTAGAGCTAAGATATTTAGCATGAAACATGTTCTAATGAGTGTCTACCAAGTTTGTTCAAATAAAAGCCCTGGGGTCAAAATTGGCCCCGCACCAGGGGGGTCATTGATTTTCCCTATATGCATATAGTAAAAACTTAAAAAATCTTCTTTTAAAGAACTCAAAGAGCTAGAGCTAAGATATTTAGCATGAAACATGTTCTAATGGGTGTCTACTAAGTTTGTTCAAATAAAAGCCCTGGGGTCAAAATTGGCCCTGCCCCGGGGGTCATTGATTTTCCTTATATGTGTATAGCAAAAACTTAAAAAACCTCTTTGAAAAAATCCCAAATAGCTAGAGTTTAGATATTAAGCATGAAACATCTTCTAGTGAGTGTCTACAAAGTTTGTTCAAATTAAAGCCCTGGGGTCAAAATTGGCCCCGTCCCGGGGGTCATTGATTTCCTTATATGTGTATAGCAAAAACTTAAAAAATCTTCTTTGAAAAAACCCAAATAGCTAGAGTTAGATATTAAGCATGAAACATCTTCTAATAAGTGTCTACAAAGTTTGTTCAAATAAAAGCCCTTGGGTCAAAACTGGCCCTGCCCCAGGGGTGTCATTGTTTTTAACTATATGTGTATAGTAAAAACTTAAAAAATCTTCTTTTAAAAAACCCAATGAGCTAGAGCTTAGATGTTTAGCATGAAACATCTTCTTATGGGTTTCTACCAAGTTTGTTCAAATAAAAGCCCTTGGGTTAAAATTAACTCTGCCTGGGGGGGGGGAGAAGGTCATTGTTTTCCTTATATGTGTATAGCAAAAACATAACATCATGAACATCATGAAACATCTTCTAATGGGTGTCTTAATTCCAAGTTTGTTCAAATAAAAGCCCTGGGGTTTAAACTGGCCCCGTTTTCGGGGGCCTATATACAGGTGAGCGACCTCAGGGCCATTATGGCCCTCTTGTTTTTTTTTGTTTTTTTTTATTAACAGAAATTGCCGTAGAAACAAAATACGCTTTCTGCTGGCCATATTTATTAGCTCTTTACCATAATGTTCTTCCTGTGATGTGTATGACTTTAGAAATAAGATAAAGTTGGGCGTGGTCCCCACTAGGTGGTGGCAGTTGTGTTTTAACTATCCTTGCATTTGTCTGTCTTGCCTAAACCTGTTAAATTTTGTAATTTTGTCCAACTTTGAATTTGGGTCCATCCATTCAAAGTTTGAGGGATATGAGTATAGTACTACAAAAATTGAGCTACCAATAGTCAAACTGCATAGATGTACAGGCATGCCAGGCTGTATACTGCCGGCAAAAGCTAATCACGCTTGGTGCCAGCAGTGTAAGGGATAATACAAGTTTTATGCTGAAAAAAATTCTAGTCTTATACCTTGTTTTTTCAGCTGTTAATAATGGAAGTAACACAAGCGGTGTGTACCGCTTTAAAATGCAGGAAAGCCGCTATGCCTTTGTTCAGACTAAGAGCAAGTTGTTCCAGAATGCCATCAATGGATCATCAGAGTTTATTATGTCCACTCACTCAATTATCAGGTATAAACATTTGATCTTGAACTTGCTTATGAAACAGATTTACAATCTACATGTCTGTGAAATACGATAATGAACTTTTTTTTTGTGTGAATCGATACTGTGAATTAAAAAACGGTATGGTTTGGTATTCATTTTAAAAAGATGGTAAGCAGAAATGGCCATTTGGATGCTGATTGGTTAAGGCCATTATCTTCAAATCACTTGGCTTATAAGTGGTGTCATGGCCGAGTGGTTAACACGTCAGACAAGTAATCTAATGATTGCTGGCCACATGGGTTCAAACCCTGTCCGGGGCAAGCCGTTGTTTCCGTGAGCAAGAAACTTTACACTCATTGCTCAGTACTGATTGGTTCCAATAACAGAATCAAAAGTGTGTCTATAAGCTTATAGCTTTCTACAAAATCAAACTTTTATAAATTCTGTATAAACAAAATCACCTGCCCCTTGCCACTGAATCCCACAAAGCCACATTGGGCCAACATCCAATGGCTCATGAGCTTGTAGCTAAAAAAAAACAACAAAGGAAATCACACTAGCCATCAGTGTAAGTGGAAATCTTTACTAGTGAATGTGAGAAAATGCCTAATAAAGATCAGGGAAAATCTAATAAACTGAGAATATTGTTTGTCCATCCACACCTCTGACATTTCAGGTGGTAATTCTGACCATTTTTGAGAAATAATTTTTGTTTTTGTCTTTTGTTGTTTTTTTTCTATCGGGAATTGCAGTTTTAGGTCTTGTGATTCTTTATAATTGTCCGATCATTATTTACATATCAAATATTTTTCAGGGAATTTAATTCTTACAATTTTTTTTTCTTTCATCATCTACTCGTTTTTTTTTTTCTTTTTAGGGAATGCGATTCTGACAATGAACTCAAAGGTTCAGCTTCTACAAGTCTTATGAAATCAATCATCGGACCTAGAATACAACAGACACTTCTAAAAGCTCAGACACCTATATCAAATGTGAACACATCCATGGCCAATATGGCTTTAGTTGGAAATAACATTATGCCGGGTTTAAACTCGGCAAACTTATTCGGAGTGAAAGACAATAGTAGTGATGACTTTTTCAACCAGCTTGGCTGGGACGGAAATTTATCGGACTCCTCAGTGAGCAGTACGGGAAATTCACATATGAATTCGACTTACCAAAGTGTTGCAAATACATCTACCTCGTCTTTTTCAAATTCGTGGAGTTCGTCGCAAGTGAAGTTGTCGCAAGTTCAGCAGCAGTTGCAGCGAAGCTTGTCCACGTCGTCGCAGCGTAGCCAGGTTACGAATAGTAACAATATGACTGGCTCGGGAAACAAACGACCAAGTGTGCTCTTGGGGCAACTTGGCCAAAGGAGTTCAAGTCTTGACCTTGGACAGATGCAGGGTCAATCCCCGATTCCACAACCTCAAAAGAGTCCAAGTTACACGCAGAGTAGAAATGGGGGATTTCAAATTCCCGCTCAGAGAGGTGTAATGGGATATAATAGACGTAGTCCCGCTGCGTCACCTGTACCTAGTATGGGGCAGGGTAACTTTAGTACCCCATTCTCTCCACGGACCCCATCTCCAATGCTCTCTCCTTCACCAGGTGAGTAAACTTCTGTTTAACCTGTATTATAGACCACCTCTGAAAAAAACCCAAAAAAACCTGTAAATAAAGGTTTAATTCTTTAAAAACCTTTCATTGATTAAATAGAACATGTTAACCTCTAAATAAAGGCCACTTGTTTATAAAAGCCATGTCTGGGTTCTCCTTTAGGTGGCCTTTGTCCACAGGTTTATCTGTAAAACATATCAAAGCAGAAATTTTGGGTTTCTTATTCACTGTCCATGCAACTCTTATTAATGAATCTACAGGGCTACTGATTTTCATCGCCTTTAAAATCGCTTGCCTTACTTGTTGTGAGAATGTAACTGACATATTTTAAGGTGTAGAAGGTTGATGTTTCTAACTCTTCAAGAAATAGAATATAAATTGTCAATGTTTTATACCTGTAATAGTTTTAATATGGGGAAAAAATGAGTTAAAAAATACATTAACTTTTAGCTTGATATGTTTGTTTCTTTTACTTGATAATAGTGAAAAAAGATTATTGTACTTTTCTACAAGGATATTGAAAAAAAAAACATGTTAGAATAAAAGCATACTTTTGATACAGAAAGATGTGTTTTTCCTGTTTTTGATACAGAATGAGCAGGTATTCCTGCTCACAAACATTGTTTTTCAAATAACACATGGTCTGAAATCTTTCCATAATTCTTTTTAATATCATCTTTAGTTTTATAATTTATAAATTATCATTTATTGTGTCGCCTCTACGGAGTAGTGGCGACATATAGGGATCACTTCTCCGTCGTCTGTCTGTCTGTCCGTCCGTCACAAAACTTGTCCGGACTACTCCTCATAAACTGCTGATGCAATTTCATCTAAACTTTACAGGAATGATCAGTACCAAGTCTAGTTGTGCATATTGTCAGCATTTTCCGGTTCAATGATTTTTGACAGAGTTATGGCCCTTTAATAATTTTTATTTTTAAAGTTTGTCAGGACTACTTCTCTTATACCACTAATGCAATTTCAATGAAATTTTACAGGATTGATCTGTAGCTCAAGTCCTTGCGCATATTGCACGGGTTTTCCGGGTAAATGATTTTTGGCCGAGTTAGGCCCTATGATAAAAAGGTGTTTTTTTTCTGTGTGTTGCCAGATACACAAAAGTTTGTCCGGACTACTCCTCATAATCTACTGGTGCAATTTTATCCAAACTTTACAGGAATGATTAGTTCCAAGTAAGTCTAGTTATGCACTGTCCGTCTGTCTGTCCGTCTGTCACAAAACTTGTCCCAACATGAAATTGGCCTTCATGAGGCGACACATGTGATCACTGATCGCTCTTGTCTTTTTATCATTTATCTTTTTCATCATTTACTTAGTAAAGGTAATATGTAGACTAATAGACTTGCATTTATATCAGGTATGCCAGCATCAGGTTGGGGGCACCAGCCAATGACCAGTAGTGCCGGACAATCCGGGGGTCACCAGCTGTTCGATGACCAATCATCATACACGCACGAGCGTCTTCTGCAGCATCTTACCGGGCTTGAGAGTATTACTGGTGACAAAAAAATCAAACGCTCAGGAAAACTCTGTCAGTTGCTCACTCATAATAGTCCTCCATCCAGTTCAAGGAAGTCGGAGCCCGGAACACCGAAAAGTGGGCGGAGTCGGCATAACAGTCGACAAGGGTACATGGAGATGTCGCCCGCTGACAGTATACAATCGCCTCAACCCGGACCTGGTCAGAGCCCGCCCGAGAAGCCACAGAGCACATCTAATGACGACGGGGAACACGTCGTTCATACAGACCATAAGGACACAAATCCTTTGTTAAAATCGTTACTTAGTCAAGAGGACGGTACTGATGACGGATCAGTCAAGGAAGACAACTCTTCAGTGAAAAATGAGCAGACGGCAGAGGCACAAGCTGTGAAGACTGCTAGCACGGTGGAGATGGAGAAAAATGAGGCTGAGGCTAAAAAGCCGAGTAACATTTTGTTAAAGGTAAATAGCAAATATCAAACTAAAATTTGATAATTATAGAATATACGTGTATGTATTATAAAAGAGTATGGTTTATTTTGGAGCATCACTAAATTAAAGTTCTCTTTTAATGAATTTTAACGCATTTGTAAATGAAACTTTGTAACACCGGAGGTTAGCTAAAATCATCTTGCATGTTTTGATGCCATTTGACCTAAATTGTGATATATATAGTGCATTGTAAAACCAATCAAAATGAAAAAAAAAAAAAAATTGTATGGATCATGAAGCCAAAGGTTCACAACATTGATAGATATGGTAATGAAAATACAATATTCTGACACATTTTACTTAAAGCATGCTAAATGTAACATGGTTTTAGATTATATGTATATTACTTCAACTCTTCATATATTTCTCTTTTACATTTAACCGGCTAGAACGCAGAAAGTAATTAGCCCTGTGCTATTAGTATTGAGCCGGGCCAGTTTGCACATCAATTTATGTATTTTTATATTGCAGGATGAAATTTATTAAAATTTGATTTTAAATTGTGTCTTTTATCAGGTGTTGTGTAGCTGTAAAGAAATTAATTTATCACACTATTTTAGAGCTATAGGGACTGCAGAACTGTTTCCAAAGTTGGATCAAATATTGATGAAGATATTGTGAAATTTATAAACATGTTTTATCACACACGCCCGTGCCGGGTGGAGTGTGATTTTGCGACTTTTCCGTACAAATATTGGTATTGCATGTTAAACGGCCGTGCCTATTATTTTGACGTGACGTCATTAGCGTTATACAAGCATAGTGTAAAGCAAACGCGCTAAATGTTAGCATTATACTATAGACGCGTTAATGAAAAAAATGACTCTTATTTCACTTTAAACAGTCTTTATTTTGGGTATGTGATTAAATAGAATATTAAAATTTTGTGTAAGGTCATACTGAATTTATTACACCTCGTTGAAAAAATTAATAAAATTAAAAACTTCGCCAGAGGGTTTGATTAAAATAATTTTTCATCAACTTGTGAATAAAATTTGTATTGAACCTTACCCTCAAATTTAAAATTCCTCTTTTTCTCTTTAAAAAAAATTTAAAAAAAAAAAAGGTTTTGGTTTTTTTGGGAAAAAATTTTAAAAAACCTTTTTTGAACATGATAAATTTTTTAAAAAACTCCTGAGCACAGATTTAAAGAACATGTTGGATGAAAAACAGGGAAAAACCTTTTAAATTTTAAAAAAACTTTAATTTTGAAGGAAAAAAGATAACTGCAGATCCAGTTTTCCCGCCCGTGAGTTTAATTACCTCCCTTTTTTTCCCGAAAAAATGTTTTTTGTAAACGAACGAAAACAATTTTTGAAAATCTTTACTAAATTTTTTTAACTTTGTGTATTTTTTAAATGTTGGGTTTTTTAAAGAAGGGCTAAGAAAAAAACCACCCTCTTTCACCTAATAGGTGGCGGGTTATTTTAAATTTAAAAATGACTATTTTTGATGTAACAAAGGGTCTTCATTTAGGGTTATATTTATTTTTAATTTTTTATTTTTTGGTTTTTTTAAAATGTTTTAAGAGAGGTTGCAATGTTAAATGTTGATGATTAACATATTCTCTAAATTTTTGCTATTTATATACTACTTCAAGTATAAAAAAATTAGTAATATAGTAATTGCTAGGTGAATATTTAAAACAACAGATTTGTTTGTTTTCAGGAGAGTACAAGTATCGATTCAGAACTTGCCCGCCAACGGCACCAGTCAGGCCCTCAGGAGCCTCAGTCAACTACAACTCACTCATTACCCATGCCTCCCCTTTCCTCACCCCTCACATCACCTGTGATGCAAAACTTTAATAAGTCACAGAATAGTCATGTAGATTCCTCACTATTGAAAGGATTGTTTAACTCTAGTTCTAGCTTGGGTCATAATCTGGTGACTAATACAAACTCGAGTGCCTTTGCCTCGATGAATGGCTCCATTGACAATAGGGCATCTAATGCGGCAGGGGCGAGTGAAGGGGTAGCAGTGTCACGCGAGAAAAAAATCGATAAACTATTGCATTTATTGTGGGAGGATAATTCGAACGACGGGGCAAGAGAGACAATGCGCGAACGAATTCAGAGTTTAAAACGGAAAGCAGACATGTTAGAGAGTGATACAGAACAAAATAGTGCATTATCGGGGGGATTGTCATCCTCCCAATCATCAAAACTCAGTAAGGAGAATGCTTTACTAACTCAGCTTTTGTCTAAAAAGGCCAACAATGATATTGTTGTGAATACTTTAAGTACGATACAGCCATCTGGTATACCACAACAAAGAATTCCACAAAATATCGCGTCGAAACTTTTAAAAGTGAATCCCTCGTCATTCATTTCCGCAAGTAGCGGGAGTGAAGCGAAGAGAGCACGTACGGATAGTGGGAACAATAACCAGTTGTCGACTTTGGAGCGTGCTTTAAGTGCGCCGAAACAAGACATTAATACAATCTCTTCTACTCAATCGTTCGATGCCATGATGGAGATTGGACAGAATTCAAATTCGGGAATTTTGTAAATTTTAAATGACAGTAGTTTTAAAACATCTCAGGTTTTAAAATCAGTTAAAATGAATTACATAGATTCTACAAAACTACTATAAAAAAGGGCAGTGGTAGTAGTTGGGGGCCCCAATATAACCGAAGTGGGAAACTAGAGACAATACTGAACCCCTTGTCGCCTTTAGATTTTTCAAAAAAAGGCCCCCAAAACGTTCAGCAGGGTATTACATTGGGATCTTTTCCAGAGTCGAATCAAAATGTTAAGCCGGAACCTGTCGGACTGGTGAACAATAGTGCTCAATCTTTGTCCAGTCACCCAAGTTTGAATAACAATTCCTACCAGAAAAATAACAACAACATAAACTCTGATATTTTACAACAGTTGGAGCAGGCCCTTAATGAATCCAATTTTAACCTCGATTTATTGCTTGGCAACAGTAACGTGTCAAGCATGGATGAACAGGTTGCCATTGACGCTATTCAGAAGCAGTTGATGATGGATATGCCTGTGTTATCAACAGGGGTGTCGGCATCTAATGTACAGACACCTAGTTTAGACAGTGGACGTGTTCAGGCCAGGTTTAGTCAGAATATTCCGGTACCCAATCAATCAACCGGTTCCCAAATTCAGCAAAATATGATAGGGAATCAGTTATCGGAGCGAAATCAGGTTGCACCCAGTGGGTTTCAAAATCTTGGGTCTCTGCGTCAAGGTATGGGTGTTCCTAATAGACCCCATCAGCAACTGCCTGGGTATAACCAGGCAACCCCAACAGGGCAAAATTATCCTGGACAGGGGCCAAGACTTCCTCATCCACAAGGTAAGGTATTTGACAGCATTATGTGTCATATATAAAAAATATTTTTTATGAAAAATGATGCAATATAGGTAGTATAACATAAATTTATTTATCTAAATATATTTACATGTGGCAATTCTGATCTTTTGTATACATACTCTCCTGTTAGCCTATACTGGACCTTTCTGTTTTGGTATACAAAAAAAAACAAACTCTGCAGAGCAATTTCCTTTGTTAAGACAAATAAATACATGCTGGGAAGTGTTGTTCTAAAGATGAAAAATTCATTGTTAAGCCTTACCTTGGTAAGAATTCTAATAACTCGTTGATGACCAGTTTTTGTTCTACACAAGGCTGCTTATCAGACATTACAATTGTAAAATTATCCGTGAAATAAATAGCCATTTAAGAAATAATATAACCCCAATAGTTTGGAGTTCGGATGCGAAGTATTATATCACAAGGGCATGACCTGAGTGATATAATTCTGTGCATCCCAACAACATACAGTGATTATATAAAGCTGTAAAATCACTGCATGGGATATATTATATTGATTCTAACATGACATCAACAAATAGATGCTGCCGTACCTATAAGCAAACAAAGTTGTGCCCAATTTATTTCCGTGATTATTTTCATCATGTCACATTTTTAATTGTTACATCACATTGCTAAATATATATCGTCAACAGTGATTTTATTGCAAATTGACACACACATTCTGTGTTCAATAGGAAAAAATGCGGGTCATGTTGGAATTACTGTAAATGCATTTAATGATTATTTTGAGGTAATTTATGACCATTTTTTTTTTTTCAGGTGCCTTACCATCTCCAACACAACAACAACAACAACAGAGGCCAATGTTTGCTAACTCGAATCCCAATTCTACGGCCATGCAGGTTGGTATATTGATGAATAATTTATATAGATGCCCACAAGAAATAAGGCCCCAGGTTAAATGAACAGAAACATTACTTTGCCTAAGTTACAGATATGAGCCAGATGTTTAAGGCTATATGCTCAGAAGGCTTTTTATGCTTGTTTAATTGGTTTAAATGCTGAGTTTAACACATTTTTGGTCATATATTGGCGGTCAATCAAATTAACTGGTATTAATTGGATATTTTACCGGTATTTACCAGCTATTGAGCAAATGACTAATTACAAATCACACATTGTTTGCTCATTCAGCAGTTAAGAACTAATGGCCATAAGACTCTATGTCTGAGATCAATATCATAAAAAAAATGTTTCGCCCAAGGATTGAATCAGCACCCTCCCTCTATTGAGCTTAAGCAAGCAGTCAAAAGTTTTGTCTGCTTGATAAAAATTTCTTATATATTGCAAAGAAATTGAAGTCACTAGTCACAAATTGCCCGCTTTGAAGTGAAAGTTCTGTTAATATCTTGATACAGTGTTGGTGTGATGTAAATCCAAGGCCCCCCCCCCCCCCCCCCCACACACACACACCCCAAAAACATGTTCATTGTGCCTGATACAATGCACAAAGGAAAACCTGTGGTCTTCCACTTTCAGTTTAGCTAGAAAGTTTTCATATATGATCTTTAGAATGAATGTTGATGTGACTTAAAATCTAAAAAAAAACTACATAAACCGCCCCAGATATTGTGTCAGGATAACTATATATAACCTTAGAATAGTAGTGTATGTATATTGTAACTGTGTTAAATTTAATTAAAAAAAGAAATTATGTAAATCTCATGTACTGTCTTTCTAGGTACGACAATCACTGCTTCAACAGCAAAAGTTAAAACAAATGCGGGAACGGAACAAACATGTACAACAACAGCAAGATAGACAGAAATTGTTGATGCAGCAACAACAACAACAACAGCAACAACGTTCACAGTTCAGTCCGCAGTATTCAGGTCAAAGGGGACCACAGGTAAGATTTTTTTTGCGGCCTGTTGGTCAATATTTGCAATTATATAGCCAGGTCAGGTTGCACATTTACAGAGTAAGACCAAGGTATTTACTGTTCTCAGTTGGCTTCTTTAATTATCCCCCGCCGATGGAATCGGGAGGGGGATACAGTTTTGGCGTTGTCCGTCCGTCCGTCCGCTCTCACAGGAGAGTAATTATGTGGCTAAGAGGGACAATAGGTAACTGTTCTTTCTCTTTGATGTCATTCATTCCGTAATGCTTTTATGTGGCTATTTTCTTTTGTGTGGCTAAAAAGAACAATAGAGAGAACAATAGAGTAGCCACATAATTACTGTCGTGTGAGAACGAGCAGACGAGAGCTACATTATGAGGTTTAGGTTTATGTACAGGCACTCTGTATGGTGTTCATTCCGTAGAGACATGTATTATGTGGTTAAAAATGCTCTTATGGGGTTAAAAAAATTTGCTCTTGTGGGGTTAAGAGATCAAAGGAATAACCCCACAAACACGTCTGCTAAGTACGTCCGTCCGTCCATCCGTCCGTCCGAATTTTGTTTCCGGAGTAGTTCTCTGCAACTACTGGCTGGAATTCAACGAAACTTTATGGGAATCATCAATATCAAGAGGAGATGAGCATATCGTCGGCTTGTTCCGGTCCGACCCTTTAACTCAGAGTTATGGCCCTTGATTAGTTATGTAGTATGCATATAGAGTAAAAATCGTTTCCGGAGTAGTTCTCTGCAACTACTGGCTGGAATTCAACGAAACTTTATGGGAATCATCAATATCAAGAGGAGATGCGCATATCGTCGGCTTGTTCCGGTCAGACACTTTAACTCAGAGTTATGGCCCTTGATTAGTTATGTAGTATGCATATAGAGTAAAAATTGTTTCCGCACTACTTCTCTGCAACTACTGGCCGGAATTCAACAAAACTTTATGGGAATCATCAATACCAAGAGGAGATGCGCATATCGTCGGCTTGTTCCGGTCAGACACTTTACCTCAGAGTTATGGCCCTTGATTAGTTATGCAGTATGCATATGGAGTAAAAATCGTTTCCGCGCTACTTCTCTGCAACTACTGGCTGGAATTCAACGAAACTTTATGGGAACCTTCAATACCAAGAGGAGATGAGCATATCGTCGGCTTGTTCAGGTCAGACACACTTTAACTCAGAGTTATGGCCCTTGATTAGTTATGCAAATATGCATATGGAGTAAAAATCGTTTCCAGAGTAGTTCTCTGCAACTACTGGCTGGAATTCAACGAAACTTTATGGGAATCATCAATATCAAGAGGAGATGTGCATATAGTCGCCTTGTTCCAGTCAGATACTTATAACTCAGATTTATGGCCCTTGATTAGTTATGTAGTATGCATACATCTCATTGGCATTTCCAGATTTTACTATTTAACACAAAGTTATGGCTCTGTTATTGCCCTGAATATTTATCAAGTTCTAAGAATATTACTGTTTATGCCATGATTAATATATAAATAAAGCCTTATGTCTTCAGTTGTTGTGTTAATAATAACCAGTACTCGGCGGGGGATATAAATTCAACGAATTTGCTTGTTGTTCATATATTCTTACATACAAAAACTCTGAAAATATTTGATGATCAGTTCAGAATTTATTGCAGGGCATGAATGTAGCTCCTTTAAATGGTGATAGCAACCAATAGAACCCCCAAGTTGTGACTAGCTTTTGTGATTTTGCCACCAGTATAGAGTCCGGCCAGCATGCACATGTTGTCACCTTAGTGCAATAACTGGTTAACTCTTTTTAATTTAGATGGACTTAACCCGTTACTGCTCTAAGATGACAATTAGTGCTATCTTGCAAGGCCCTAGACTGTTAGCTGACCAACTTGAGATTTTCTTATTGATTATCATTAAACTGATACAATGACAGTTCTAAAATGTCAGCTTGATAAGTCTATTTTAGAAAATTCTACTAGTGTAACATATGCTTAAACCATAAAATAGGAATTTAATTAGTTGGTTGTACATTTAGCTTTGAAAGAAAGCATTTTTATGAATTACCAATGAATGATTGTTATTAAACATAACACTTTATGCCTTTTCTTTTCATCAACAGTATCATGGTGGTTAACACATCGGACTAGTAATCTAAGGATTGCTGACTAGTGTGTGTTCAAACCCTGTCAGGGGGCAAGCCGTTGTTTCCTTGAGCAAGAAACTTTACATTCATTGCTTAGTACTGGTTGGTTCCAGGAACGGATTTGAGAGTGCTTCAATAAGCTTATAGCTTCCAACACAATCGAACTAAAATAAATTTGTATACACTAACAGTATCATAATCAATGACTTTTATTGGCTTATAATTGTAGGACAATCTATCTATGGGAGGTAATAATGTAATGCCGCCGTTTCCAATGGAAAACCTGTCGGAGCTCATGAATAGTGGGACGGCACCGAACGTTACCCTTCAGCGGAACCAGATCCCAGGTCCAATGTCGCCGCGATATCAGACATTACCAGGTCAGCCGGCCCAGAATCCCAACATGGGTTCAATGATGCCACCAAATCCGCAGCTGTCTCCGAACTTTAATCAGGCTCAGCAGCAGCAGCAGCAACAACAGTGGAATATTAGGCCAGGGCCGACCAGTATGGCTATATCCCCGCAGGTAAGTTGTTGTTGTTTTATTTGCTGGTGGTTGAATTTAAATTTGCATCAATAATAAAACATGGTCTGCCTGAAAAATGTTCAATTTTCATAGCCAGTTGGGCTTTGTCCATTACAATATTATATAGCCTGAACCAATTTTAACCAGCCCATAAATCTTTAACAGAAGTTGTTAACAAAACATGGCATGACAGACAATGTTCCCTAAATGTTATGCTAGCCTGAATAGAATTTTACTTGGACCGCAAATAGAAATTATATTCCTGGGTTTGGTGCTTGTATGTTTTTTGAAGACTGATAAAAACACATAAAGATGTTTGAAAAATTTTAAGTATTGAATATGACTCAGGTAGGTACCTGAAAATACTTGATTGATCAATTGTAATAAATTTTATATTAACAGGGAACTGCTCAATATAATAAAGAATAGATGGTTATCTGGCGGAAACCCTTCGGCTTCCCTCCAAAAAGGGTTTCCCCCCTTTAATAAAGGGCCAGTATGCGGGGAAAACATTTTTAGGAAATTTTCTGTATTTTCCCAGCAGCAGAAACCCAACAACAACGGTTTATAAAAAAAAGCGGGGGGACAACCCCCCAGGGGGCCCAACAAGTAAAAAAACCCTTGAAAGATCTATGAAAAATATTTTTTTTAAAAGAAAAATAGTTTCCCTTTAAATTTTTTTTATAGATTTTTTCTTTTAAAATGCATTGGAAATTTTTGTTTTAACATATTGCTTTGATTATGTTATCATTTATACTTTAGCTTCCTTATTTGAGCATGGCCCAATGGTTAAGGTGACCAACATCAAATCACTTGCCTCTCTCTGCTTTGAGTTCGAATCCCACCAGAGACTTTGTATTCTTGCATATGAGGAAGTTATCCAGCTAGCTTACAGAAAGTTAGTGGTTCCACTTAGATGCCCGCTCATGCCTGAAATTATTCACTAGGAGGCAGCCCAGGTCTTCCTCCACTGGAAAAACTGGAAGCTCGCCATTCGATGTACAGTGTTGGTTTGACTTAAATCAAACAAACAGAAGAAGTCTTATTAGTATTGAATTGTCAATAGTATTTTATCCTTTATATCCAAAAGTGATATTTTTATGCTTTTTGATATTTATTTATAAAAGAATTCATTGCTTACAGTCATTGTATATTCTTATGTTGTTCTCTTAAAAATTTTTGTGAGTTTGAAAAAGGGAAATTTTGAAATCTTAGGTGGGGGGGTTTTCCCCGGGGATCTCAAATCCCTTGGTCCTGGGTCCCAACCCTTTTCTGATTTTCTTTTTTATAATGGGATACGAACTTTCCCAAAAATTTAGAGACGCAGCAGATTAGTCCATAAAACCCCAAGGAGGTTTTGGGGTTTCTTTTGGGGGAAAGGGGTTATGGCCTCCCCGGTTAAAAACCCTTTCCGGGCACCCAAAAATCTCAGAATCAAGGGAGCGGCCAGCTGGGTTTGAATTCACACAGTATGGACATTGATCTGACAAGTTTGTTCGACAGGTTTGTAATACTTTTTGATCGAAGGAATATTAATGATACGGTAGCTTGATAAAATTTTCTCGCAACATGTTATAGGCTAACCGTTCTGTTTTGGTAAGGTTCTTTTATATTCCTTTTAGACTAATACTTATAACACCTCTTAGAATTGAATAAGCTTCTTTTGTACTTACTGAAACCTCTACTGATATTTTTTTATTGTGTTATTTATTATTTGTGTTCTTGTGTGGTTTTATATAGTTGCTAACTGTTAACTTAAAGCAGAGGCATAATTTTTTATCAATTTAGCTTACCTGTATGTATGTAGTTTTACCTGGATGGCACGTTTTTACATGAAATAATATATCAGGGGATACATAAAACCTTTCTTTGCCATTGCAAGATGTCAAAAATGCCATATAACTTGTTACTTAAACCTCACAATGAAATACGGTTTAATATGATTTTATTATGCTCCCCGAAAAATTTCGGGGGAGCATATAGTCGGCGCCTTGTCCGTCTGTCCGTCTGTCCGTCCGTCCGTCTGTCCGTCTGTCCGTCCGTTGTCTTGTCCGGAGCATAACTTGAAAACCCTTGGAGATAATTTGTAGAAACTTCATACAGTGGTAGAGGGCATCGAGGGGGAGTGCAGTGTCAAAGAACCATAACTCTATTTTGCCCGGTTTTTGAATTATCTCCCCTTATAGAAAAATCTTGTCCGGGGCATAACTCTAAAACTATAAGAGATATCAACATGAAACTTTGTAGGTGAATAGATCTCAATGGGTAGATGTGCAGTGCATAAGAACAATAACTCTTTTCATCCTAATTTTGGAGTTATTGCCCTTTGTTAATTTTAATACTTTGAACTTTGTCCGGAACATAACTTGAAAACCCTTGGAGATAATTTGTTGAAACTTCATACAGTGGTAGAGGGCATTGAGGGGGGGTGCAGTGTCAAAGAACCATAACTCTATTTTGCCTGGTTTTTGAATTATCTCCCCTTATAGAAAAATCTTGTCCGGGGCATAACTCCTAAAACTATAAGAGATATCAACATGAAACTTTGTAGGTGAATAGATCTCAATGCGTAGATGTGCAGTGCATAAGAACAATAACTCTTTTCATCCTAATTTTGGAGTTATTGCCCTTTGTTAATCTTAATACTTTGAACTTTGTCCGGAACATAACTTGAAAACCCTTGGAGATAATTTGTTGAAACTTCATACAGTGGTAGAGGGCATTGAGGGGGGGTGCAGTGTCAAAGAACCATAACTCTATTTTGCCTGGTTTTTGAATTATCTCCCCTTATAGAAAAATCTTGTCCGGGGCATAACTCTAAAACTATTAGAGATATCAACATGAAACTTTGTAGGTGAATAGATCTCAATGCGTAGATGTGCAGTGCATAAGAACAATAACTCTTTTTGTCCTAATTTTGGAGTTATTGCCCTTTGTTTATTTTAATACTTTGAACTTGAACTTTGTCCGGAACATAACTTGAAAACCCTTGGAGATAATTTGTTGAAACTTCATACAGTGGTAGAGGGCATCAAGGGGGAGTGCAGTGTCAAAGAACCATAACTCTATTTTGCCTGGTTTTTGAATTATCTCCCCTTATAGAAAAATCTTGTCCGGGGCATAACTCTAAAACTATAAGAGATATCAACATGAAACATTGTAGGTAGATAGATCTCATTGAGTAGAGGGTGCAGTGCAAAAGAAACCATAACTCTGTTAAGCCTTATTTTTGAATAATCTCCCCTTTTAGAAAAATCTTATCCAGGACATAGTTGTAAAACTATAAGAGATATCAACATGAAACTTTGTAGGTAGATAAATCTCAATGGGTAGATGTGCAGTGCACAAGAATCATAACTCTACCTTGCCTAATTCTGGAGTTATTGCCCTTTGTTTATTTTTACTTTTTGAATTGTCCAGGACATAACTCGGAAATCATAAGAGATATCATCAAGAAACTTTGTAGGTTGATAGATCACATTGATTAAAGTGCAGTGCAAAGAACTGTAGCTCTGCCTTGCCTAATTTTAGAATTATTGCACTTTGAACTTTTTCCACGGACATAACTCTGAAACTACAAGAGGTGTACTTTCCTGTGTCCAAAACCTATTCGGGGAGCATCACCCGGCTCAAACCGGGCTCTTGTTATTTATATTATTATGAAGTTTCATAATAACTTGTGAAATTCATATTGTATATTCTACTTTTATTACAGCAGTAAAAAGCCAATAGATGTGCCATTAAGTGTCAACACTCCCGGCCCTCCAAAGACAATCAAGGAAGAATTGCGCAATTTTTGTAATGCAAGATCTCAGAACAGCCTTCAAGGTCAAAGTTCACTCCAAAACAGCTTGCATGGTCAGAATTCACTGCAGAGCAGTCTTCAAGGTCAAAGTTCTCTTCAGAGCAGTCTCCAAGGTCAAAGTTCACTTCAAAATAGTCTTCAGGGTCAAAATTCACTACAAAATCAAAACTTCATACAGAATCAGGTGTCAATGCATAATTCTCTGCAAGGTCACATGATGTCGGCGCACCAATCACATCAAGTGCAGCAGACACAACAGTTCATGTCATCTGTGCAGCAGACGCAGCAGCATCAGTCAATGGAACAAGACACAATGTCTGAACTACCACTGGATATTTTAGAACAGAGTGAGTATAAAACATTTTGACATTTGTTAAAAAAGTGAAATTTCGCTTATGCATCTTTAACCAAAGATTTATTTTTGGTATCTATAGATAAAAATAGATAAAATGGCCTTTACTCAACAGTTGTGTGTGTTAACTAATTATTGAGATAGGCATTTAGTACTGAAGGTTTGACATCATAAATTTTGCAATGTTAAATAAAACATTATTATTTGATTAAATAGTTTCCTATTCAAGCAGTAACAACCTTTGAATAAAGTCATTTCCCAGTCAAGAAGTAACAATCATTTCCCACTGACAACATTTTAAATTGATGGAAATCAAGATGTAAAGCATCAAATGTACCATTAATTGAAATAATGTATGTTCTTATATTGTCCATTTCTAACTTATCTTCCCCAGTTAATGAGATGACACAAGATCATGGCATTAGTCAGCCTGACTTTAAAGAAGAAGTGATTGTGCCAAAGAAAAGAGAAGAAGCAAAAAGCAGATACGTTAAGTTTCAGCAACTGGCCAATTCAGGTAATGTGTTTAAAATATTAACAGTTTTGAATTCTATGTTATTTGTGGGATTTCCTTTTGCAGGATCACAGCTTGCCACCTTATCACAGTAATAGGTTAACGCCTAGCTTGTCACTTCAGTGCAGTAACAGGCTAAACTCCTATTAAAATTTAATAGGAGTTAACCTGTTACTGCACTAAGGTTAAGATTGTTATGGTTTCTCATGGTTATATATTCATAATGCTGGGAACAGGGCATAAATGAAACTTTCCAGGGCCTTATCTCATTAGCGCCAGAAAATATGCTCAGAAGTGGCCTTGGGAGTTTTTCTGTGATCTGTATATATTATAATTGGTATGAATACTGTCAAAATAATTGCCTATAATATTGACTATGGTTTGCTATAGACTTTATATGAAAGTATGGTCATTCCCATAAGACACCTGGATAATGTGTAACATTGAATAGATGATATAAAATCTGTATATAAAACTGAACGGTGGTAACTTGATACAGTCATGTATTGCTGCAGTGAACAAAGTCACAGTTGTTTCCCCTTTCTAATGTTAGATAAATTTCAATAATAGATACAAACTGCCTTGTATTTTTGTTTTGAGTATTTTAAAATTGTACTTACTGAAATCTGGAAACAAAGTGATCCCTTGGAAGAATTACTCAAAATTGATTGAGTCTGTACATGAGGGATAATGAATATGTGCAACATCCCTCATGTCCCCTAGCACAGGCTTGAGCGGTAATTCTCAACACTTAATAGTGCTGGCTTCATTGATCCCGAAGGACCAGAAAATATAACCTCACTGAAGTGAAGTACGGAGAGAAAAAGTGAAAGTTGTGCGATTTTGTTTTGTTTAACCTCGCAGCAGGAATGGACCATATTTGCGCGCACTATATAGTTCTATTCCAGTTTATTCATTCCATTTATAACAAACTAAAATTGATTTATAAGGGTCTAAAATTTATAACATGTTTTTTAGGTTATATCTGTGCATGTGTTAACGTGTGTATCATAATTCGCAAAAGACACTGCCTCTTGTATAACAGCAGAAGATTTTTTCATGGGCGGGGCAGGGCCGGAGAAGTGATGCTATATACAATACAGTGATATAAGTCAAAATAGTACTTATACAATATAACATATACAATACTACAATGTCTAGAATAATAGTGTTGTTATTTAAATTACAGCAGATCCTGATAGTAAGGCAACGAGTTTGTTCCGGAAGCAGTTGACGTCTCAGGGTGCTGATAGAGCAACCTCGGCTTCCGCGGACACGAGCACCTCAACATTCAATGATCCTCATTCGTCTGTTAATGTTGTACAAAATGAACCAAGGGTAAGTATTAGTCATGTTTTCACCGTAAATGATCAATCATTTAGATGTAGTATTTTATTTTTTTAATGAGGTATTATATGAGGCTATTTAAATCATCCTTGGGATATGCGTGGCTGTGTGGTTAAGGTTGTTTACTTACGACCACTTGCCATTCACCTCTTGGGGTTCAAAACCTGTCAGGGACTTTGGATTCATTCATGTGAGGAAGCTATCCAGCTAGCTTAAGGAGTGTCTGTGGTTCTCTACTCTGGTGTCCGTTACTGCCTGAGCAGCACCTGAGGTTTTCCTCCACCAGTAGATCTGGAAATTCACTGTATTACCAATACTTGCTTGTTCTATTTTAAGACACATGTTTCTATTAATAGATGCCTTATTTTAGACACTTTGTTCTATTTATAGACACCTATAGAAGAAATCAAGCCAGCCAATCAGAAGGACAGTTTATTGCAGCAGTTATTGTCAGATTGATGAAGGCTTATTATTTAGGGATGTAAATATTTTTCATACATTTTCTTCATCAGAAGTTTAAAGAAGTGTACCTCAGTTCAGGGGAGAGTATCTTTTACTGCCCCCACTCTGCAGGATTTTTTTTTAAGAAAAAAGGGGAAGTTACTCCAATAGGATTGGATAAAGTTACTCTGAAGCTCCCATTTTAAGAATGGAGAGTATTCCTCATAAAAGAGAACCTGGAACTCTCCTTTCAGGGAGTTTATTTTGAACAGACTCTTCAATAGAGAAGTCACATTTTAGTGCTCAATTGGATTATCTCGGGTATGTTTTGCTGACTACAGATATTGTGTAGAGAAACAAAAGCAATTAAGTGTTTTACAAAAGTATTAGATTTTTCTTTCCTAGAAATAACTTGTGCTAAAGCACAAAGTGGAAATCAAGAAAAATAGTGGAAGGAAGGGAGTTTGTGTTGCATTGTGAAAGAAAGGGGTTGGTGAAAAAACAGAATTAAAAAAGAAATACTTTGTGCAAAAGTTGATTGTTAACAAAGAGATTAGTGAATGGATTAGTGAAGGACTAAGAATGTGATCAAGACTTAATGCTCGAAAGAAATACTTTGTTTTTTTCTTCTGTTAAAAGCAACTTTTCGTTAAGCTGCAAGTGCTTTTCAAACAGCTGTGATATTTTGTGAAGTGAAAGTAGATTGAAAGTTGCCATGGTGACTACTTGTTACTGGCTACGCTGTTGCGAGAATCGTCTCCCTTGAGAAAACTGACCATGTACGGGTTTTCTGTAATAATGACACAAACATCTTGTGAAGACTTTGTTGATAAAGTGTAAAATATATACAGAGAAAAAAAGACAAAAGCTGTTCGATATTTATTTTTCCTCGATTTTAAGGAAAATGTTCGGAAAGCTTACACTTGCGCATGAAACTGTTTTGGATTTAAAACTCACTGTGCCACAATGGAATTTGATTATTATAAAGTATGTTTTGATCTCAAAATATATATCTTTACAGAGATAGACATGATCTCTATGGAGAGGGTTGGATTTTTGATATCGACAAAGCTTCACATATTTTAATATAAATGAATTTTTTAAGGATATCTATTAAAGTATAATTATAAAGATTATGAAATTTCTGCACTTTTTGTTAAGTGTTTTGTTAGTGATTTGTGCTACAAATATGAGTTCTATGTGATTAATGCTTAGTGGAGTGGTAGTTGCTAGGCATTGTGTCAGGTGATTGTTGCCAGGCATTATGTTTTATGACAGTTGCTAGGTATATTGTCAATATTAGTCCTCTTACAGTTGCTAGGCATTGTGACTGGGAATTTTGTCAGGTGACAGTTGCTAGGTATTGTTCCAGGTGACAGGTTCTAAGCATTGTGTCAGGTGACAGTCGCTAGGCAGTGTGTCAGGTTACAGTTGCCTTACATTATATAAGGTGACAGTTGCCTGACATTATGTGAGGTGACAGTTGCTAGGCACTGTGTCAGGTGACTGTTGCTAGGCATTGTGTCAGGTGACAGTTGCCTGACGTGAGGTGACAGTTGCTAGGCAATATGTCAGGTGACAGTTGCTATGCATTGTGTCAGGTGACAGTTGCTAGGCATTGTGTCAGGTGACTGTTGCTAGGCATTATGTCAGGTGACAGTTGCCTGACATGTGAGGTGACACTTGCTAGGCATTATGTTAGGTGACAGTTGCTAGGCATTATGTCAGGTGACAGTTGCGAGGCATTATGTCAGGTGACAGTTGCTAGGCATTATGTTAGGTTACAGTTGCTAAGCATTATGTCAGGTGACAATTGCTAGGAATTGTGTCAGGTGACAGTTGCTAGGCATTATGTCAGATGACAGTTGCTAGGCATTATGTCAGGTGACAGTTGCTAGGCATTGTGTCAGGTGACAGTTGCTATACATTATGTCAGGTGGCAGTTGCTAGGCATTGTGTCAGGTGACAGTTGCAAGGCATTATGTCAGGTGACAGTTGCTAGACATTATGTCGGGTGACAGTTGCTAGGCAATTGATAAGGCAACTGTTGCTAGGCAATGCATCCAGTGACAATTATTAGACAATTATTAGTATTGTTTCTAGGCATTTAATCAAGTCAAATTTACTTGAAATCAAGTATTGAATTTGCTCAGAATTTGTTCTATGAAGAGATTTTTTCATGATTTGTTGACCTGTGTTATTTTTTCTCCTTTTTTTTTTTTGTTAAATGATATATCATTGTTAAGGCTCCCAACAGTGATATTTGACAGATCTATGATGCAGTTTACAATAAATATCTAAGTGGTTTACTTCATGTTATTCAGGCAATAGAGATACCCGGGAACTTAGCAAATTTGTTTGTTTTTTCCCCATCTAATTCAAGGGTACAAACTTTTAGAGTTACACCTCAGTAAATATATCAGTTATAAATGATAAACATTGATGTCTTTATTGTGAATGGTAAAACATCTTAAAGCTATAATGACAGTTTACCTTGAAGCTATAATGGTGTAGCCCGATTGATATAATGATCTGCATCTGAAAGGCAATATCAAGAGATAAATTTTTTTAAATAATATCAAAAATTTTATCAAGCTATAAAATAACTTTTTGCGATATATATTATTTCGATTCTAACACAAAATCAACATATGTATGCTGCCATACCTGATAAAAAGCTGGATTAAGTCTGAATTGTTTCAGTACTTATTTTCAGTGTGTCACACTTTTAATGGTTATGCACATGTCTAAAAATAGATTGTCAACAGTGATTTTATTGCATATTTACACACACATTTGGTTTTTCTATGTTCAATAGGGAAGAATATGGATCATGTTAGAATTTTCATTTTGGTTTCCCTAAATTGGATATTGTACAGCTTCCAAGAATTGAAACTAGTTTAAGAAGGCAATTTTAAGAAATTTGTCAGGTAAAAACTTGATGTTTTCTACTTGAAATACAACTTTTAACTTTGCTTCAGTTTCAAGAATATGATGTCAGTATATGTAGTTATTTTTAGTTTTCAGAATGTGCTTTTGCAATTCGTTTGATTTATTGCTTAAGTGTAGAAGTGTTGTTTTTTTTTCTTCATTTTTCATGCACTGAAATACCTCACCAGATACTTAGAACAGCCTTTTGGCAATAGCCAGTGTTTAAACAGGTCAAGGTCAGGCCAAATGAGATTTTTTTTTAGTCGTGAAATTCGGTAAATTTTGATGAAAAAAAAAAGCAAAACCCACACTTTATATAATTTGCCACATCAGCCAAATTATGAAATTATTTACAGTCTATCTGTCTTTGGAAACTTTTGGATCTCATTTAAGGAAAATATGCATTTAGACTTTTAAGAACAGCTCTTTTTACCAGACTTATTTAAAAGCAAGTGAAATAATGAAATACACAGAATTGTCAAAATGTGACTTATTTTTTTTTTTGTGTCAAGTATTTTTTGTTTTAGAAATACAGCATCCAATAAAATTACGGGGTATCCTATATTCAACAGTTGAGTTCATTTGGCCTTTTCCATGTAACATCAATGATAAAACCATTACCAACAGCAGTATATGACCGTATTCCACCAATGAAGCTGAAAGAGTCTTGCTAAAACGCTCCTGATAGTTGAACAATGTTATTTGAACTTGTCAGATATATAATATAAGGTCGAGCTTTGTATTTTCTCCCTATGATTTGAATATAGATAAGATTAACCAAATATTTAACATCAGACAGATACAGAACGGGGAAATATCTAGACTGGAAATATCTGGACACATACACACAGGGAGAAATCATACTACACTTGCCTTACAGCTAGTCCTATATAGTTTTCTCTAGCTGTGAACCCTGTCAAATATATTTCAGCATTGTTCAGTTGATTGTTACCTATAAATAGTGAGTAAGGAATATTGCGCATGTTATGTCGAATGGACTTAAAAAATAAGATTTGAGGGGCGTCCGTGGCCGAGTGGTTAAGGTCGTTGACTTCAAACCACTTGCCCCTCACCGCTGTGGGTTAAAATCCGGACATGGACTTTGGATTCATCCATGTGAGGAAGCTATCCAGTTAGCTTACTAGTTGGTGGTTCTACTCAGGTGCCCGTTTGTGCCTGAAATAATGCACGGAATAAAGCTGGAACGTTGCAATATGACCTATAATGTGTCAATGTGACATAAAACCAAAAACAAACAAAAAGTAAGATTTGAGGAGATATGTAATGGTATATGTGTGTGAATATGCTTGAAATTCCTAACTTTAGTGTTAACTCTTACTTTGCTGGAAACAAAAGTTATAAGTCTTTGCCACTAGTATAGAGCCAGGCCAGCCTACAACTAATGCAGTCTAATCAGCTCTTATACTATTGGCTCTGATATAGCTTTAATTGAAAATGGACTTTTCGAGAAATTGAACCTGGACAAGTCCATTTTAAGAAATTCAGCATGTTATGGGTTAATGGGTCTTTCTCATTGACTATAATTGAACAAATTTCAGCTTTGTTTCTGCACCACCATTTTGCAGTGAACTTTTTGATCATGATTTGAAATTTTCAACAACAAAAAGGGGGGTATGATTTTTTTCTGAATTTAGGGGTTTTTTTTAAACTGCTAATTTCCAATTTTTTTTCTCTATGAAATTTTAAAATAGATTGGTCAAACAGGATTTTTAAGATTTTTTAGTTTAAAGATTTTTATTCCAACTGTTTGAGGTCTAGACAAAGTATTGCTTTGGATTCTAGGATAAATTTTTCCTTGACATAAATAGGTTAAATTCTTATAGAATTCATTCGTTGATTTGTTTATTGTTTATACATTTTTGAAGTGCAATTTTAAACCTTATTTGACGGCAGGTTTTTACATGTACATAGATATATAGAATTATATTTGTACATAGGAAGTTTTAACAGATGGTCATATGTATGTGAAAACCTGTTTTATTTTGAAAATAAAAAAGAGATATATATATATATATATTAATGAAATTATATGAGCCGCGTCATGACAAAACCAACATAGTGGGTTTGCGACCAGCATGGATCCAGGCCAGCCTGCGCATCCACGCAGTCTGATCAGGATCCATGCTGTTCGCTTACCAAGTCTATTACAAGTAGAGAAACTGATAGTGAACAGCATGGATCCTGATCAGACTGCGCAGATGCGCAGGCTGGTCTGGATCCATGCTGGACGCAAACCCACTATGTTGGTTTCGTCGTGACGCGGCTCCATATGTCATATAGTATAAGTGTTCATATATGTTTAGATACAAAGTTGAAGATCTTTAGTTAGTGAACGGAATGTATTAATATTATAGATTTAAGGGTCTATTATTTAAATACATACTTAGAAAACTAATATTCTTTCTGATGAAATTGGAAGAAAACATCTCTCTATTATGTAATGTTTATATTATAAAAACACAATTTTACAAAATAAATGACTATCATGAATTTTATTTACTTTAAAAAAACTTTTCCAACAAATTTGAACATTTGTTCAGGAAGGAGGCAGATTTTTCTTCATATTTTTTACTTTTCTCTGAAATCTTTTGCTGAACTCGATTTTGTCCATAGATGTTTATAAAATAAGATGTTTATAAAATATTATTGTAAGACTATCAGGCAGGGAATCAAGAAACTTAGTATCTCATCAAATTCTCTTGTATATATTACATCTTGTCAAGTTTTTTTGTATACTGTATATATATATGTATATATATATTACTTTTAATTTGCTGTAAATAATGCTTTATACGAGAGTATTTTGTATATAAATATGAGTTTTTTTGCCCCAAGAGGGGACACTGGAGAAAGTGTTATATTCAGTGCGCCTCAGATAATGATATGTTGAACAATTTTGTGTATTTTCTGTGGTGTAGCATGAAAAGGTTCCAGTTTTTAAAAAATGGATTTGATGATGAATCAAGTGTGATTTTAGTTGTTTGATTTTCTAATCAAATGTTCCTTGTGAAGGTTGTTATGATTGTTAAAGTTTTTCGTTTATTCTGAGGAACATGTTCTGATATTTGACCGGATAATCATTCGATGATATTGATGATCACACGTTATCCTAGTGAACAGTATGTTTTATTTACCATTATTGTCAGTTATTATATTGCAGAATTTATCCCTTAACCTTCTCGAATCGAATGTGTTTAGCCTTTGCCAGTAGTATAGACGTCAGGCCACATTGCAGTTCTGTGCAGTCTTTTCAGGCGTTGGTAACTCAATTTTTGTGCTTTTATATTGAAATCCCCATTCTTTTTCAAAGTTATTCTTCCAACTTCAAAGCAGGGTGAACACATTGAGGGTGATTGTCAATTTTGGAAGATCAAGTAAGGCTTGGAATCTGTATTGAACGCTTCTAAAAAATTGTTGCTATTTTTTCTCATATCTCCTTTAAAAATAAACAAAATACAATCATGTGAAATTGTTTTATAGAGAATTTTATGGTAATTTTACACACCAAATGATTTCTTTTTAATTTCTCTTACAAGTGTATTTTTAAAAGTGAATATTTTTAATAATATTTTTATTCGGAATACTGTTTATCGGTAAATTATATTTCATGTAAGGTTAAAGTATAAAAAACAAAACAAATTACAAGAGTTATGTTCTAGTAACTGGGAATGATTTGTAAACATATTAATTAAGATTAGTTACAGAATGACAACATTTTAGGGGGGGGGAGGGAGTGACAAATATTGTTTTAACATTGGATTTTTATGCCCTAACTCCTTTGATTTGCCCTGGTTCTTTATGCTGTTAGACCGTTCACACACTGACAAAACAATAGTAGGTTGGAAATTTTGATGGATTTTGGTTAAAATTATTTGGTCTGACCATAGCTTAAGCTTATTCTTTCTAGTAAGGAGTATAGAAACAACATGTTTGTTACAATCCCCTAGGGTCTTATTAAAATAGAAAAGCGCTGAATCCATACAATTAAAAAAAAAATTATGGTTATTTTGATATATTTTGTTCCTTTTCTAAAGCACTTTATACATGTATATGATCTGTTATTTTTTCGGGTCTTTTTTCTTAAACTCTTTAATTTTGATTGTTTCCTTTTAAAATTTTAGAGGTTTTATATGAACCATTTTATATTATTGAGGTAATTTTTATATCTTTATCAAATTGATTTAATAGCTGAACCCTAAGTCTCAATATTTTATTATTGTGCTTATTAAGAATTTAAAAAATTTTTAAAACTAGGTTCAGTTTAAGACAGTTAAAAAAGTTGTATTATACAGTTTCAAAACAACTTGGATAGAAAACTGTATGAGATAGGTTTGGGGGGGGGGGGGGACAGTTAGGTTTAATTGGCTGTGCTGTGAGGATTTAATTATATCAATAGCAAAGTTACTAATATTTTAATAAGTTTAAACAGTTTTATAGGTCTGTATTTTATATAGATATTTGCATCATTTTTAAAGAGTTTTTTTTTAAATTTCATGGTGAAATAAGCAAGCTTTTCATTCTAATCACTACTATCATTATTATACATTGAACCTGATCTCAGCAGAACGATTGAGCTTTTAATAATAGCAGACGTTTTTTTGGTACCTGTAATTTAATAAAAAATAGAGTGAAATAGAATCCCTAAAGAAAAGCCCAAAGCGGCAAAATTGTAAATGTTGTGGGCTTGCTTTGATTGAGCCTGTCTGTCCAAGAAGAAATAGAAAAGAAGGGAAAGTTGTTGATCAGTTTTATTGTTATCATGGCTTTTCTGTTGTTGTCCCTATCCATTGTTTTTTCCTTCTATTGTTGAATAAAGGGTTGTAAATAATTGAGCCGTGTCATGACAAAACCAACATAATGGGTTCGCGACCAGCATGGATCCAGACCAGCCTGTGCATCCGCGCAGTCTGATCAGGATCCATGCTATTCGCTTACAAACCTTATTACAAGTGGATAAACTGATAGCGAACAGCATGGATCCTGATCAGACTGCACGGATGCGCAGGCTGGTCTGGATCCATGCTGGTCGCAAACGCATTACGTTGGTTTTGTCTTGACGCGACTCATATGAGAGATTGTATATAAGAAGTGTACCAGAGAGTTATTGTAAATAGGTGTCACTATTAGATTGTAAATAATAGCCCGCTGTATGAGATATCTTGTATGTCTATTGTTGTACAGTGAATCATTGTTGCTCTTGCAAATAAAATAAATAATCTGTATGGAAGAAAAGTTTGTTTTATTTCGTAAATACTTCTTCAACCTGACACTGCCTTAGATAATCTCTATTTACCATATTAATAACCCACATATTTTTTTAAGCGCCGGATAATAACCCTCTACTGTTGACGTATTATCAGAAGTTATTTCCTGTAGACGCTAGAACTGAATTTTTTTAGAAGTCCCATCTCTTGATGATATGGTTGAGATTGTTTTTGTTTGGTTCACTACTTAACTCTAATTTGGAAAATAGAAAAGACAAAAGGAGAGCTATAAAGGAACATTTTCCAGAGGAGTTAGGTTTAAATAGAAAACGTAAGGCAGTCATAGAAGAATCGTACCAAAACTTGAAGAGATCTAAGCCTTCTGCTACTGTTTCAAGCATGACTTCTAGAACACCGTCAAACTTCTCTGATTTTCGCATACCACGCATTCAAAAAAGGGAAAAATCTCGGTATCATAAGGGAAGACGTTTTTCTAGGGAAAACAGATTTTACCAGACGCTCAAGTGTCAAGGAACGACTAGGATACACAGTTAAAAATGACAAGGTAAGTGTTATTGCGAAGTTCCCAGAAATAAATATCGGAGGCCGTTTGTCTCATTTTTTTTCAAGAATTGAAAATATAACGACAGGCAAATGGGTACTGGACATCATTCAATACGGCTACAAGCTAGACTTTTTGAAGATTGTAGTTTTCAATGGAATAAAGGAAACTTGAGTTCCATCTTTTCAAACAAATCTAATAGCTTTAGAAATAGAAAACCTTTTAAAAAAAGAAAGCTATCGAAAAAGTAGACAAAACCATTGCACATTGCGGTTTTTACAGCACTTTATTATTAGTACGAAAGAAAATGGGGAAATAAGACCGGTGATATGAATAAGTATTTAAGGAAACTTTATTTCAAAATGGACACCTAAGCAAAGTCCTGAACCTATTTCAAACGTTTAACATTAGACTTAAAGGGAGACACAGGTAAAATGTTCATTTCTTAGTTTTGAATTTTGTAAATACCCTCAAAATAAATATATAAGGCAGTCAAAGGAAAAAAAACCTGTCTCCATATAAAGAATAAAATGGTGGTTTTCTAACTTAACCCGCGTGGGTAGCACTAGCATTTCACCATAGTTGTCAAAGTGAACTCAGGAAACGTTAAAGATAATGGCAAATGAATGACTTTTATCCACAAATATCCACAATATCTGTGATTGTAACTTCAAGGGTTTTGTTCAAGTCACCTGAATTGTTTTAAAACTATTTGATGATTCTATTGGTGTCTAAATGTTGTTCAAAAAATATATATATATTTACGCTTCAAACCCAAAATATATAGAATTTTAACAGAAATTCATGCTGAGTCTCCAAGAAAAATCACTTTAATATTTTTGTCATTATTTTGCCTGAATATCCCTTTAAAAGACGCTTATTTTCACATAAAGATTTACAAGGGACATCGCAAATTTCTTCGTTTTGATTTCCAAAAACAAGTTTATCAATTTCGAGCTTTTTGCTTCGGCCCAACAGTGAGTCCAAGGGTTTTTACAAGAATTGAAGTTACAGTAACGGCACATTAACATCGTCAGAATATGCGTAGAATATTGGCTAGCTGTAGATAAAACCAGAAACCAATTACTTCTGAAGAGAAATTCAATCTTAAGTCTCCTTTTACGACTAGGATTCATGGTAAACAAAGAAAAGTCAAACTTAATCCCAAGTCAAGATTTAGTTGATATAGGGGTTGTTTCTTTTGAAAACAGGTCATGTGTTTCCGACAGAAACAAGAGTAAAATTGGAAAGACGTCTGTGATCGATTTGCTATCTGTTCAATCAACAGCAAAACATTTTCTTGTTCTTCATGACCAGATTGCTTCTTGACTGTTGCTTATACCAAATGCACGACTGTTCATGCGCCCTATGCAGTTACATTTACTAACAAATTGGACTCCAGTCAGAATGAATTTAACAGACTCCAGAGCTCCGTTTACATCTGAAGTGGTGGTTAAGGATCAGCACATTCTGAAGGGTTATCAATTTCAAACAAGGTCATACCCACATATAATTACCACCGATGCAAGTTTATACGGCTGGGGATCACATATGAAGGGTTATACAGTGCAACCGTTGGTGTGCGAGTCAGAAATTTATGCACATACATTGTATGGAATGAAAGCAGTGTTGTTAGCTGTGTCATTTCCTACCATTTGTGAACTCCTAGAATGATCTGATTCGTACCGACAATACGACAGTGATGCAATACATAACTAGAAATGTGTCCATAGGACACGGGTGCCCCCACCGCGCCACTGTTCTGTCAATTTTTTACTAAGTCAATGGAAATAACTCTACAAATACTGGATAAACCCACAAGCGAAACCCCATGTGCAAATCTAAATATGCTGAGCAACCTGCCCATAAGGTTTAAAGACTATGTCAAATCCTTTTTGAGTAACTTGCGACACAAGTTGAAAATTGCAAAAAAAATTTCTAAGTGAAGGGCAATAACTCTGAAAAATACTAAAAATATCCACACAAAAATACCAAGGTGCACAACAACACATGCTGATCAACATTCCTGTAAAGTTTCATGACTCTAGGTCAAATACTTTTTGAGTTACGTGCGACACAAGTTGAAAAAATTGCAAAATTTTACAAAGTCAGGGCAATAACTCTAAAAATACTAAAAATATCCACACGAAAATACCCAGGTGCACAACAACACATGTTGATCAACATTCCTGTAATGTTTCATGACTCTAGGTCAAATACTTTTTGGAGTTACATCGTTGACGAGTTTAACAGAACACGTTTTGTGGCTAAGGACCAAACAGTCTTCGCATCCTACAGAATTATTGTCTTCACAATAATACTTTATTATTTCGGTAGGATGGATTGAACACAACTCCGTACATGGATCTTTTTGCTTTTTCCTTGATATTAACATTTCATCCTTCGACTTGATCACGTGATTTTTACTTATAGCTAATTTCCTTTGAGTCCTCAAACATGGAGAACAGATGAAGTCGTTACAAGTTTCACAGAATGCCGCAGCTTCTATTGTATCACCGTCACACTCACAAGGCTGGCAAAGAACTGTATGTTGTCTCCTTTGGTTAGATGTTAAATGTTTATCGTCCAATTTCTTACGACCTGATACCTCCATTTTGAATTAATAAAAATTAATATTTGTAATACATTGAAAAAAAACTATAAAATTTTGAATTGTGATAGAAAATATTTTTGTCAAGTTTGTCAACGTAAACTTTATAAACGAAAATAAGTTATATCCATTTATTATTGCTATTTCAAACAATATATTTTGACGTTTTCACATGTTATGTGTAAAACATTGCTGACTGTACTATTTTATCACTACATGTCTTTACTCATATTCACACAACAACGTTATTTCTTTGTATTGCTTGACACATTACATGTATTTCTGTTCACTTGATATTTTAAGCATTTTGAACTCTCCCTTTTGTGTATATAAAGACGTAGCATTAAACAAGGTTCTGTTGCTTTAAATTCTTATTCCCTGCGCTCTGGAGACCGCAGGGTATTGGTACGCGTTTAACTTTTGACGCATGGAGGAGCACGTGACCTGTTTTCGGTACATGGAGGAGCATGTGATATGTAAACCGCACATGACTGGTTAATTGACCTTTTCGAAAACCTAGCTAAGTACCGTTTGCCGGTACGTTAGAACAAAAAAAAGTATTGCGTGATATTTCTAATTTTCTATAATTATTTTACCGTTTAAAGTGGAAAACTTGAATGATGTGTTTGAAAATTATCAATGTTTCTTTAATATCTATCTCAATTTTACAAACAATAAATTGTTTACACTGAAAATCTACAAATACATTGAAGATTTAGAAAATATTATATGTGCATATCAAAATAAAGGTACATTATTTATAATTGGCGACTACAATGCTGAACTTGAATCCAGTCGCATTTCAACTCCTATCCATATTGATTCTCGAAGCAAACTGTTATCAAATCTCATGGCAAAATTTGATCTGAAATCATTAAACACTCTTCCTATATGTAAAGGATCAAAGTTCAGCAATGTACCGTACAATAGTGATAGACAGACACTCATTGATCATATAATTGTACAGGATACTTGTGTACAAAATGTAATTAATTGTCAAATTTTAGATGACGATGCTCTTAGTGTTTCTACACACCGGCCTATTGTATGTTGTTATCATGTACATGTAGCGAAAGAAATTTTCAGAAAAAGTACACAAAATATAATTAACTGGCGAAATGTTAAACAGGAAGATTTATGTGCTTATAGATCATTCTTAGACAATAGTGACGTTCTAAAATGCGCTTTAAGTCTCGAGATTAGTGAAACTTCAGTTATTGACGAATTATACTCGGCTATCGTTCTTATTGTCAACCTAGCGACAGACTTATACATCCCAAAAGTTCGCTTTAAGCCTTACATTAAACCATATTGGAACGAAACGCTGACAACTCTACATAATGAAATGAAGAAAAAAAGACAATCATGGTCAAGTGAAAATCAATTGAAAGGCACGCCCACCCACGAAAACTACAAAGCTGCGAAACGAGCATTTAGGAGTTTTCACAGAGATACGGTTTTTCGTTATCTACAGAATCAAGAGGAGGATATAGACTCCGCTGCTGAATACGATAACAATGAATTTTGGAAATTAATTAATAAGCGACGAAATAAGAAACCATTCACTGCCGGGTCTGAAATGAACTTTAATGGCTGTGTCTTGAATGACCCGAAAGAAATTAATTCCGCTTGGAAGCATTATTTTAGTGAGCTTTACTCACCAAATGAAGAAGCATCATTCAACCCGGACTATAGGATTAAAATTGAGAATGACTTTCAAGCATTAAAAGAGGCATTACCACAGCGGAAAGGAAAACACCATATAATTGACGAAGAAATGCTTTTGAAAGCACTTAAATCATGTAAAAATGGTAAGGCGTGTGGAAATGACAAAATTTATTATGAAAACATTACTCACGGTGGGTCCTTACTTCAATGTGTATTATTAAAGTTATTCAATGGAATGTTAAACTTATCCCACACCCCGACCGATTTAAAAAAGGGGATTATTTCAACACTTTTCAAGGGAGGCAATAAAAAGAAAACTGATCCTAACAGTTACCGAGCAATATCTTTGTGTTCTTGTGTGCTTAAACTTTATGAAAAAGTCCTCATGCAGTTAATTGAAGATGACGGGAAATTAGAGTTTAACTCATCACAGGGAGGTTTTCAAAAAAATGTGAACTGCCTGATGACAACGTATATGTTACGTGAATGTATCAACTACGCAAAAGAAAATAATTCCCCGGTATATACGTGTTTCCTAGACGCCAAGCAAGCGTTCGACAGAACATGGACATCTCTTCTATTAATCAAATTATACAATACCGGAATTGACATTACAATATTCAAGGCAATATTATCATTCTTCACAGAATGCTTTAGCTGTGTTAAATCACAAGGCTATACATCGGACTGGTTCCCGATTCTGCAAGGTACCAGACAAGGGCAGTGCCTAAGTCCTTACCTATATATCGTATTCATTAATCAGCTGATGAATGAAATAGAAAATAATGAATATTGCTTCAAACTTCATGATATACGATGTGGTTGTCCAACGTCGGCGGATGATATGGTGCTTATATCACATGTTAAACACGGTCTTGACAACCTTCTTGACATATGTTATGCAAATGCTCAAAACGAACGAATTTTGTACAATCCAGATAAGTGTAAAGTAGTTGTTTTCAATGACAAATCTAATGTTCCTCGTAAAATGGAAACTTGGAAGCAGAGAAATCGAAGAAACGGACAGTTATTTGCACCTAGGGGTTCCTTGTAATAAGTCTTTATCCTTATCACAAAATATAGAGGAAAGCTGTACTAAACTCCGCAAAACATTTTATAGCTGTGCGGATTGTGGAATACAAAAACATGGGTTTAACCCGCTCACGTCTAAGAAAATATATGAATCAGTAGTTTTACCGCGAGCGCTTTATGGGAGTGAACTGTGGAATGACATTACGGACGCACAGTTAGCTCCCCTTGAACGAGCTCACCGTCAATGCATAAAACATATACAAAGCGTTCCGACAAATTCAAGAACAGACTTCGTGTTAAGCAGCCTAGGCATGTATCCGATAGGCGTCATCATTGACAAAAGGAAACTCCTCTTCTTCGGTTTACTGTGTCGTTTGAATACAAAATTTAAAATTAAACAAGTATTTTCAAATAGACTTACGTCGTACATGCTGGAACCGAGAAAAGTGTCTGGATTTATCCCAGATTTATACAAAATATTAGGTCGGTATGGACTAACTTCGTTCTTACGAATTTACATGAACACTGGAACTATACAATCCTCATACGCATGGAAAAACACGATCAAATCAGCCATTCACAAAACTGTTGAATTCGAATGGCGCAATAGAATATTATGCGATGCCAGTCTATCTAGTTTCTCCCGCTTGCACTCAAAGTATGAACCTTGTATGTTATGGAGATTCAGTCGCCAGTATAAAACATATCAGATTCAATGTGTCTATGCATTCAGACTTCTTTCAAAATTTTTCTCAAGAAGCTATGAAGTAACGTGTGATAAATGTGAATTACCCACTGACTATATTGTGTTACATCTTATTTTCTTCTGTGAGAAAATGGAGAGTATCAGATCTACATTATGGTCTAACCTGTCACATATGTTAGGCATACAACAATTCGAAATCTTTTGTTCCTTTTCACCAGAATCACAACTTTTAGAAATGTTCAGTGGTTTTGATTCTTTTGACATGAACGATAGCCTGAGAGTATCATGTTTTAAGGTGTTCCTAGCAAGTGTCTATAACATGACTACCTAAGCAATGTATAAACTGTGATATAAGCAGATGGCGAATAACTTCATTGCATTAAGTTATATTGAGTTATGAACGTGTACATAAAGATTTAATACTGAATGTTATATATGTTCAATTATTTATGTTTGATTTATGAATTTTCTTATTATAAATGTACATTTTTGTGATATCATTACTCTTTGTTCACAACACAACTTACACGCCTTAATGTTTCGTTTTCGGTTTAAGGTTAACGTATGTAAGTGTTGTTTTCATTAAGAATCCCTTTTTATCTTTTTTTTTTTCCACTATCGCTCAATTTAAATCATAGACAATGTAGATTTTAGATAGTCAATAATTGATAGTTTGCGTAAGTGTCCTTATTCATATATAAAATAACAATAACTGGCCTAGCTTAAACACATCTTAATCGCCTTGATAATTTCGTTTCGGTTAAGGCTAATTACTTAATGTGTTTTTTGGCAATCATTTAAATATTATAAAATTTGTTTTTTGTTGTTTTTTTTTTTCTCAATAATTATTCATCGTCTTTCCTCAAAATTAAAATTATTGTAACTTTAAACTTTACTTAATTGAATTGAATTTTACCTCTGCCTTCACCTAAGTAATTTTGTTACACTAAACAAGCTCAGGTCTGATGCTCTTGATATATACATATGAACCTGATATCTATGCAACTAAGTAGCTTATTCCCTTTATATATATATATTTATTCATTCAATTAACATTTGTTGATAGATATCACAGATTAATTGCATTATTTTTCTTTTAGTATGTTTGTACATATTATAATTATGCCTTTTCTTTACTAATTTATATAATTCTAAAACAATCTTGTATTTATATCTACTGTATATATGATCTTTTGTACTATCTGTAATATGTATAATGTAAATGCTCTTCAGTAATGGAGGAAATAAAGATAATAATACTTTATTTATTTTTGCTCGGAATTATTCATAAAATGGTAGGCCTATTTAATCGTTTTCTTAAAAAGAAATAATTGTTTTATGTTCGACCTTCTCCGGTCTTCAACGGTCACCAGTTTTTCTATAGTGATCGTTTATTCAATTGTCAACCATATTCCTGATACAAACGTTTATTTATCCCCCCCCCCCCCCCAAAAAAAAAAAAATAAAAAAAATATTATGTTGAAAATAGTTAAATGAAATATATATCATTACAATGTTCACCACAGGAAACCATTTTACTTGTACTTTTCTTACGTACTACTGTATATAGGTTATACTTAAATTCATCATGTTTAGGTATTTGTATCTAAGTATAAAATCTATGGATTAACATATTGATTTTACAAGGAGCAATACAACTATGTACGCTTTTTGACACTCCATTCCTCAACAGGAAAATACTACTGTATTTACGTTATATTTTTATTAATCATGTTTAGGTAGCTTTTGTATTTTATTACAGCATTCAAGTTTAAAATGATACCATTTATACTTTATGCTAATCAAAATCATTAAGCACTAAACTTTAAATAACATGCACGATGTTAAAACTGTTTATGAAATCCAGACTAGATAATAACATTAAACAGAAAAGTAAAGTTTAAATTCTTGGACAGTTACTCTTAAACCTCATATAGCAAATTTTCACAGAAGGTTCTATATATATAGCCAATTGACCAATTTACCTTTTGTTTAGTAATGACTACAGACTTTGAAAATTGTTAAACGAAATACACGAACATGCCATCAAATTTCACGATGTATTGAACATTATGGACAATGTTGATATCCTTGCTTGAAATTGTCGCGATTTAAAGACAGTAACAATATCAATCACAAAACATACAGGATCTTTAAAAACGTTCATTATTTTTAACATTTCTTTTATATTTAACACCACATAATAAAGCTCACCTTTCGACGTTTAGAGAGAAAAAATGTATCATAACTAATAAGCGCACATACTAGATACTCGAAAGAAATGAAAGAAAAAAAACCCAACAAAACAAACAAACAAAAACCAACAAAAACATCAAAAACAAATAGCTTCATTTAGAGTCTGATGGAATATGCAATTTCGCTCACGACCTCTATCATATCGGCTTTAGCGCTACATAATCCTCAACACTAAAACAATGAAAATAGATGATCCATAATTTCCTTTGAAATAGTTCGGAGCAACATTTTAAAACTGCCAATAAGCGTGTTACAACTACTGTTATATGATATGTCATTTAATATTATTTTATCATTTATTACCTCATCATATCATAGCTCGACACAACACCGTTTCATTGCAGTGATTTGCATAACATGATACAAAGCCAAATAGTCTTAGAAATACAGATAGTTTCACATTTTAATAATTTCTCTGACTTTGTGTATATTTCTATCATTAGTCTTAATAAGGTAGTACCATATAACCATATATTTTTACTGTTTTGTGTATGTAACTAGTTAACGACTCTTCAACATTTATTCGTTTTGGAAAAGTCTTCACAGAAGCCCAGGCCTTTAACTACTGTACTAATAATTGATAAGTGTATGCAGTGAATAATAAGTGTTATTTTCTGTTCAAAGACATTTATTTTCTCAGTTCGGTGTAAAAACGTGTTTCCAAAATGGCCAATCAGTATGAGATGTATTTGAGGTGTACTGGTTTTGCTCCTGTGCACTTTTTGAAATGGTATACCGCATGTACATTTAATACTCTTTATGTAAAACATACTTTTCCTTTCTAGCTCACATCATATATATCAGCAAGAAAATGTACATATGTGTTTTTTATGCCCCTACAATGTGGGAGCATATAGCGTTGCACTTGTCTGTCCGTCCGTCCGTCAGTCCGTCCGTCCCGAAATCTTGTGAACGCAACTCCTCTTAAACCGGATGGCAGATTTTGCTTAAACTTACAGGGATGAACAACCTTAATGTGTAGATGGTAGTAAAGGAAGGAATTTTCGCTGCGACCAAATTTAACAGAATTATGGCCCTTTGTTGATTTTTTCACTAGATACTATGTAGAAATTTTGTGAACGCAACTCCTCTTAAACCGGATGGCAGATTTTGCTTAAACTTCCAGGGATTAACAACCTTAATGTGTAGATGGTAGTAAAGGAAGGAATTTTTGCTGCGACCAAATTTAACAGAATTATGGCGCTTTGTTGATAATTAGTTTTCAACTTGTGGCACATGTAGTCCAAAAAATATTTGACCTAGAGTCATAAGATTGACAGAACAGTGGCGTGTGGGGGCATCCGTGTCCTATGGACACATTTCTAGTTTGTAACGGATTTTCTACAAAGTACATTATGATGAAGATAAAATACCAGGTGTTTGTATGTATTAAAGGGGTAAAAAAGATATCAATAACAAATAAAATGGATTTTTTTTCTAGATTGACAGCAGTTAGTGATTTAATATTTTGTATGGAAGTCAAAATAATACTTTGTTTATATTTTGCTACACTTAAGAAAAATAACTTCACATTAAGAGCGAATTTCTGCAAGTCAAAAAGAGAGTAATATACTCCAAAACCATTACTTGATATAATAACGTTTATATTTGCCCTTCCAATGAAGTAAATAATTATTCGATTCTGAGGCAAAATGTGACTTTCATAATAAATACATATTTTAATATTTGAGAGAGACAAACTTAAAATATGTCATACATTCAAGATATATTAAAGATAAGTTTCGGAATACCAAATGATTAGTTAAAGAAAAATATGTTACACATCATTGATGATATTTAAGAAATAATATATCCCAAACTGTGATTTTATTGCTCAATAACATCACTGTTTGGAGTTCGGATGCCAGGAATTATATCACGAGGGCGTAGCCCGAGTGATATAATGATGCGCATCCGAACGACAAACAGTGATGTTATCAAGCAATAAAATCACCGATTTGGATATATTATTTCGATTCTAACACGACATCAACAAATAAATGCTGCCGTACCTGATATTTAGCTAAATTGCGCCTGATTTGTTTCCGTACTTATTGTCAGCGCGTCACATTTTTAGGGCTGTGACTAAAAAAAGGATTGGAGCACCACACTAAATACCGTATTCCGGTATATACCGGACAAGGCGCTTGAATGCTAAAATCTTGTCTTTTTACCCAACGGAATGAACTTTAACAGGTCTAATTCATCTTTTCACACCGAATCAAGTACGATAATCAAGGAAAAATGTTAAATTCGGCGAAAAAAACGATATTTGTCTATTTTGTGATCATGATTTCTGCAAGCGTCTAGAGGTACTGCTCCAATCCTGTATTGAGCTAAATCCCATTTTTAGTGGTTACGTCACGTGTATTATGATTACGTCACATGTCTAAATATAGAACGTCAAACAGTGATTTTATAGCATAATAACACACAATTTCGGTAATTCTATGTTCAATAGGGAAAAATGCGAGTCGTGTTAGAATAATCAATAACCACTCTGTACATGTTACATTAATCATGACATACTGTGTTATTGATAAACATCCCACATATCCTTGAATAGATATAATTTGTTGATAGAAACGGTTTGAAATAGACATGATGTAGATCGAATGTAAACATGGTTTTCAGAAATTTCTTATTCTATTTCTCTATTTATGAAACAGAAATACTTTAAAAGATTCCATATGATAATAAAATATATGTAGTGTCCAATTATATGTGACAACCGTAAATCTAAGTTGGTCATGTATATTCAATTGGTATTAAAAGTTGACGCTTTGTCCGAAAACACGTGATAAACACACATCTAAGTTGTGCCTATTATTTGGTTTCATTAACCTGTAAATTACATACTGATTACAAGGTCGATGCACACAGTATATTAATCTTCGGTAGATTTTCGGTAAGTTCCGTGAGATGTACGCTGTACGATGGAATTTAATTTAATTTGTATCTATAAACTAAGTGCACTCAGCGTTATAGCGTAATATATATTGTGAATTAACGAAAACCTTCACATTAGGCTGGTGTGACTTTCAATCCATGACTAAGTGGGATCGAATATTTTAATGAGTCCAGTAATGTATTCATAATTGACAGGTCGATAAAATCAGACTATTCAATATATGTTAATTTATATCAAACACTTTGATATCATTATTTGAGCTGTCATATATAAACATCCTCGTCAGATCATCAGATATCGCCAAGCAACAAGGACTCTGGACACCTTTCACAAAAATAGGAAGCACCTCTCTTGTATTTGGTGTAATAAATGTAAGTCTATTACTGATGCCTGGACAACATACAATGACCGCTCCATCATGTGTCATAACAAGTTGTTCTGGTAATTTTATATCATTCCCTGTTATTTTATCCTTTACTGTCCCATCAACAGTAAACTCAAAAAGAGCATTTTCATTGGAACAGAACACAATAAAGCTTTTGTTGTCGTCGTAACATGAAGCTATATAATAAGGAGATGGACAATGTTTTCGGATATCAAACTCCTTCATTATGTTCCCTTCCATGTCAAGTAGCTGAACGCATGCAGGATTGTCGAACGATGCAACAAGAACTCCATTACTGTAGTCAATTCCTCTACAGTCCTGTCTCACATTAATACTGTGACTTTTAGAAATACCATTTGATGTTTTTATGAACAGTATTTCACCTTTTATGAATACAGTTACTGCAAATAATCTCGAACTGATTGCAGTTATGTCCCATGGTTGACCATCTGTTTCGAATCTACAGGTTATCTCATTCTCTTCTACGTTTAAAAGTTTAAGACAATAATTTGTACCATCAACAAGCAAGAGTTCATCACATGAAATTGATGCCATTCCTGTTATGTAGCATTGATTTCGGTCGTTTTCTGACCTGACATTAAGACTCTTTAACAACGTTGTTTGAACATCTTTTAGACTTTTTTTGTTGTATGTACGTAACTTCTGCTTTTGTGCATTGATTACACCAATGGGATGTTTGCCTGTTACAAGTTTTTCAAACTCTCGAGACTTTACAAAGTCATATATTTCAATTTCACGTTTAGACGCTAGCTCCTCTGTTGAAATCTGGCAGGCTTCAATCCTTTCATAAGTAAGTTTTGTTATTACAAACAATTGATTAATATTGTCTGAAGTGACATTATTTTGTCTTTACATTCTCTCATATCAGTTTTCATAGACTCAAATTCTTTTTGCATGTGCCCAAGCTGAGACACTTGTTTCGATGTCAGCTGATCTATTAGTTTCAGTAGATCTGCCTCAGCGTTATCCAAATATTCATTAATCTCTTGTCGGAAAATGTGAATTTCTTTCATTATCTTTTCTCTCATTTCATCAGTAGCTTTTATGCCATCTAAAATATTACCTTGGTAAGATGAAATTCTTCTCAGAAGGGTTGCCATATTTTTCCTGATTTGCACGAGTTCCTCGCTGGTATTGTAGCTGTCGGAGACATCATTGACGAGTTTAACAGAACACGTCTTGTGGCTCAGGATCATACAATCTCCGCATCCAACAGAATGATGGTCTTCACAAAAAAACTTTATTATTTCAGTATGATGAACTGAACACAACTCCGTACAAGGACCTTTTTGCTTTTTTCTTGATTTTGGCATTTCATTCTTCGACTTGATCACGTGATTTTTACTTATAGCTAATTTCCGATGAGCTTTCAAACAGGGAGAACAAATGAACTCATTACAAGTTTCACAAAATGCCTCCGCTTCTATTTTATCACCGTCACACTCACAAGGCTGGCAAAGAAATGTAAGTTGTCTCCCTTGCTTAGATATTGAATGTTTATCGTCCCATTTCCTACGACCCGACACCGCCATTTTGAATCTATGAAAATATTTTTTATAACATTGAATTTCCTCTCAAATTTTTAATTGTGATAGAAAATATTTTTCGTCAAGTGTTGAAAACCTAAAATAATACGAAAGTAGGTTATATCCGTTAATAATTGCTTTTTCAATCACAAAAAATGCTATACAATACTTCGTCTGCTTGTTGTTATGTTTACCTATAAATAAACAGAAGGTTTAAATATTGGAATATATACAAAGGGGAGGACAAATCGGTTGAATTTATGACTGACTTACTGTCCTAGGATGATAATTTGGTCTTAACGGTACATGGGAATGTCCAAAAACGGGGTTATCTGGATTATTATCCAATATCGTAAAAGTAAACACTAACATATGCTATATATAGCATAATTCTTACAGTATCGTTTGTGTATTACCGTTATGGCTCTGCCGGTAGATCGTAGTTATTGTAACTTTTAATGTTTTGTACTGATAGGTTCGAACCCCACGTAGTGCCATTTTATAACCACAGTTTTTACTTCTTGATCTGTTTTTTTATCATTATTATTTATTCAGTTTTCGTTTTCCTTTTTGTTTTTTTCCTATGATATATATTTTATAGTAAATAATTTTTTTTATTTCTATTCTATTTTCTTTTTGTATTTTTTGATCGCAGTGTAATAAAATATTCGATCTCGTATTCATGTATGTATATGAAAAAAAGGGTCAACATTGTTTTCTGAACATTTGACTGTTCTGAGGTAAAAGAAACGTGTCGTACCAGTAGTCGAACTTCTGCCTGTACGGGTAAAACACATTACCGACACGGTTGCTCTACCTACTGCGCTAACAAGTCATATGATAACATGTAGTTTTATTTTCATTTTTATAGGTTGTGGCATTGATCTGCCTTACCTATTTTTCGCATTGTTATTGTTTTTGTTATGTAAACAAAGGCTCAAGTTATTCAACCTAGGACAGTAGTTACTTAGCTTATATTTTCTGATAGTGATTATATGCGGGTATTTAAATTGGGTAAAGAAATATACTTTACCATATTACATCATATTACATTTTTTTTAAAAGATTAGTGAACAAACTATCCAAAATATTAAATCACAGACAATATACGAATACATATAAGAAAAGTATAAATACAAAAGTTGTTTTGACGTTTTTACATGTTATGTGTAAAACATGACTGACTGTACTATTTTATCATTACATGTCTTTACTCCTATTCACACAACAATGCTTTTTCTTTTGATTTGTTTGACACATGACATATTGTGTGTTCATCTTGATATTTTTAAGCATTTTGAATTGTTTCTTTGTGTATATACGACGTAGCATGAAACAAGATTATGTTGCTTTAAATTGCTTATAATTTTCTTACGTTTAGCAAGAGAATACTACTCTATATATGTTATACTTTATTTGCTCATGTTTAGGTATTTGTATCTCTAAGTGGAAAATCTATTGATTAACATTTTGATTTTGCAAGAGGCTGTACAACTATGTACTCTTTTTGACATTCCATTCCTCAACAAGGTTTTACGATACATTTGCATTGATTATGCTTTAAAGGTAGTTTTTGAGCTACTCAGAAACGTCATATCTCAAATTTTGAGAACATTTTATTTTATAAATGGGCTTTATATCTAAAAATTTAATACTCACTGCTTAAGTATTTTATTCGTAACTTTCATATTTGAATTGTACAGTTTACCTTCTGTTAAACAATGTCAAATGGCGTTAGAAATTTTAAAACACCACATGAACATGCGTATATCTATTGCTGAAAGACGAGAATTTAACATTCTACATATAAGTGTATGTAGCGGAATTCATAAAAGATTTGGTCCATATATTGTGAATAAACAAAGTAATTTCAAACGTAGGTACTTTATCTAAGTATAAAGTGTATTGATTAATGTATTGATTTTAACTACGAGCGATGCAGCTATGGGCATTTATTGCAAGATATTTGTACTTAAATGTTCACTAGAGTGTATATCAAATATCAGTTTTGTTAAATTTTTAAAAAGTTTAGGTCTTGTTTTAAATAAGTAAACATGAAATCATATACTCGGCAGTAAACATCTAATACGTCATTTCATTCCTAGCAGTAACACTTAAGATGAATACGCATGATCCTCTTTTAGTGCAAACCTTAGAGTAAAGTTATATAGAGGATATTTGTTTGTTTGTGTGTAAGATGAAATTTTATTTCATCGAGTGGGCTTTAAAAACAGTATTCTCACGAGTGGCGTAGCTTTGCTTTGTAGAAAATAATTATTTTGAAGTTCATTCTATAATATTTGCATCTTTCATTCATAATAAATTACGATAGACACTCATAAAGGATTTAATATTGTATAACATGTATCAATCAAAGATCATCAATGAAGGGCTGCCTTCAATTACCGTATCCCCATACAAACAACAGCTAAACTGGACCACTGGCAGAGTACCAAAACAGGAGGACACACTGTAAAGCACTGACGGAGAATTTTAACAAACAAAATTTGAAATAAGTCAAAGGCAAGAATCAATGATCAATAGACACGTATAAAAAGAAAACTCAATTACCATAACAAAAATATTCAATGACTCAGAAATAAGGGCAGCAAGAACATTTCCTAAAACGTGCCGACACAGCTAGGCAGGACACAAAAATTAAGACAATTAGGTCAATATGGGTTTTAAAAAATGACCATCATAGAGTCAATCATGTTTGATTCCTATATACGGAGATGAACGGAAAGGGCATAGTATAGCATTTCATTGTAGTGTTTTGATAAACACTATATGGCATACTAAAACAATGCCAAAAAGTCTTAGAAATACAGATATATGAACATTTTGTGTTATTTCTCTGACGTTGGTATATTTCTATCATTAGTCTAAATGAGGTAGTACCATATAACCATATATTTGAGCCGCGTCATGACAAAATAAACATAATGGGCTTGCGACCAGCATGAATCAAGACCAGCCTGCGCATCCGCGCAGTCTGATCAGAATCAATGCTTTTAGCTTACAGACCCTATAACAAGTAAAGAAATTGCTAGCGAACAGCATGGATCCTGATCAGACTGCACGGATACGCAGGCTGGTCTGCATCCATGCTGGTCGCAGACCCGTTATGTTGGTTTTGTCAGGACCCGGCTCATTTTTACTGTTTTGTGTATGTTAGAAGTTAACCTGTCTTCAGCATTCATTCGTTTAAGAAAAGTCGTCACAGAAGCTAAGGCCTTAAACAACTGTTCTGAATTTGATGAATGCAGTAAATATAACCTGTCGTTTAAATACTAAATATTCACTTTTTAATTCTCACTTCCGCGTGAAAAACGACTTCCAAAATGACCAATCAGTATGACTTTTTATGTAAACTGGTTTTCTCCTGGGTACTTTTTGAAATGATTCACAGCATGTACATTTCACGCTGTATATGTAAAACATACATTTCCTATCTAGCTCACAGCATGTACACACATAGTAAATGTACATATTTTATACACATATTTGCAGATATTTGCTTTTGTAAGGAAACTTCTACATTGTTCATTATGTTGAAGATAAAATGCTAGGTGTTTGTATGTATTAAAGGGGTAACAAGATGTTTATAACAAATTAAAAGTCGATTAAATAATTATATCTTTTTTCTAGATTGACAACGAGACTTATCAGTTCATCAAGATTTATTTCTTCTATTCATAAATGTTAAATGATACACAGATTAGTGTTATATTAAATACTCTACATCGTGTCCTATAAAAGACACTATAATAAAAAGATAATGTTCAGTAACAAAATACAAAATATTCTCTAGTATAAAAAATGAATAAAAAACGTGAAAAGTGTGTTAATTAAAGCTGTCAAGAGAGTATTTGATATTTTAAAATACTACACGTTTGTAACGTCGCTTTTTATTTGAAAATCCTGCTGTCGATTTATGATTTTTTTCTTAAAATAGAATACGGCCTGGATTATATGTACAAACCGTTTATATTGGACTTTATAACCTGTCAAAAAATATATAACTTATTATATATAGATGTAGTTGTTTTGAACCATAATGTCGAAATCAAAATAGAATGATTGACACGACATCCAAGCTTCTGTTTCTAATAAATCGTAATATTTCAAGTGTCTATGTAATATATAACAATAATTTTAATCATTATAATAATCATTTAAATGCTATAAATGTTTTGAATAATGCAAAAAGTTATGTTATAGTAACTATTGAATCTTTAATTAAAGGCACATTGGTCGAAGAAATGCTTTCTTTTTTATTTCTCAAAAGCTCTGTTAGTTTGGTTTCCAAAAGCGTATTTAATCTTTTTCTTCTGACAGTTTTTTGGCAATAAGTAAGAAACAGTGATTGATATTTTGTATGGCAGTCAAAGAAGCATTTTGTTTATATTATGCTACTTCAATGACAAATAACGTCACATTTAATGCGAATTTCTTTAGGTTAAAAAGCAAGTAATATACTCTTAAACCATTATTTGAAAATAATAACATTTAAATGAAGTAATTATTTATTCGCTTCTTAGGCATAATGTGCCTTTCACTTCTCCTAACATAGATGCTTATCTTACTATTTGAAAGAGAAAAAATATGTGAAACACTCAAGATATATTTAAGATAAGTTTCAATGTACCACCTAAAACAAAATATTTTACATATCATTGTGAATTTGATAATATTAATCAATCAATCTGTACACGTTAAATGAATCATGTCACACTGTGTTATTGTTAAACAACCCTCATATATCTATATAAATTTGATTTATTGATAAAATGTTTGAAACATACATGATGAAGATCGCATTTAAACATGGTTATCACAAATTTCTTAATATTTCTTAATTCATTGATTATCAATGCATATGGAACAGAAATTGTGATACCTTAAATATTTCATATGAACAAATAAAATATATAAACAACCTGAGGGGATCTGATTATATGTGATTACCCTAAATTTAATTTGTAAATATCCAAAAAAGTATACTTATTATATTTGTTCATTATAATATATAAAATTTATATGCAATTGATATCAAACGCTTTGAAAAAAATAATAGAGGACCTACACATACAATGTGAGAGTGTCCGCTAACACGTTATAAACCCAAAAGTTGTGCCTACAATATATGTCAATTGATATCAAATACTTTGATATCATAATTTGACCAGTCATATATAAACATTTTCGTCTGATCATTAGATATCGCCAAGCAAATTGGTTTTTTGACACCTTTCACAGCAATAAAATGTACCTCTCTTGTATTTGGTGTAACCATGTTAATTCTATCACTGATGTCTTGACAACAAACGATAATCGCCCCATCATGTGTCATAACAAGTTGTTGTGGTGATTCCATGTCATTGCTCGTTATTTCATCCTTTACTTTCCCATCAACAGTAAACTCAACAAGAGCATTTTTACAGTAATCGGATATAGTATAGCTTTTGTTTCCGTCGTTACACGAAACTATATAATGAGGATATGTACAATATTTTGCGACATCAAACTGTTTCATTATGTTCCCTTTTATGTCAAGTAGCTGAATGCATGCTGTATTACTGAACGATACAGCAAGAACTCCGTTATTGTAGTCGATTCCTCTACATCCCCTTCTGACCTTAATACTGTGACTTTTAGAAATACCATTCGATGTATTTACAAATAGTATTTCACCAGTTGTGACTATAGTTATTGCGAATAATCCTGTATTGAATGCAGTTATGTCCCATGGTTGACCATCTGTTTTGAATCTACAGGTTATCTCATTCTTCTCATCTACTTTTATAAGTTTTAGACAATAATTTTTAAAATCAACAAGCAAGAGTTCATCACATGAAATTAATGCCATTCCTGATATTAAGCATTCATTTGTGTCGTCTACTGACCTGACATTAAGACTTTTTAACAGCGTCGTTTGAATATCTTTGATGCTCTTTTTGCTGTGTGTACGTAATTTCCGCTTTTGTTCATTAATTACACCAATGGCAATGTTACCTTTTACAACTTTTTCGAACTCTTGAGACTTTACAAAATCAAATATTTCAAGCTCACATTTAGACGCTAGCTGCTCGATCGAAATCTGGCAGGCATCAATCTTTTCTTGAGCAAGTTTTGCTATTACAAACAATTGATTTATTTTATCTGAATTGTTACTTATTTTGTCTTGACATTCTCTCATTTCAGTTTCCATAGACTCAAATTCTTTTTGCATATGCCCAAGCTGAGACACTTGTTTCGATGTCAGCTGATCTATTCGTTTCAGCAGATCTTTCTCAGCATTATCCAAATATTCGTTAATCTCTTGTCGGAAAAAATGGATATCTTTCACAATCTTTTCTCTCATTTCATCAGCCGCCTTTATGCCATCTACCAAATCATCTTCGTTAAATGAAATTCTACGCAGGAGGGTTTCCATCTTTTTCTTGATTTGCATGAGTTCCTCGCTGGTATTGTAGCTGTCGGATACATCATTGACGAGTTTAACAGAACAGGTTTTGTGACTAAGGAGCATCCTACAGAATTATGGTCTTCACAATAGAACTTTATTATTTCAATATGATGGACTGAACACAACTCCGAACATGGATTTTTTTGCTTTTTCCTTGATATTGGCCATCCTTCGACTTGATCACGTGATTTTTACTCATAGCTAATTTACGATGAGCCTTAAGACATGGAGAACAGATGAACTCGTTACAAGTTTCACAGAATGCCACCGCTTCTATTGTATCACCGTCACACTCACAAGGCTGGCAAAGAACTGTACGTTGTCTCCCTTGGTTAGATGTTGAATTTTTATCGTCCCATTCCTTACGACCTGATACCTCCATTTTGAATCTATGAAAATCAATCTTTTTACCACAATGAAAGCAATATAATCCTCTCAAATTTATATTGATGTTATTGACATAAAATGTTTGTCGTCATGTTTGACAACGATAATTTTTACGATACTTAGTTCTTGCTGGTTCAAACAAAATAAATATAAGCCTATATTTTCCTTCTTGTTGTAAACTTTTCTATAAATACTTGTAAAACAGGAAGTTTAAATATTAGAACATAACAAGGGGGGGGGGGGAATAATTCGGTAAAATTTATGACCGAAATAGTTACCTGTTTTCATTTGTGAAACATTAAGAAGGGGTATTTATTTACCATTTAACAATTACAACGCTACATATCTACTGATTAGTTAACTAAAAAAAATAAACCTCAGAACAATACAATTTTGAATATAATGATATAAAAAATCAAATATTTTGAAATTTGGTGATGTGAATTAATGAACAAAAAGCCTATCTTCATCACGAAAACATAAAGGGGAAAAAAGGGCATTGTTAACACTGTCAGGTTTTTTCTGTTCACTTGTTTGTTTTGTAAGCATTTTGATTTTTTTCTAGCTGATTCAAATGAGAATTTGCATGCATATTTTATCCATTACATAAATCTAAACAAGTGGCTTTGAATAGTAAATTTCAGCAGCATAAGTGCCTATAGTACATGTAAGTAGTATAGGGGCCTCTTTAGCCCCAAGACTGCGCATGCGCGGCGGCCATTTTGTTTTATATTGATAGTAACTCATTTGCATAAAAGAAATTACCTTACTACACATGCGCGGCGGCCGTGTTGAATAACAGACGCGCGGCGGCCATTTTGGATTATTTTTAAGAATGACATTATCACGTTATAAATAGAAAAAATAACTCCCGGAAGTATACGGAGCTGACTCGTATACACGATCTTAGGGCTTGAATCGCGGACATTGAATGTCAGGTCCTCGGCCCTAGATGGGGAGATAATCACCATTATTATAACTACAGATAACCTTTGTATAAATACGTGCTTAACTACACATATCAATTAATAAAATCATTGTTCGAATAAAGTAGAATCTCTTAAAAAAATGCAAACGGCTTGATTATATTTTTAATTAGTAATAAAAACTGACTAAATATTAATATGTTATTTTTAATGTGTTTTTCTATAAACATTCCAAATAAAAGAAAAGACATTAGTAATAAGATATAATTGAAAACCGACTGACTAATTGACTCTCTATAATACTATCAATAAGACAATTAATTTATTACTTTAAATTTGTTTCTTTATAAAAAATTTAACATATAACAAAATATATGAAATTTATTTTCAATTTAATTTGATATTATGACTCTGTCAAATAATGTTTCTATATAAAGTAATAATAAGGATTTTTACTGTAAAATAATTTAATAAATATCTGCGTAAAATACATACATACGATGTTGACTCCTCGGCGGTCCGAATCCAAATGACAGAAACCATCAGTGTATTATTTCTAAATGCTCTGATCACGAGTGTAAAGTCGCCACAATGTATGGCGTGTGTTTATTTAGGGACGGAAACACTAACAATGGCCTATTGAAATGTTAAAGTTAATCCCTTTAAAGTAGCCACTCGGTCTGGCGTATGTTTATTTAGGGACGGATATGCGGACAATGCTCCATTCAACTGTCAAAGTTTATCCGTCTAAAGTAAAAGCGAGTAATTAATTATTTATTGAAGTGTCAGTTTACCACTGGGGCATAATTTTAATCTCATTTTGGAAAAGAAACGTTTTAAAACTGATCATCACGAATGTGCAAAATTATAAAAAAAACTATTATAACCGAACAAAAAAACAACAGAAAAAGCGTTTTTTGTCTATTGTGCAACATTTTACGATATACATTTTGATTTTTTTCGCATCAAATGATAGACCTGACAGAATGCTTCAAAATAAACCCTAGGTTCTCGATTCGATTTTTAACCGTTTTCGAGTTATGGCCCATTAGCGGTTTTTAAACCATTTTTTTACAGTTCGTAAAACCCTTAGATTTATTGCCGTTTGAAAGATACAGAAAATGTATTATTATATAGATCTATCTTTTACTGTTTCTGAGATAGCAGAGTTTCAATATGGCAGACAAAATCACTCATGCGGAAAAACGCGCATAACTTTTCGTTTATGAACGAAACATAGTCATGTTTGGTATCAAATTGAAGGTCTTGACGAGTACATTCTGACGCTGGCGATAGTAAAGTTCATACTGGAAGTCAAAATCACTCATGCGTAAAAATATATATTTTGGTTACTAGAGCAACCGAATCCGATATGATTTTTAATTGTTGACTACCAATTGAAAGAACAGTTCATTACCTTTAATTTACACCCCTCATTGTCGATTCGATTTTCAGTCGTTTTTGAGTTATGACGCAAAGAGCGATTTTAAACCCTAAATTGCGAAAGTCATTAAAAACTTTACAACTGTTTACCAATCGATTCGTCTCGTCGCGCTGATTAAGAAAATATATATTTTTATGGTTTATCTTTACCGTTTTTGAGTAATTCGAGTTTAAATTCACCAGAAGTGACGTCACAGAAATTTCAAAATCGATTTCTTCGTTATTACTTGACCGAATATATACGTGTTTGGTATCGTTGGAAAGCATTTTACCACACCTGTTACCTGACGCTATTCAAAAAGCCATTGGACCGGAACTGAAATCACCGAAGCGTAAAAAACGTGTTTTCTGTACCACGCCTGGACCGATCTAAGGCGTGTTTGGTATCAAATGAAATGTCTCAAGCCGATCTTTATGAAAAACGGACTAAAATCGAAATTAAAATCACTCATGCGTAAAAATCATTAAAATAACTAAAATAAGCTTACCCCCAGTCTTTACTCCTTGCCTATCAAACTATTTATGACAAGTTACTATAGCCTATCGTTTTTGGTCCAGTTACGACAGGTTTAAACCGGTATTGCTATTTTTTTATCAACCAATCAAAATGGAGAACGATAACGTTCTTACCAAAAAAGATATGACTTGCCCAGTGGAGAGTATATAAGAGAGCGCTTTAGCCCCCTTCGTCATTCTGACTTCAAAAACTCTAGCGGTGGTGATTGGCAACCAGAAACACTTAATGATTGGCTATGACAATGCGTCAAATCTTGGAAAATGTTGACGTTGAGGAAAGTGTTTCATTTCGAAACACATCCCTGCTTATCATTTTAAACTTTATCAAATGGATAGGGATTATTGTGATATCCTTGATATGTACTATACCTGTTTTTCTTGATTTACGTGTACTCGGATTGTGGTGTACCAGCCAACGATAGAGACAATACGACCAAAGTTGCATGAACCAACTGTATGCACTTTCGTTGAGCAGTTTCATCTTCAAGACAATTTTATATGCTACAATGTTCAATCAGGCTAATTATGTATTCCTTGATATTAGACAGTTCATTAATGGAACGGCTACAATTCGCGGCATAGACTTGAACCTACTTCAGTGGATAAGCCTAAAGAGGTTTACTTCAAGTATAGACAAGGTCATGACACTGCAGAAAGAGTAAAGTATAATAAGTAAATACATATTTCCGTTTATATTGTAGCGGAGAGATTACATGAATTAAGAGTGTAATTCTTTTAGTCACTGCCACCGCCGCCACCGCCGCCGCCGCCGCCGCCGCCACCTCCACCGCCGCCATCACAAAGAAAACTGTCTACAGCGTAAGAAGGATGGATCATATCAATAGATGAAAAAGAATACACGCAGTGTACTTCTGTGACCACTTTAATAATGAATCAGTGTTCTGTTTGCCAGCAGTCTTTCTCAAGACGTGACGTCATGCTGAGACATCAACGTTATTGTACATGGGAGTGATGACACTGTTAAAAGTGATTCATTATCGCAACAAATCACTCATAGGGACACTTCAGAAAAGATGAATTTTCAACACCCATTTTCCATGGTCGTCTCCGGGCCTAGTGGTAGTGGAAAAACTGAATGGACTAAAACACTGCTTTTTATCCGATCTAGTAAATCCGCCACCAGAGCACATCATACGGTGTTACGGGGCAATGGCAAGCCTCTGTACGATGAACTTCCCCGTAGAATACCCTGGATAGAATTTGTACGAGGTATCCCCGACTACTTGAATAGTAAAGAGGATATTATTAATACCCGTAAAAGGAACTTGTTTGTTTCTGACGATTTAATGACAGAAGCCAAATGCGATCAAAGAATTGCTGATCTTTTTTACCAAGGGCAGTCACCACAAAAACATATCTATTATCTATCTCACCCAGAATTTATTTCCTCAAGGAAAAGCTTACAGGGGACATCGCTTTAAATACCCCAGTACCTGAGATTGTTCAATAATCCTATCGACGGACAGCAGTGACGACTACATTGGCCAAAAGAATATATCCCACATCCAGTGCCATTTTTTATGAAACGGTTCGAAAACAAGCTACGGCGAAACATTACGGTTATTTGGTAATAGATCTTAAATCCAGTACACCTGAACATAATCGTTTATGTAATGACATTTAGAGGCAACAATCCAGAACTTAGAAAACAGATGGACATACCTCCGGAGAACCAGTTACACGGTGAAGGTAATTCGTCTGACACGACGATAAATGACGATGATGATGATGATGATGAAGATGCAGATGATGATACTGATAAAGAGCATATAGAGAGGTGGTGATAGAGGTGTAAAGAGACAAGCTTTTTTATGGACCTCCTGGTAAGCGTATAAAAGAAGAGCTCAAAGAAGAACGCAAACGTCATGACATATGGGATAGAAGATTTCAAAAGCCTTTACGACAGTCTTGTAAAGAACAATTTAAAGACGGGCTAAAAACAGTTACATAGATCAAAAAGTACTCTTTTGATGAGGCTTATGCTCGCACTGCTAATGATGCGTTGCCATATTTGAGAAAGAAGATGAGACAAATTATGCCCAGTTTCTGATTGACTTTTACGCATTACAAGAGGACCCCACTCAGCAACAAAATTCTCCAGTCAGCGAAGAAATGTAGACATCAGCACGACATGACCATTGAAGAATCTATCCGACAAGCCGTTAAACTTAGAAAAAGACCGGTTTGAGGCGTTATGGCCCAATCACGACATCAAGGATTTAATGGTGAGAATAATAAAGATGATGACAATGAAGATCACATATCAGATGGAGAATACAAATACCGTAAGAATGATCTTGGGTTCCATAGAGGTGTACGATCATATAACAACAAAATGGGTGTCGTATATAAATGACCCAGATAAATGGTATCAGCATTTTAAAGATTTGAGAGACGGTTTCGTGGACACCCGATCATAGAGGCGGTACATTATAGGTAGCGGTTATTCGCGTAGAAGGCTCGTGACACTAGAAACGAAGCTCAAAGAAACGGAGAAAAAGCTTAAAAACGGAAGAGAAGCTTCAAAATGCACAACGCCCTGTGGTTAATATGGTTAGCTCCGTAACACAAGCGGTTGAATGGCAAAGTCGGAAGTAAAACGATTATGTGATTCCAATATAGAAACGTCGGCGCCTAAGAAGCGTAAAAAGGATATTGACTGGACTCGGTTCACTTTCTAAAATGGATAATTACCAGACTAGAAAATATATTGAAAAGATACCCAATGACAGTGTGTGCGGCTGATGAAATTCGTAAACAAAATGGAAGATTTGTGATTTCAAAACACAGATACGAGTAACGGACTGGGAAAACATTGGATAGCCTTCTATTTTCCTAGACACGGACCTTACGAAATATTTTCGACTCGGTTGGAAATAGTCCAGAAAGCTATGGCGTGTGATTTGAGAAGATACTTAACAAGAAATATCTCAGAAATTACGGCCAACTACAACAAACTTTCGTCTAATGTGTGCGGCCTCTACTGCACATACTTTGTCATAAAAACGATATCAGGGAAAGACTTTGAAAAACATCGTCAAAGAATTTGATCCGTATCAGAAGTCGCACAATGATCGTTCAGTAGTGTCTAAAATGAAGAAACTAATTAGAAAAAAGAAGTGACAAAACACAAGTATATCACTAGTTTTAAAACAATGTTCTGTATGAAATAAAAATATAAATTACTATGTGTTTTGTTTTTATTTATTCCCATTATATAGCCTTATGCTACTGCTTTTGCCCCGTAATACAAGACAACTAGTCCCCGCCTCTCCCTGTTTAGTCCAATCATGTTGCAGTTAGACTAATGAAAATGTGCAAGTACTGTCTTATCAGTGACCAATCAGAACGCTTCTTTTTACTCCATTTATTACGATTAACCGTAGCGATTCATTCATTTCCGATTTAGATTGCGAGGAGTTAAGACTGGGGTAAGCTTATTTTAGTTATTTTAATGATTTTTACGCATGAGTGATTTTAATTTCGATTTAGTCCGTATTCATAAAGATCGGCTTGAGACATTTCATTTGATACCAAAACACGCCTTAGATCGGTCCAGGCGTGGTACAGAAAACACGTTTTTACGCTTCAGTGATTTCAGTTCCGGTCCAATGGTTTTTTTGAATAGCGTCAGGTAACAGGCGTGGTAAAATGCTTTCCAACGATACCAAACACGTATATATTCGGTCAAGTAATAACGAAGATTTCGATTTTGAAATTTCTGTGACGTCACTTCCGGTGAATTTTAACTCGAATTACTCAAAAACGGTAAAAGATAAACCCATAAAAAATATATATTTTCTTAATCAGCGCGACGAGACGAATCGATTGGTAAACAGTTGTAACGTTTTTAATGACTTTCGCAATTTAGGGTTTAAAATCGCTCTTGCGTCATAACTCAAAAACGGCAGAAAATCGAATCGACAATGGGGGTTGTAAATTAAAGGTAATGAACTAATCTTTCAATTGGTAGTCAACAATTAAAAATCATATCGGATTCGGTTGCTCTAGTAACCAAAATATATATTTTTACGCATGAGTGATTTTGACTTCCAGTATTAACGTTTTACTATCGCCAGCGTCAGAATGTACTCGTCAAGACCTTCAATTTGATACCAAACATGACTATGTTTCGTTCATAAACGAAAACGTTATGCGCGTTTTTCCGCATGAGTGATTTTGTTTGCCATATTAAACTTCTCTCCTATCTCAGAAACAGTAAAAGATAGATCTATATAATAATACATTTTCTGTATCTTTCAAACGGCATATAAATCTAAGGGTTTTATAAACTTTTAAAAAATGGGTTTAAAAACGCTAATGGGCCCATAACTCGAAAACGGTTTAAAAATCGAATCGAGAACCTAGGGTTTATTTTGAAGCATTTCTGTCAGGTCTATCATTTGATGCGAAAAAAATCAAAATGTATATCGTAAAATGTTGCACAAAAGACGAAAAACGCTTTTTTATGTTGTTTTTTTTGTTCGGTTATAATAGTTTTTTTTAATTTGCACATTCGTGATGATCAGTTTTAAAACGTTTCTTTTTTCCAAAATGAGTTTAAAATTATGCCCCAGTGGTAAACTGACACTTCAATGAATAATTAATTACCCGCTTTTACTTTAGACGATAAACTTTGACAGTTGAATGGAGCATTGTCCGCATATCCGTCCCTTAATTAAACATACGCCAGACCAAGTGGCTACTTTAAAGGATTAACTTTTACATTTTCAATAGGCCATTGTTAGTGTTTCCGTCCCTAAATAAACACACGCCATACATTGTGGCGACTTTACACTCGTGATCAGAGCACTTTAGAAATAATACACTGATGATTTGTGTCATTTGGATTCGGACCGCCGAGGAGTCAACATCGTATGTATGTTATTTTACGCAGATATTTATTAAATTATTTTACAGTAAATGTCCTTATCATTATTTTATATAGAAACATTATTTGACAGAGTCATAATATCGAATTAAATTGAAAATAAATTTCATATATATTTTGTTATATGTTTAAAATTTTATAAAGAAACAAATTTAAAGTAATAAATTAAATTGTCTTATTGATAGTATTATAGAGAGTCAATTAGTCAGTCGGTTTTCAATTATATCTTATTACTAATGTATTTTCTTTTATTTGGAATGTTTATAGAAAAACACATTAAAAAATAATATATTAATATTTAGTCAGTTTTATTACTAATTAAAAATATAATCAAGCCGTTTGCATTTTTTTTTAAGAGACTCTACTTTATTCGAACAATGATTTTATTAATTGATATGTGTAGTTAAGCACGTATTTATAAAAAGGTTATTTGTAGTTATAATAATGGTGATTATCTCCCCATCTAGGGCCGAGGACCTGACCTTCAATGTCCGCGATTCAAGCCCTAAGATCGTGTATACGAGTCAGCTCCGTATACTTCCGGGAGATATTATTTCTATTTATAACGTGATAATGTCATTCTTAAAAATAATCCAAAATGGCCGCCGCGCGTCTGTTATTCAACACGGCCGCGCGCATGTGTAGTAAGGTCATTTCTTTTATGCAAATGAGTTACTATCAATAGAAAACAAAATGGCCACCGCGCATGCGCAGTCTTGGGGCTAAAGAGGCCCCTATACTACTCATGTACATAAATCGTATTTCATATAGAAAATGTAGTGGTACTTTTGGTTTATCTTCTTTTGCATTTTAGTTTATAATAATACTTTACTAACTTTACTAATTTTTCAAATTAATGAAAATCGTTAAGATCTTAGAACTTCAATACGATATTTTAAATAAGCGCGGTAAGTAAACTACATGACGCCGTGATTGGGGAATCCTTAGTTGTACCATGATATAATCCATTCCAAAATAAAGAAGGGTTATTTTAGAAAGAAATAGATAGCAAGTATTGTTATCAGTCATGGTGCAAAATAGTAAAGTTTATTTTACAACATTGAACAGAAACTTAGAAATTTTACTTGGAAACTTTTCATTAAATCTTAGAAATCTAAATAAGACATGAGCCTACTGATGAAAACTAAGAAAAATAAATCTTTCTGTTCACTTCATATTGTCAAATAAGCTTGACAGTTTATAAAGCATTACATGTTAAATATTTGATTTTAGATACATTTGTGCCACTAAAGTGAAATTTGTAGGACTTAAGGTACATTTGTACGCTTAAAGGTATATTCCCACGGTAACATTTAAATTAAATTTGGAGTCAGACTTCAAAAAGTGTTTGAACACAACACTAAATACCGTATTTAGGTATATACCGGACAAGTAATGATTAAACAAGATGACGTCTTTTTCATCTGTTTGCACCGATTTATATAGTGATAATGAATGAGAAATCTATGAATTTGCAAAAACTGCAATATTTTCCTACTTTGTGGTCATAATTTCTACAAGCATATAGAGGTTCTGCTAAAACACTGAAGTGGGTTAAATCCTTACATTGCACCGCTTTAGATGCATTTCTATCACTTTAGCAACATTTGTATTCATTCACTTGCATTTGTATCACTTAAGTTAAATTTGTAGTTCCACTTTAGTTACATTGTATCACTTTATTTGCATTTGTACCGCTTAAAGTTGAATATGTATCACTTAAGCTACATTTGATGCACTTTAATTGTACATGTGACATTTTCATTTGTTACACACGTGCTTCTTTAGTTCGTGAATAGGTGTCATAATGGCTTCTTTTTAATTTGCGACCCTTAAATAATTGACAATTTATTACAGTTTGAATTTGAAAAGATTTTATTCAATTAGATAAAGAAAAGAATAATATTGTTACACTGACCACACTTTTACATGGTTATTTGGTTTTCATAAAAAAATGAAGGGTGACCTGCACAGGTCATCAATAAAAAGACTACCTCCAAAACGATCAGTCAGTATGAGGTGTTTTAGAGGCAAACTGGTTTTCTGTTGTGTATTTTTGAAATGGTACACAGCATACCCATTTAATGCTGTATATCTTAAACAAACTTTTCCTTATTAGCTCACAGCATGTACACAACAAGTACATATTATATACAAGCAAATGTTTGCTTTTGTAAGGCATTATATACATTGTATATTATGTTGTAGATAATTTGCCTGTCGTTTGTATGTATTAATTAAAGGGATGATAAATATCAATAACAAAAAATAAATGTGTTCTGTATTTGTCTCTTGTTTCTTTGTATAACACATATTTTTAACGGGTTTCTACAAAAACTTCATTTAAAATGTATCGATTTAATATTCATTTATTTTCTAGGTTGACAACAAGGTTTATCAGATCGTGAAGATTTAATCAATTAATACACAAACTTAAAATGATATTCAGTCTAGTGTTATATAAAAGAAAAACTTCAAAACGTGTTATATAAGAGACCCTGCAATAAAAAATATTCAGTAACAAAATGCAAAACATTTTCTAATATGAATGATTTAAAAGAAATGTGAGACTGTAAATTAAAGCTATCATTGTAAATATTTGACGACTCGGGTTATACAAACAACCGTTTATATGTGTGCATATAACCTATCAAAATATCTATGACTTATAATATAAAGATGTAGTTGATGTCAAAACAAATCAGATTAATGGCATACGACATCAAAATTTACAATATGTCAAACAGTCAAGATGTATTTAAGATAGGTTTCGGAGTACGAACAAAACAATGTATAGTTATAGAAAAAATATCTTACATATCATTGATAATATTAATCCATTATAACTCTGTACATGTTACAGTGTGAAAGTGTCCGGTAATATGTGGTGAAAACATATTTTAGTTGTTCATTCAATGGATTTCAAACAATTTGATAAGTAAGATAGAAGATCTACATAATTATATAATGAGGGTCCGAAAGTACTTAACAAAAACACATCTAGTTGTGCCTACAATATATGTCAATTGATATCAAATACTTTGATATCCTTATTTGACTTGTCATAAATAAACATCCTCGTCAAATCATCGGAAATCGCAAAACAAAGGGGACTCTTGACACCTTTCACAGCAATAGGATGCACCTCTCTTGTATTTGGAGTTACCATGATTAGTCTATCACTGATACCACCACAACAAACAATAACCGTCCCATCATGTGTCATGACAAGTTGTCTTGGTGATTTTAAACCATTGCTTTTTATCTTATTTTTTACTTTTCCATCAACAGTGAATTCAAAAAGAGTAGTTTCAAAGACATTAGACACAACGAAACTTTCGTTATCGTCGTTACATGAAGCTATATAATAAGGCCATGGACAGTGCTTCTCGATATCAAACTCGTTCATTAATTTTCCTTTCATGTCAAGTAGCTGAACGCATGCTGGAGAGTCGAATGATACAACAAGAACTCCGTTACGGTAGTCGATTCCTCTACAGTCATGTCTGACCTTAATACTGTGACTTTTAGAAATACCTTTTGATTTATTTACGAATAGTATTTTACCTGTATTGACTAAAATTACTGCGAATAATCCTAAATTGATTGCAGTGACATCCCATGGTTTTCCATCTGTTTTTAAAATACAGGTCAGCTCATTATCTTCTACATTTAAAAGTTTTAGACAATAATTTCCATAATCAACAATCAAGAGTTCATCACAGGAAATTAATTTCATTTTTGTTATGAAACCAGATTTGGTGTCTTTAATTGACCTGCAGGCATCAAATCTTTTTAACAGCAGTCTTTGAACATCTGTCATGCTCTTTTTGCTGTGTGTACGTAACTTCTGTTTTTTCTTATTGATAATACCAAAGGGAAGTTTGCCTGTTACAAGTTTTTCTAACACTTCAGACTTTACAAAGTCAAATATTTCGATCTCACATTTAGAGGCTAGCGCCTCTGTTGAATTCTGACAGGCTTCAATCTTCTCATGAGCAAATTTTGCTTTTACAAACAATTGATTAATCTTATCTGAATTTTTACTCATTTTATCTTGATATTCTCTCATCTCGGTTTCCATAGACTCAAATTCTCTTTGCATATGCCCAAGCTGAGACACTTGTTTAGATGTAAGCTGATCTATTCGCTTCAGCAGATCTGTCTCAGCATTATCCAAATATTCGTTAATCTCTTGTCGAAAAATGTAAATGTCTTTAATAATTTTTTCTCTCATTTCATCAGAAGCCTTTATGTTATTTACAATATCACTTTGGTCAGATGAAATTCTACGCAGAAGGGTCTCTATCTTTTTCTTGATCTGCACGAATTCCTCGCTGGTATCATAGTTGTCGGATACATCATTGACAAGCTTAACAGAACACGTCTTGTGACTAAGTACCATACAATCTCCGCATCGAACATAATTATGGTCTTCACAATAAAATTTTATTATTTCGGTAGGATGGACTGAACACATCTCCGTACATGGATCTTTTTTCATTTTTCCTGATATTGGCATTTCATTCTTATACTTGATTACGTGATTTTTACTTATAGCCAATTTCCGATGAACCTTCAAACATGGAGAACAGATGAACTCTTTACAAGTTTCACAAAATGCCACCGCTTCTATTGTGTCGCCCTCACACTCACAGGGCTGACAAAGAATTCGACGTTGTCTCCCTTGGTAAGTTGTTTGATTGTTATCACATTCCTTTCGACCTGATACTTCCATTTTGTTTTTATGAAAATCAATCTTTATACCACAATGAAAGCAATGAAATTCCTCTCAAATTTTGAATTGTGATATATAAATTATATTTAAAGTTTTTTTCTCAAGTTTGACTATTACGATAGTAAGTTATATCCGTTAATTGTTGCTCTTACAAACAAAATAAATGTAAGCCCATATTTCCCTGCTTGTTGTAAATTTTGTCTATAAATAATCATAACGTTTAAATATTGGAACATATTCAAGAAGAAAACAAATCGGTTAAATGTGTGAGCAACTTAGTAACTTTACCTTTCTTTTTCTGATAGTAATCATATACGGGTATTTATATTGATCATAGAAATACACTATATCATATTACATCATACGTTCTTTTTAAAAAAAATTTCACGTCTGAAAACAAGAAAACAAACTGAAAACAAGAAAACAAACTTTCTAAAATATTAAATCTCAAAACGTATGTTGTCATTTTACATATTCTGTGTAAAGATGACTGATTGCTATGGAAGCCCTGTAGGGACATTTGAAATTAAAATTTAAAACTTGATATTTAAAATTTAATTCTTAATATTTAAAAATTAACTATTAATACTTAAAATAAGATCAGAATACATAAGGCGCGGATATTTGAATTGAACGGTCTCTTGCACGAAGAAAAACTGGCAAATTCGATGTAGCTGCTTACAGATAATTGCCATTTTTTATATACGAGGGTTGTATACAATAAACATTCCGTCAATTATTATATCTCGATTTTTATATTTTTCATGCTAACAGTTGAAACGATTATGTTAGATTTATCAAAGACGCTAGATACGGTACCACTTTACATTTAATTGATTACATGGTGTCAAAAGCAGCAGTTGAGAAAGTTTACATTTTGTTCTTGTTGAAGTGTTAAAACTAACAGAAATATAGCTGCTAGTCAGGGGGTTAGGTTTGTCTAACGATAATGTTTAGTTGGTGGTGGTGGATAACAATATTTACATGTTTATAGCCCCAGCCCTTTTGTTTTAATAACGCTATATTTCATTTATTTCTATTTCTTTTAAGGTCGTGAACATGGAGATCCCGTTGATGTTTGCCTTTAACATTTTATTGAAAGTGACTCCTGTGTCAACATTTAATTGTGTCATCCCTATTGCCATCTGAAGGTTAGAAGTGATTACGCAGTATTTTCATGATGGATTCAAGTACGCAGAAATTGTTTTACTTCTCCTTTGTCGCCACATTGTACGCCTTGGTCTTCGTCAGTTAAAGAGGATACTTCGTTGTAATAATTAAGGGTGTCACCGTGTCATGTATACTCCACAAGAAATCGTAAAAGAATTGCAGTTTAGCGGAGACGGCTTATTGTACCATGGTGGATGAATACGTTGAAGGATTTGAGAGCTCGTGGACGAATTGATACGTCAAACCCTATTCATGCAGAATGCTTGCGATTTTATGTAACGGATGTTCTTCAAGCTGGACTTTATCGCATTGTTTTCACTGGAATTTACACATTATGCGACCACAAAAACATGATGGCACTTGTACTGGAAGACCAGAAATAGAATGTTGTTTAATGTACTAGAACTATCAAGCTCTATTGATTATGGTGTTAATGTTGATTTGTAGGATATTGAATATGAAACAAATCCAGATGATTGAACACTAGGCAATAATATATACTTTTTAATGAATAAACATTAAACATTAATGTTCATGGTTTTCCGAAGTATGTGCTTTATATGTTTAACTGCTTGTTAAAATTTCTAGGCCGATCGCGAGTTCGCGTTACTTATTGTTAGAACAGGTCATAAATCAAACGGAAAAGAAAATAATAAAAGAACTTAAACCCGAGACCTCTCTTGAAACATTCTGATTTTTCATTAATGATTGCATGACAAATCTGACTTAGAGTAAACATTACTAGAAAGCTAAGTAAACCGTATATAGGAAATTAGAAGATAAACCTTATGAGCTCTTTGTAGGCAGTACGAAAAATTTGCCAAATGTTCTCCAGAAGGGGTCAAATTTTAGGACTTTTTAACCACAAAAGACCAAGTTTCAACTTTGACCAACATATATGACCTATGATAAAGTTACAAGTTGTTCCTTCTAAAACAATCGATCTGTAGTGTTCAAAATGTTTTTCTTTAATTTGATCTATTTTTACCCCATATAACCCAGGTTCAAACTCGACCTAACGATTATCCAGACAAATATTCTCATAAAATTTTAAGTTGTTCAAGTAAAAAATACAGCATCCAAAGTGTTCTTTATATGTTTTTTTTATTTGAACTAGTGACCTAGTTTATGACCCCAGATAACCCAAGCTGACCTAGAAAATCAATTAGATAAACAATAAAAAAAATTTTTTGATGAAGATACAAAATGTGACCTGTATTGTGTTCAAAAGGGAAATGTTGAGAGACCCACCGACAGACGACAAACAGCGGCTAATGACAGTAGCTCACATTTGAGCTGAGCTAAAAAGGAATCAAGATATATCAGGTTTTTTTCTTTATTGAATTAAACACAGAGCTCTATTCATTTCTGAACAGTTTTCAATGGAAATAGTTATGCACCTAAAATGTTGATTTAAATAAACTGGCAAATAAACTTTTGTATACTACTGTTTGATCCACTAAGTCTGTGACAAGCTTTTAAACCATCAATATTTTGTTTATTTTGCGTTTATTGTAAAAAATCTAACTCTTGTGAGCTAAAATGACTGAAATTAACAATGACAGAAAACCCCATCATTTTCGACATCTTTTTTTAAAACAGTTGGTTACAAGATTGATGTCTGATGTTATGTCTGGTTACAGGTTCCGCGATAGAAATAGAAGTACAGTACTTTGACATCTTAGGTATCATCCCTTATGCTACTGTTGCCAAAGTAACGCAAATTCACTGTTTCCATCAAGTAGAAAATTTCCCTTACTTTTCCCCGAGCATTAAGCAGGCAAACCATTCAGAGATAGGCTATAGTTGTTTGCTAAAAAGTATAATTACAGTCCACTTTAAAAATAAGGCAGTAACAACTTTTACTCTTTAATTTCAGTGACTAATCAAAGTACAAAATCAAAGGAGGTTCAACTTCCAATTGATAACAATCTGGGGTAACTACAGCATACAACATAAAATTAAAACGGTATTCATAACACGTTTTGCCATGTGGGTGAGAACTGAAGGATCAACTAGGCAAACTCAACAAAATGATTATTTTTCAACTAAATAGAACAAAAACTGTCACTAAAAATAAACATATGCCACGAATGTGCTTTGAGCATTTGGCAGGTACTAAAAACTAACCTTTTACATTGATAAAAATGTTAAAGAAGCAAACATTATTATAATATTCATAATCACATCATAATCTATAATTGTCAATTAGTTTGTATGCTTATTATTATCACAGGGCTACAGCATATATGTCAGTTGCATACAATTTCACATGAAAACAAACCCACGATTGACACCACTACAAAATAAATTTCCGTTTATCAACTATTTTTAAATGAATGTAATTATTAATATGAACAATTGTGATTTACCAAGAATCAAACAATTACTATCATCAATTTAAAAACAAAATATTTGATTAAGCACATTCGATACATAATGTTGCTGCGATGAAGCTTCTAGATAAATATAAACGTTTTCATCTCTGTCTAGGAAAACTGTGTTCTAGAAACCACATACTCATCTTTCTTCAAACGGATCATATTGTTATATTATCTTTTTCTGGACTACCAGACCCATTAAGCACCGCGATATTGATTGGCAAATACTTCAGATTGTTCTTCAGAATATAATGAGTGCGTAATTTTGCTGTACTTTATGTAAATAGTTCTGCGCTCTTTTCTATAGGGACTCCATTTATCATGAAACTTTGTTCTCCTTTTTTTTCAGGTATATATGGCACTGTGATGCATACAAACTGTAAGCTCAAAATACTCTGTGAAACTGCATGGATTTTGGTCTACATCAGTATAACTGTCAATCACTTGTCCTGATGCTTAAGCCAATGAGAAGTCGTAGTCCTCCACACTGTCCATGTTACTTTCTTCGTCCGGGAAATAGCAACTAAGCGCTTGATTTCTTATCCTTTCTACTGCCAGATTTTCCCCAAATGTGTAATACATTACTCGTGCTTATCCACCTTTTGCTTCAGTATCAACTCTGTACTTTCCATCTCGGTTGTTCTGCCATCCCATTTTCATTTTATATGCACTGCCTGTTCTCTGTCTTTCTTCACAGCAGTTGCCTAAAATAAATATATAAGAGGTTTTATCAAGATACAATTTCATACAATGTTAGCCTTAGAGGGACATACCTTATAACTGATATCAAACTATATAACCTCCAAAACATAAATAATAGAATCTTTGAAAATATTATGACTTAAATTAAAAGTTTCAGCTATACCTTCCCAATCATTTTCGATAAAATCAGCTGTTAAACAATGTTGAAGTATTGTAAACCAGTCAATAATGTATGTAATGATGTTGCTGTACAATTAATGGGTGCAATTTATTTTAGAACGCCTCTTAATTGATAAATTGTGGTAAAATGAGGTTTCTTTCAGCATAGATTATTTTTTGACATTGTATTTATTTGTCATTTTACTTTCAATGAGCACAACCTTCGAGAATATAATCTGCTAGATGTAGGAAGTATTCCTTGATCTACATCTAAAGTTTTTTTACCAAACCTGTGGCAAGGTTTTTGCAAACTGCAGGCATTTAAAAGCACACTACTTCAACCTATAAGACTGGTAATGTAAATTCCCAAGGCAAATCAATGATCATAATAATAGGATGATGGTGGCCTCTAAACACTCGTCTTGAAAAAAAAGGCTTTTTATTTAAGATTAACAGTACCTAAATCCTAAAGGGCAGCATGTCCAGTCTGCTTGATTGTAATGCTTATTTTCTAGCTGCATCAAAAATGGAGGTATAAAAAAGACCAGTAAATGCGATCTTGACCTTTGAGCTTGGGTCTTACGTGCGACACACCTTGTCATGGCGGTGAACAATTGTACCAATTTATCATATATTCCCAATTCTGACCTTAAACCCCTGCAATCTGGGACGGATTGTTTTTTGCAAAAATAAATTAATTAACCGCCCAAGCCAGTCCTCACCATGAAATTATGTGCGTGTGCGTGTCCTAGTGTGATTCTAAAAACAGTTTTTCTTGTATATAAAACTCGTATTCTCGCTGCCGCTACTTGTGGCGTCAATCTGTCAAGGGAATGGTTTCCCGCGTCCATTTTCATGATAAGATTTATTTATTAAATATTTAAAATAAAATTTTGAATATTAAGAATTTCATTTTTAGTTTTAAATATTAATTTAAAATGTCCCTGCAGGGCTTCCATAGATTGCACTATTCCATCACTACATGTCTATTCTGGTTTTACACAATAACATTTCATTCTATTATTTTGACATATAACATGCATTTGTATTATTAAAAATTGTTTGTTCATTTGATAATTGTTTAATCATTTTGAACTTTTTTATGCGTTTATAAAAACGTAGCTTGAAACCAGATTTTGTTGATTTAAATTGCAAATACTTTTCTTACGTCAATCAAGAGAGAACTGTTTGATATACGTTATATTTTAAGGTAGCTTTTGTATTCTATTTAAGCATTCAAGTTTATATACACCCAGGTTAAAATTTTCGAATATAATCACATTAGATAATGACATTAAAGACATGCTTAAACCACCACGATTTGAGAAACAACGTAGGAAATATAACAGTTTAGAAAAGTCTTGGATATTTGTTACAAAATAAGACTGAAATGTTGTCTGCTATGATACTTATCAGAAAACTAAAGTCTAAAATCTTGGACAGTTACACAAAGCCTCATATTCCAAATTTTTCAGAGAACATTCTTTATTTTAAATGGGCATCATATATTAGAATTTAAAACCCACTAATTAAATTTTTCATTTGTAACTTACTTATTTGAATTGTATAGTCAACCTTTTGTTTAACAATGACAAATGGCGTTTAGAATTTTTAAAAACACGAACATGTGGGTATCTTTTGCTGACAGACGAAAATTTAATATTCTACGTACAGGTGTATGCAACGTAATTCATAAAAGATATGTTCGATATATGGTAAATTAACTAATTTCAAACCTATCTTTATCTAAGTATAAAGTGTATTGATTGACACATTGGTTTTAACTACTCGTGATATAATTCTTCGCTTCCGGACTCCAAACACTGATTTAATTTAGCAATAAAAGCACAGTTTGGTTTATATATTATTTCTTAAACATAGTTCACCGTTTGACAGTAATGCGCGAAAAAATACTGCATAATTAATAAGCGGGCATAATACAACATATAATATTACAAATCTAGTCTCATAGACTCAAGAGCAATGAAAAAAAAAAAACAACCAACATACAAAAAAAAAAAAAAACAAAAAAAAAAACATCAACCACAAAAAGCTAAAATTTGGAGCATAATGAAATATGCAATTTCATTCACGTCTTCTACCACCGGCCTCATGGCTACGCAATTCTCAACTCTAAAACATTTTAGAATCATTCGATTACCTAAAATGTCCTTTAATTATAATCCATCTGAGACCTATTTGTTTGGAGCAACATCTATCAATTAAGCGTCTTAAAACTGCTGCTGTTTGATACTTCATTAATTATTATTTTATCATTTATTGCCATAGCTCGAGACAACAAGTCGTAGGAATATAGTATAGCATTTCATTGTAGTGTTTTGCATAACACGATATGGCGTACTAAAAAAAGCCAAAAAATCTTAGAAATACAGATATTTGCACATTTTGTATAATTTCTCTGACTTTTGTATATTTATAGCATTAGCCTAAATAAGGAACAGTGTAACTTCCGAATTTCGGAACTTCTAAAATCCGGAAACTTCTAAAATCCGAACGTTTTTCAGGGTCCCAAAATTTCTACTTCTGTTTTGTATATAATTAAAACCTCTGAATTAGGAACCTCTAAATTCTGAATTCCGAACGATTTTCTGGTAAAATTTTGATTTATAACAATTCAAACTTACTTCCAAAATCCGGAAATATAATACATCAATAAGAGATTAAATAATGACACAAGTTGATTTCATTATTATACATTTAACATTTAAATATGTGAGATCAACCTAAACCAAACAAACAAACAACAACAAAAATAGACATGAATTGATATATACATACATCCAACATTGAATTGGATGTTATCAAAAGTCAAAATTAACATTTATATAAAACATACATATTTAAACCAATAGAAAAACAAATATTTAACATAGCATCTCAGCAGAGGTTTTCACCAGAGAACCACCATGTTAAGTATGTTTTTCTCGAATTGTGCAAGACTGTTTGATATTTTCGAATTGTGCAAGACTGTTTGATTGCCTGATATGTAATGGTAATTTGTTCCAGATTTTAGGCCCAGGGTATGCAAGAGCTTTCCTGCAAAATTCTAATCCAGGTGTATGTTGAGTGTGTGATCTAAGAGTTGCGTGATTTGTATGCAAAAATAAATCAGACATATAAAGTGGCAATAGATTGTTAAGGAATTTGTAAACAAGAATTGCCTATTTATTATGTATGCGGCCTTGTATTTTTAACCAATTCAATTCATGAAACAATATATCTGAGTAATATAACAATGTCTTTGTCAAGTAAAATACGGGCGACTCTCTTCTGAAATTTGCATAAGCTATTCAGTACTTCATCATTAAAATTTCGCAAAATAGTGCAGCAGTAATCTAGGTGTGGCAATATGTATGTATTATAAAAAACCTTTCTCATTTGTTTGTTTAGGTATTGTTTAATACGAAGTAGAAGATAAGTAATGAATTGCATTATTTAATCAGCTGTTCAATATAAATGAAATTGTGTGAAGAAATATGATACAATGTACTTGTGATTGTAAATTCTTCAAAATGTCAGTATCTTCCAATTAGCAATAACAATCTATCTTGACACCTATTAGTATCACCACATGTCAAGCATGTCAAACTCATATATTTTTCATCATGTCTTACTTAAACAATTGATGTTGAATGTCTCTACTTATCAGATTGTTTCGAACTTCTGAATTCCAGAAACTTCCAAATTCCGAACTTTTTGGCTTCTCCCATAGGTCTTCGGTTTACAGAAGTTACACTGTAGTGCCATATAACCATACATTTTTACTGTTCTGTGTACATGTAACAAGTTAGCGCCCCTTCAACATTCATTCGTTTTGGGAAGTCGTAACAGAAGCCCAGGCCTTTAACTACTGTACTAATATTTTACCTATGTATGCAGTGAATATTAAGTGTAATTTTCTTCACATTTAGTGCGAATTTTTTCAGGTAACAAATCAAGTAATATACTCTTAACCCTTTCCCCCATGAGCATATTGTGAAAAATGGCCATTTTTACTGAAAAGCCTCCTCTTACAAGTTCAAACTGCTATGAAACTATGAAAAATGCTTCAATACTAATCAAACTTGGCACAAATGTTGACTGGACCATTGCCTTTGTAACGACATGCTCAGTCTTAAATTTCCTGTTACCATGGCAACGAGGGGACATCTCAAAATTGCCAAAAATCACTATTTTGCCACGATTTTTTCCATCAAAATTTATTTCAAAGTGCTGTAACTGCTCAATGGATTGAGATAGAGTCAAAGGCTTTTCAGCGTTGGTTACACGTTATATTATGATCGACCTGGGGTCATTTTTAGCCTCTCACAAGTCCAAAATTTTCTTGGCGATGAGGGGGACTCCGCCCCCTTCAAACCCCCCTAACAGAAGGGGGCACATCCCCCTTCGGGCAACCCCCTGATGTATCTTTTGGATGGGGGGCGGCGCCGAAAAAAGTGCTCAATTTTTTGACCAACATTTCTCAAACGAAAACATGTGTTTGGGGCCCAAATAGGACATTTTTTCACTATTTGAGGCCTAAAAAAAGGGGGGGGGGGTCTAAAATGCGTTGTTTCGCGTATATATGTGGTAAAGGGTTAAAACATTATTTGAAAATTATAACATTTTAATGAAGTAAATATTTATTCAGTTCTTTAGCATAATTTGCCTTTAACGTCTCCTAGCATAGATAATTATATTAATATTTGAGAGTGACAAAATGAGTCAAACATTCAATATATATTTAAGATAAGTTTGAGAGTACCAACTAAAACAATGTATAGTTAAAGAAAAATATTTACATGTGTTTGATATTATTAATAAATAATAATCACTATGTACATGTGACATTAATCATGGCACACTGTGTTATTGATAAACATCCCACATATCCCTGAATAAATATTGATTAATATATTAATAAAAACTGTTTGAAACACTCATGATGTTGATCAATGTAAATATAATTATTATCGTTTCAAAGTCGGCAAAATGTCGTCTGCTTATGTTTTGCATATCCACAGAGCGTATGAATATTGGCGGGAAAATGCTTGTTTTCTCGTGCTGAGTATTAAAGCACAAATCTGCGTGTTTTAAGCCATTGAAGGCTTTACATTGGTAGTGTTACATATCTTTTTAGTATTTCCCTCCCACTCACCCAATTTATCTAAATTAGAACAGCTTATTGACAAGTTTTGTGATATGTAAATTGGATTTGTTTAAGTTTTCATAAATTTTTCGTTTCAGTTTTCCTTCAACCGATGCTTTCCGAGAGATAGATATGGCTTTCGTCATTTTCGGTTCTTCGGTGTTCCTAATTCTTAGTGCATATAGATCTGATTTTCCAATTCGACGATGTTTTTATTCCATGATAGCGACGACCGTATTACAGACGTCAGGCGATATATAAGCACAAACATTTTGATTTTGAAACAAATTGTCAATATATGCTACCAATAATAAGTCATATTCGTACTTGTGTCTTGTTTTATATTAATTATGTATTACATGCTTTTCTGTGGTTAATAGAAATATATCAGTGAAATAAAAAACTGATAATTTCACTGTTTCAAACAATGAAATTATCAATTTGATTATTTGGCGCGCTTTTCATTTAGTATTAAGTTAAAAAGTCTGTTTAAACGTTTCTCTGCATATAATATAGAGAAATTTTTTTTAGTTTAGCTGCGCCACTCGTGAAATATACCTTTTGGTGCTCACTCGGTGAAATATATTCCGATCTTACACTGAACTCTATATATTTATTAGGTTTAATCACTGTTAAGGACGTCTTTGATAAGGAAATAATTGTTTTACTCGCGTTTTAAGGAAGTAAACATGGTAATCACAAATTTCTTATTATTTTTTTAAATTTTCGGAATGTTTATGGAACAGAAAATGTAATACGTTAAAGATATTCATATTAATCAATAAAACATATAAACAACGTGTCCGATAATATGTGAAAACCATAAATTAAAGTTGTACATATATATTCAATTGATATCAAACACTATGATAAATAAAATAGAGTACATACATATACAATCTGAGAGTGTCCGATAACATATGATAAACACATATCTAAATTGTGACTACGATATATATCAACTGATATGAAATACTTTGATATCATCATTTGACTTGACTTGTCATTAATAAACATCTTTATGGAACAGAATTAATGCATTTATTCTATCTTGCTTGATGACATTGGAACTTGCATTATGCTTAATTCCATCTTGCTTGATGACATTGTAACTTGCATTATGCTTGATTGCCATCTTGCTTGATGACATTGGAACTTGCATTATGCTTAATTCCATCCTTGCTACATGGCATTAGAACTTGCATTATGATTTGATTCCAATCTTGCTTTATGATATTTAAAAACTTTGCATTATTCTGGATTCCCATTTTTCATTATTCATTTCAACATTTCGGTAAGTGACCTAATTCTTTCATTGAGTGATAATCTATTAAACTGGAACGAGCCATTTGGAATATAAAATGTTAACGTCATATAGCTTTATGTATAAGCTACCTTTCTTCATGCTCTATACAAACTATTGACGGTTTAGTTTTTTCTTGTATTACTTTTTTATGTAAAAGTCATTTAAATTGGGACTATTTTTTGTTCCCTGATGGATTTTTGTTAAAATGTGACTTTATTTGATTTACAGCTCGCAGGGCGTGATTACTATATTAGCTTTCGCTTGTATGTCTCCATTATTCAGTGTTTATGGCTTAATAAAAGCTCGGTGTCCTGAGGCTTTGTGGATTATGGTTTGATCATCTTTACATTATGATATGATAAACAATGTTAAAACAATGTCTAGCGAGTTTGTGAACTGTTAAGGGGGCGAGAACTCTGTTATCGATATCAACGGATTTTTTTTCAGTGATTCGCCTATCATCGGAATTTTCCGTACATGTAATTTATTAGGGAATAGCCGTTAGGGCCATCGTGGTTATACGTTAAAAATACAGAGGGCGACAATGCTATAAATACGTACCAAGCGCTTATACATAAATTGCAGTGGAAAGATATAAATACAAGTAGTAAGGATTATGCAATATAATTTTATACATGTATATGTATACAGTCTAACAGAAAAAATATGCTCGTAAACAGTTATTCAATTGGGCAGTTATGAACGTACAGTGGCGGATTCAGGCCTTGGCTTAAGGGCTGCACCTACCCCCAAAGATACGTTGAAATGAGCTGGGATGGGAAAAATATATACGTGTAAGTTTCATGCAATAGTGGTCAATAGTCGGTACTCCCTTATCAAAACATATTATGCTGTCATCTAGTTGTTAAGCACCTGCCTTGCGAAGGTCTTTTATCTAATGACTTGGGACATTAAAAGCAAAACTTATTAATTGGCCTTTTAACTTAATAAATGTTCTCAGAGTCACTAATGAGTTGCGGATAGGTATGTAACACAATTAAAAATATACATGTATAATAAGGAAAGAAGGAAGTTTGTTTATTTTTGTGACATGTGCATAGTCAATTATAAATGTTGGGCATAAGTGTGTCTGATTTATAGATCAGACATCCCGCGACACACCACCACACATTCACATACATTTGTGCTTAATAATATACTATGCACATCTTTTCAGTAATATATTTTTTATCACAGAAATTTATTGAAGTCTATAAAATTCTTACTAAATATGTTTTTAAAAAAAATACATACACATAATGTATAGGAATTCTGCTTTCCTTATTACGGGTCAAGTAAAGTAGTGCCTGTCTTTAAAAAGAAACTTCCATATATATTTTTGTAATAACATATACAATGAATATTCATACTGGCCTAGCTTACAGTGTAAAGGATTTAAAGCACAATGTTTTGTGTGAAGCCAAATTATTTTTGAAAAAAAGTTTGTACTGTACTAAAGTCGTGGCGCCACGAGTTACTAAGTGACATGTGAGTGTTTTTATTTATCTCGTGCGCACGAGATACTGAGTTTGTCGTGGCCCACGAGTTAAACTAAAGTTTCTCGTAAATAGCCCCCCCACGAGAGAGATAGTTAAGTCGTCTGGGGAACGAGATACTATATCGTAGCCACGAGATACTTATGTCACGGCCACGAGTTACTAAGTCGTTTAAGTCGTGGGACCGAGATAACTAAGTCGTGCAGACGAGATAATTAACCAATCAGATTACACCATGATTTTTTAAACTTAGAAAATTTCTGTTTAAAGATTTACGTGCAACATTAATCTTTGAAAGTAGTATAGGGGTCGGTTTGGCGTCACGTCTGCGCATGCGCGGCGGCCATATTGGATTTTTTATTTAGAATGACATCATTGTTCTATTTTGAGAATGTGATCATCCGTCTATTTTTAGAAATCTATTTTTAATCTCCCGGAAGTATACGGAGCTGACTCGTATACACGATTTAGGGCTTGAATCGCGGACATTGAGGGTCAGGTCCTCGGCCCTAGACGGAGAGATAATTACCATTATGACAGATAAAAGAAATGTTTGTAAATAGATACGTACTTAACATTTTAAATTTAAAAAAATGAGTTTTTTAATAGGTTCAAAATAATATTGATACAAATATAACTCGTTTACTTACCTACATTTAGTAAGGAAATGACTGTCATAGCGTAACGTTCTTGTAGACTGCGCAATGATCTATTTTTAGTCGCGGTATTTCACAACCACCAGGAGCTATTTCATCAGCCCCACGCGGGTGTCAATGAAAGAAAAAGGCATTAAGTACAGTCGCCGCTCAGTCTAGATTCACAATACCTAGCGGCACTATGTTGAACAAAAACCCTTTTATCCTTCGTTACTAAATATAACTTTTTATTAATCACAAAAAGAATTTATTATATTATCCTTTCAAACGCAGCGACCGTCAAGTACAGTCGCCACTTAGTCTAGATTTACAATACCTAGCGGAACTATGTTGAACAAAAACCCTTTATCCTTCGTTACTAAATATAGCTTTTCATTAATCACAAAAGATTAATAGAATTGACGGACCTTTTCTGTTACGGTTGATAAACCGGAGGGGATGAATTAATTGAAATAATGGACCAATGAAGATGGTTTATTTTTTACAACGCATCAAAATGATAGACCTGACAGAATGCTTCAAAATAAACCCTAGGTTTCTCGATTCGAATTTTTTAGCCGTTCTCGAGTTATGGCTGCGGCGGCGGCGGCGGCGGCGGTGGCGGCGGCGGCGGCGGCGGTGGCGGCGGCGGTGGCGGCGGCGGCGGCGGCGGCGGTGTGGTGGTGGTGGTGTGGCCGGTGGTGGTGGTAATAGATGTGGTAATAGATGACAAATCCTGTTTCCAGTGATAAAAATATACGCAGAAAAACATTCTTTTTTTATACACACGTATTAAAATCTGATTGGCTGCTATATTTTGGCATGACGTTATTCATCTATTTATGTTATAAATAATCACGTGACCAAAATCATTGGTCAAATAAATCTTCTGTCTGATTGGTTACATTCAGTCCGTAAGAAAAGACCAACTGCTGTGTTAGATTGGACAATGTCATTTCTAAATTTAGATCAGCGCATGCGCATAATGTATCGCAGCTTGGTGACTTCAGTCATTTGGTGATTGGACGTCAAAGAGTAAACATCATTACGGCAGTAAAGTTGAGTTTATATTTCAAGTACAGTATTTTCAATGAAGAATGTTTAATAGAAATAGGAGCGTTTTATGTACTAGTGATTTTTAGTCCGTATTCATAAAGAGCACCTGAAAACATTTCGTACGATTACCAAAACATGACCGAGTTATGTTGACTAAGGAAGGCGTCAATCACATTTTACGCTTGAGTGATTTTACTTCATATCTCATGTCCTATCCGAGTCAGCGATACAAAAAATATAGCCATTTTCTGAATTTAGTGAGTAATAACTTTTTTTTTCGTTCGATACAGGTATTGATAAGATCGGTCCGTTGGTTGGGGAGAATAAATGAATTTCACGCACGAGTGACTTTAACATCCGGTTTGATCGACGTAAGTAAAATGTACTCGTCAAGACCTTCAATTTGATACCAAACAAGACTATGTTTCGTTCATAAACGAAAAAGTTATGCGCGTTTTTCCGCATGAGTGATTTTGTCTGCCATATTCAAACTCTCCTATCTCAGAAACGGTAAGAGATAGATCCATATAATAATACATTTTCTGTATCTACTCGTAGAGATCTTTCAAACGGTATATATACATTTCACGGTTTTATGGGACTTTAAAAAATTGGTTTAAAAATCGCTAAAGGGCCATAACTCGAGAACGGCTTAAAATCGAATCGAGAACCTAGGGTTTATTTTGAAGCATTTGGTAAGGTCTATCAAATGAAACAAATATCTTGAAAATCGATATCGTAAAGTGTTGCATAAAAGACAAAAAAAAGGCGTTTTTTTATAGTCAAAATTTATCCAGTTATCCTTCTCCACTTTTCATTGGTTAATGAAAAAGAGTGGGTTCAAAAACGAGGCTGTCTATTGTTAGACGTCATCGTTTTTCAATTTCATTGGCTGATCAAAAATAGCAATACCGGTTTTAACCTGTCGTAAATTGTCATAAATAGTTTAATAGGCGAGGAGTAAAGACTGGGGTAAGCTTATTTTAGTTATTTTTAATGTTTTTTTACGCATGAGTGATTTCACTCTCGGTTTAACAGTACGAGCTCGTAGCATTTGTCAAGACCTTTCGTTTGATATGCAACATGCCTATGTTATGTCCAGTAACAAAAAAAAGTTATACGTATTTATATGCATGAGTGATTTTGTCTGTCATATTCAAACTCTCCTATCTCAAAAACGGTAAGAGATAGATCCATATAATAATACATTTTCTGTATCTACTCGCAGAGATCTTTCAAACGGTATAATAAATCTAAGGGTTTTATGGACTTTGAAAAAATAGTTTAAAAATCGATAAAGGGCCATAACTCGAGAACGCCTAAAAATCGAATCGACAATGGGTGTACATTAAAGGTAATGAACTGTTCTTTCAATTGGTAGTCAACAATTAAAAAATCATATCGGATTCGGTTGCTCTAGTAAACCAAAATATATATTTTTTTACGCATGAGTGATTTTGACTTCCAGTATGAACTTTACTATCGCCAGCGTCAGAATGTACTCGTCAAGACCTTCAATTTGATAACAAACATGACTATGTTTCGTTCATAAACGAAAAAGTTATGCGCGTTTTTCCGCATGAGTGATTTTGTCTGCCATATTGAAACTCTCCTATCTCAGAAACAGTAAAAGATAGATCTATATAATAATACATTTTCTGTATCTACTGGCAGAGATCTTTCAAACGGCATATAAATCTAAGGGTTTTATGAACTTTAAAAAAATGGTTTTAAAACCTCGTTCTTCAATTTCATTGGCTAATCAAAAATAGCAATACCGGTTTTAAACCTGTCGTAACTGGACCGTTTAACGATAGGCTATAGTAACTTGTCATAAATAGTTTGATAGGCAAGGAGTAAAGACTGGGGTAAGCTTATTTTAGTTATTTTAATGATTTTTACGCATGAGTGATTTTAATTTCGATTTTAGTCCGTATTCATAAAGAGCGGCTTAAGACGTTTCATTTGATACCAAACACGCCTTAGTTCGGCAGAATCTGTATAATTGATGCGTTGTAAAAAAAACCATCTTCATTGGTCCATATTTCAATTAATTCATCCCCTCCGGTTTTATCAACCGTAACAGAAAAGGTCCGTCAATTCTATTAATCTTTTGTGATTAATGAAAAGCTATATTTAGTAACGAAGGATAAAGGGTTTTTGTTCAACATAGTTCCGCTAGGTATTGTAAATCTAGACTAAGTGGCGACTGTACTTGACGGTCGCTGCGTTTGAAAGGATAATAGATTCTTTTTGTGATTAATAAAAAGTTATATTTAGTAACGAAGGATAAAGGGTTTTTGTTCAACATAGTGCCGCTAGGTATTGTGAATCTAGACTGAGCGGCGACTGTACTTAATGCCTTTTTCTTTCATTGACACCCGCGTGGGGGCTGATGAAATAGCTCCTGGTGGTTGTGAAATACCGCGACTAAAAATAGATCATGCGCAGTCTACAAGAACGTTACGCTATGACAGTCATTTCCTTACTAAATGTAGGTAAGTAAACGAGTTATATTTGTATCAATATTATTTTGAACCTATTAAAAAACTATTTTTTATAAATTAAAATGTTAAGTACGTATCTATTTACAAACATTTCTTTTATCTGTCATAATGGTAATTATCTCTCCGTCTAGGGCCGAGGACCTGACCCTCAATGTCCGCGATTCAAGCCCTAAATCGTGTATACGAGTCAGCTCCGTATACTTCCGGGAGATTAAAAATAGATTTCTAAAAATAGACGGATGATCACATTCTCAAAATAGAACAATGATGTCATTCTAAATAAAAAATCCAATATGGCCGCCGCGCATGCGCAGACGTGACGCTAAAGAGACCCCTATACTACTTTTGAAAATATTGAAATGTTCACTTTGAACTTAATACATCTTTAGGATCATAAGGCCCATAAATCAGACATTAATTTTGACTAAGTTATAGCCCTTTGTTGGGACAATTCTATGAAAGAATTGGTCATTTTGTACGTACAAAGGCCTGTTAACATTGTTCATACCTTAACTTGAGAGGGACTTAGTCCTGGTTTATTTTATTGGGAAGGAACATTGCCCATGGACAGTAGATATCCTATAAGGATGTATGAGGTCACAAGTCAGATAAACATGACACTTCATGTAAAATCCTTGTCTGATGAATGATTTAGAAAGAATAAGCCGTAGTTTATATAACCTAAAAAGATCAGTAGATGACACCTAATAATTTTCAGGCAATTTGGTCAGAAATCAGGGTCACAATGACGCTAAATCTTTGACCAATCAATAACTTGTATAAATGGCACTTTTACGGGCAAGTGAAGTAGGGGCATTCTTGTTAGGAAAATTCATATAAATAGTGTAATTTGATTGGTTATTTATCTCGTTCGCACGAATTAACTTTCTCGTGGCCACGACTAAACTTTCTCGTGGCCACGACTAAACTTTCTCGTGGCCACGACATAGTAACTTGTTCCAACGACTTATTTATCTCGTGGCCACGAGATAATTAAGTCGTGGGAACGACTTACTTATCTCGTTCCCACGACCAGATAATTAAGTCGTGGGAACGACTTACTTATCTCGTTCCCACGACTTAATTATCTCGTGGCCACAACTTAGTAACTCGTGGCCACAACATATTATCTCGTTCCCACGACTTAACTATCTCGTGGTCACGACTTAGTAACCCGTGGCCACGACATAGTATCTCGTGCGCACAAGATAAATAAAAACACACACATGTCACCTTTGTGCCACCTTAAGTTTGATAAAATTCAATTTCACTTATCACACACGCTCAAAAAGAAGTGTAAACAATTGTATAAGAGGTGAGTTGCCACTTGTAGGATGAGTTATTAGAGACATATATAACTTTTTTTCCGCATGCTGGCGGAATCTTCAAAAACACGCACTTTTCGTCTGTCGCATCGTGTTCGCTTGTTTTTCAGTAAATTTACATGTCAGTCCCCAACTAACACTGTTCTGTATACGCCCCTATATAAAGTGGACGTAGCTTTGTTTACTCCACGTGCCAAAATACGGGATCATCCGGAAAATAACGGGATGTACCGACAAAGCGACACCTGCTGTCATAATATGAACACAAATTATTGCAACTCGCATTATGCTTACTGCCAACTGCTTAGTGCGTACTGTCACATGCGACTATAATATCGCTATCGTTGTCATCTTCGTTGTCGATGCGCAGTGATCATGTATTGCATTATATTTATAATCAGTGAATATATTGAAGCATATGAATGCTAAGACGCATCAAATTCGCCAATTATTGATCAAAATGAATAGTTTATTTGACATAATGTCGACAATATAAGTGGCAGATTTATAGCAAATTAAAGATACAACTACCATGTTACATATGGTTATAAAGAATGTTATCTTAAACACCAAACATAATACGTTGTCCTTAAAAAAAGATGCAATTAAACATATAGCATATTAAAATATGTGAGTTTGATGGTTTAGTAGGGAACACACAAGGTTGCAATTACATGAAAGTGCATTCAGTAATCATAAGGCATGATTGAATTCAGCAAAACGCAGGTTTTCATTGTCATAAAGAAGTATAGAAGCAAGCATAATGTAAGTTCCGATATCATAAAGCAAGATGGAATAAATGCATTAATTCTGTTCCATACATCTTCGTCTGTTGATCAGATATCGCGAAGCACATTGGACTTTTGACATTTTTCACAACAATAGAAGGCACCTCTCTTGTATTTGGTTTAACCATGTTAAGTCTATCACTGGATACCACTACAACAAACAATAATCGCTCCATCATGAGTCATAACAAGTTGTCTTGGTGATTTTATATCACTGCTCGTTACTTTATCCTTCACATTCACATCAACAGTAAACTCAACAAGGGCAGTTTTAAAGTAATCGAACACAATGTAGGTTTTGTTGTCGTCGTTACACGAAGCTATATAATGAGGATATTGACAATGTTTCGCGATATCAAACTCTTTCATTACTTTCCCTTTCATGTCAAGTAGCTGTCCGCATGCTGGATAGTCGAAAGGTACAAAAAGAACTCCGTTACTGTAGTCGATTCCTCTACAGTTATTTCTGACCTTAATACTGTTACTTTTTGAAATACCATTCGATGTATTTATGAAGAGTATTTCACCTGTTGTGACTAGAGTTACTGCGAATAATCCTGCATTGATGGAAGTTACGTCCCATGGTTGACCATTTGTTTTAAATCTACATGTTATTTCATTCTCTTCTACGTTTAAAAGTTTGAGACAATAATTTGTAAAATCAACAAGCATGAGTTCATCACAGGAAATTAATGCCATTCCTGATATGTAGCAATCCGTTTTGTCGTCTACAGACCTGACATTTAGACTCTTTAACAGCGTTGTTTGAACATCTTTGAGGCTCTTTTTGCTGTGTGTACAAAATTTCCGTTTTTCCTCATTGATAACACCAATGGGAAGTTTGCCTTTTAAAAGTTTATCTAATTCCCAAGACCTTTCAAAGTCAAATATTTCAATCTCACATTTAAATGCTAGCTGCTCGGTTGAAATCTGGCTGGCTTCAATCTTCTTATGAGCAAGTTTTGCTATTACAAACAATTGATTAATCTTGTCTGAATTTTTAGTTATTTTGTCTTGACATTCTCTCATCTCAGTATCCATAGACTCAAATTCTTTTTGCATATGGCCAAGCTTAGACACTTGCTTTGATGTCAGCTGATCTATTCGCTTCATCAGATCTGCCTCAGCATTATCCAAATATTCGTTAATCTCTTGTCGGAAAATGCCAATTTCTTTCATAATTCTTTCTCTCATTTCATCAGCAGTCTTTATGCCATCTACAATATCATCTTGGTAAGATGAAATTCTACGCAGAAGGGTTGCCATCTTTTTCCTGATTTGCACGAGTTCCTCTCTGGTATTGTAGCTGTCGGAGACATCATTGACGAGTTTAACAGAACACGTTTTGTGACTCAGGATCATACAATCTCCGCATCCTACAGAATTATGGTCTTCACAATAGAACTTTATTATTTCAGTATAATGGACTGAACACAGCTCCGAACATGGGTCTTTTTGTTTTTCCCTTGATATTGGCATTTCATTCTTTGACTTGATCACGTGGTTCTTACTTATAGCAAATTTACGATGAGCCTTCAAACATGGAAAACAGATGAACTCATTACAAGTTTCACAGAATGCCTCCGCTTCTATTGTATCACCGTCACACTCACAAGGCTGGCAAAGATTTCGACATTGTCTCCCTTGGTTATCTGTTGAATGTATATCGTCCCATTCCTTACGGCCTGATACCTCCATTTTGAATTTATGAAAATCAATCTTTATACAACAATGAAAGCAATGAAAATCCTTTCAAATTTGAATTTTGATAGAAAACATTTCAACGTAAACTAATTCGAAAGTAAGCTTTATCCTCTCAATCACAAAAAATGCTATACAATACTGTGTCTACTTGTTGTTATGTTTATCTATAAATAAACAGAATGTTAAAATATTGGAAGATATTCAAAGGGGATAACAAATCGGTTAAATTTATGACCAACATGGCTACTTACCTTTAATTTTCTTATAGTTACATTATACGGGTATTTAAATTGGGCATAGAAATACACTTTGTCATCCGCTCATTTTTTGAAGATTAGTAAACAAACTTTCAAAAATATTAAATCTCAGACTACATATGACTAATATATGAATACATATAAAAATATATAAAAACAAAAGTTATTTTGACTTTTTTACATGTGATGTGAAAACATGACTGACTGTACTATATCACAGTTCATGTCTGTGCTGCTTTTTACAATATTACGCCATTTCTTATTCTTATTTTGACAAATAAAATGTATTTGTATTATTTATAAATTGTTTGTTCACTTGATAATTGCTTAATCATTTGGAACTTTTTATGCGTTTATAAAAACATAGCATGCACAAGATTATGTTTGTTTTAAATTATAATTACTTTTCTTACATTAAACAAGAGAGAAATATTGTATATACGTTATATTTTTAAAGTAGCTTTTGTATTCTATTTAAGCATTCCAGTTTATAATGATACGTTTTATATTTTACACTCATTAAAATCATTTTGTTCTAAAACTATCAATGGCATGTTTGGAACATGTACGATAGGGATCAAACACATTACACCCAGGTTAAAACTGTCTTATATAATCAACACTAGAAAATGACATTAAAACATGCTTTTGAAAAAACAAAGAAGGAGATATCACAGTTTAGAAAAGTTGGGGATATTTGTTACAAAAGTAAGCCTGTAATGTTGTCTGTTATAATACTATGTGAAAAGAGAAGCTTATATTTTTGGAAAATTGCTCAAAAATTTCATATTCTATTTTCTGGAGAAGATTCTATATATCAAATGGGCTTTATATTTTATTATTTAAAACCCACCACCTACATATTTCATTTGTAACTTACAAATTTAAAAGGTTTAAAAAAAGTAAATGTCTTGTGTCCAATAAGTTCGTATAAATATCACAACAATTAATTTATTTGTTATAAGTATTTCCTAACATAACATCATCATTTGTCACAGTGCAAACCTATCTAAGTAATATTGTATGTAATGTTTGAATAGTATGCCATACATTTTGTATACTTTTCAAAAGCATTTATTCTAATTTCATTTTACATTAATCTTGATTAAATGTAAAACCCTTTCGGGTTAAGGCATCATCGATTTGACGTCTGGTAGTTTGTTAAGATCGTAGGTTATTTGAACCTACATCAAATACATATGGTGACCTGTGCCTTCTGTAGTGCTCGAACACATGATCACTTTATTAAACCATTACTTCATATACACGCCTTTTAACGCCTTTTTCACCCCCCTTTTTTTGTTGTCTCAAATAGTGAAAAAATGCATTATTTAGGCCTTTAACACTTGTTTTTGTTTGAGAAATGTTGATAAAAAAAGTGACCAGTTTTTCGGCGCGGCCCCCCAACCAAAAGATACATCAGGGGGTTGCCAGAAGGGGGATATGCCCCCTTCTGTTTGGGGGGGTTTGAAGGGGGGCGGAGTCCCCCTCATCGCCAAGAAAATTTGGACTTGTGAGAGGCTATAAATGACCCCAGATTGATCATAAGGTAACGTGTAACCAACGCTGAAAAGCGTTTGACTCTATCTCAATCCATTGAGAAGTTGCAGCACTTTGAAATCAATTATGATGGAAAAAATCGAGGCAAAATAGTGATTTTTGGCAATTTTAAAATGTCCCCTCGTTGCCATGGTAACAGAAAATTTAAGCCTGAGCATGTTGTTGCAAGGACAATGGTCCAGTCAACATTTGTGCCAAGTTTGATTAGTGTTGAAGCAGTTTTTATAGTATTATAGCAATTTGAACTTGTAACGGGATACTTTTCAATGAAAACAGCCATTTTTCACAAAATGCTCATGAAGTAATGGGTTAAGTGGCTACATTAACCACTAGGACACTACAGCTATACATACACGTATACACGTAATAATGATTGCTCTTTGTAATTGTTTAAGTTTTAAAATACATTCAACAGATATCTGATAACGAATATAATTTATTGCATACCAAATTTTATAGCAATTATTTTATAGCAATTATATGGGATGGATTATGTTGTTGAAAAAGTATATATTTCCAGGTGTAGTACCGATTATTCTTTCATAGCAGACTGGCGTTTTAGTGAGTTTTACCCATGCCGGAAATTTCAACTGGCATAGAGGTGCCAGATGAGTCTCGTGCCAAACAACAACGTCATTTTAGCGCACTTTATGAATGAACCGCGTTAAAATGACGTAGTTTTAGAAGGGAAATATGTACTTAGGATGACGTCATTTCGCCATTGTTATTTAAGTTGTAAGTTCATACCCTATTGTAAGAAAATAGTTATAGATGAAATGACTTTAATTTCCATGAACATATATCAAATTTAGGTAAACCATTTTAAATATGAAATGATATTTCAGAATATGCAAGAAAAGATATCTGCATATGTTTGTGGTTCGGATCGGAATATCCGTCCCTCGGGAACCCGCCCATGACAAGCCTTGTTACTGCCTAATGGGGTTGTCCCATCGGGACGGATATTCCGGTCCGAACCGCAACATATGACAGATATAATTAAGCTTTTACGGTTCCAGTCATGCTGAATCTAAACTTCTTATTCATTTGTGTTTATATACACTGCAACAATAACACTTGTAATAAACATTCTTTGTTATAGACTTATGTAACTTTTTTTTTTATTGAAATTGTTCTTAAATTACAGAAAAAAGTAATGTATTGGATCTATTTTATGCTTTGTAGAAAATAATTATTTCATTCTACTATATTATAATTGTTCATACTATTGTGTTTGGTGTATTTGTTCTGAGATTCGCGGAAAAGGAGATTGATATTTCAGTAGGTTCCCATTTTATATCAAGGAGTAACATAGCGGTGTTTGTCGACTTTTTTCTATCTTAACTTGTGGTACAATATCTTATACTGTTAGAATTTGTAACGATTGCTTTTAAAACGTTGGAAATCGTTTTCCTATAACCTTACGTCTGAATCATTTTTTCTAACACGTAGTATAAACACTATATTAACATAAAACAAGGTAAGACAGAAAAATAAAATGTGCACGATTTGTAGGTTTGAATGCTGTTTTTCACAGATATTTATACATCTCAAGTGTTGTGTGGCAGCCGTGAAAAGTTGCCCCGTTCTTCACTTCGATCAGTGTTGTTATATTTCTCTGGTACTTCGGGATCATTGAGTCAAGCATTTTAAGGTGTTGAGAATTGAGTATGGATAAAACCCTAGGGGCGTGCGGGATGTTGCCTATTTTCATTATCCCTCCTGTACAGACCCAATCAAACCGAGTCTGCATTTTTCATGGAACTTTGCTGTTTTTAATGCTTCCAAGGGATCACTTTTTCCAAATATTTATACATCAAAACAAAAGGTGTCATGTGCTGTGCTGTGTGACAGACGTAATAAGTTGCCCCGTTCTTCACTTTAGTGTTGTTATATTTTTCTGGTCCTTACGGATCATTGCGTCCAGCACTTTTAAGTGTAACGAATTGAGTACCGCTAAAGCCGGTGCTAGGGGGCGTGAGAGATGTTGCATATTTTCATAAGCCATCATGTACAGACTCCTCAATCAGACCGAGTCTGCAATTATCATGAAACCTTGCTTTTTAATGCTTCCGAGTAATCACTTTTTTTCCAGATATTGGCCCAATGATACAAATATATAATCTAACTTTTGTTAATTATATGACGTTATGCAGCTGAGAACATCGATATTTCAACATTTACATAAAAATTTGTTATATTTACTTAGTAGCATTCAATAATAACCAGTGTTTTTCTAATGTTAATGAATAAAATGAATAATTGTCTATTGATCAATAATAAAATATTGACCATGATAATCGTTATATGTATTGCTGTTTGTATCATTATTCAAATTTTTTCATTGCCAGCAAATTTTCGTATACATGAAAATTTAAATGAAATTAAAGTCATCCTTCTATGAATAAGAGTAAGTTAAAATTTTGAAACTTTTAAAAACGTTTATTTTTTATATAACATCACATAATATAGCTAACCGTTCGACGGTTAAGCACGAAAACATGTTGCGTAAGTAATAATAAGTGCACAGAAAACAAATATTAGATAATAAATCTAGACGCGAGAGCAATGAAAAAACAAACAACAAAACAAACAAAGCAAAAAACCAACAAAAGCATCATCAACAGATAGCAAAAAGTTTAAGTCTGATGGAATATGCAATTTCGCTCACGTCCTCTAGCACATGCTTAAGCGGTACGCAATCCTCAACACCGAAATGTCCTGTAATCTCCCTGGGATATTGTTCGGATCAACATTTTAAAGCTGCCAGTTAGCGTTTTACAACTGCTGTTGTATTATACGTCATTTATTTTCATTGTATCATTTATTACCTTATCATATCATAGCTCGATACAATAAATGGTAGAAATACACAGCATTTCATTGTAGTCATTTGCATAACATGATATAGCATACTAAAACAAAGCCAAACAGTCTTAGAAATACAGATATTTGCTCATTTTGTGTTATTTCCCTAATTTTATTATATAGCTATCATTAGTCTAAATAAGAGTACCATAGAACCGTATATATGTTACTGTTTTGTATGTAAAAAGTTAACACCCCTTCATCATTCATCGGATTTGGAAAAGTCGTCACAGAAGCTTAGGCCTAAAACAACTGTTCTGTATTTTTAATGTACGCAGTAAATATTAAGTGTTGTGTAAAGACATTTATTCAGTTCTCAATTCTCAGTTCCGCGTTAAAAACTACTTCCAAAATGACCAATCAGTATGAGTTTTTTATGTGAACTGGTTTTCTCCTGGGTACTTTTTAAAATGGTTCACAATATGTACATTTCATGCTGTATATGTAAAACATATATTTCCTATCTAGCTACCAGCATGTACACAGATAGTAAATGTACATATTTTATACACATATTTGCAGATATTTGCTTTTGTAAGGGAAATTCTACATTGTTCATTATGTTGAAGATAAAATGCTATGTGTTTGCATGTATTAAAGGGGTAACAAGATATTTTTAACAAATAAAAAGTCATTTTAATATATAGATGGAGTTGTTTTGAACCAGTGATTGATACGACATCTAAGCATCTGAGCGTCTGTTTCTAGATAGAAAAATTGTAATGCTTCAAGTATAATAATAATAATAATATTCATTTAAATGATACAACTGTTGTGCAGGATGCAATGATTACAACAATAATTCTAGATTATTAAAAATTAGATAAGATATGGTACATAGTATTTGTAAAATCTTAAATTAAACTTAAAGGTCCATTATCCCCAGAAATATTTTCATTTTTATTTCTCAAAAGCTTTTAATTTTGGTGTACCTTGATAGTTCCCAAAAGCTTATTCATTTGGGCTATTACCTGAACAATATTTTCATGCTGATTATTTTTATTGCAATTAATAAAATACAGTGACTAAGTATTTTATATGGAAGTCAAAATAGTACTTTTTATAGTTTGCGACTTTAATGCCAAAATAACTTCACATTTATTGTGTCTTTCTTCAGGTAACAAAACATGTAACATAATCTAAAACAATTATTTGAAAAATTTGAAGGAAATATTTATTCGATTCTGAGGCATAATGTGCCTTTAACTTCTCCTTACATAGATACTTATCTTATTATTTGAGAGAGACAAACCAAAAATATGTCAAACTTAAGATAGTTTTGTTAAATAAATAAAAGACCTACATATACAATCAGTGTTCGATAATACGTAATAAACGCACATCTAAGTTATGCCTCCAATACATGTCAATTGGTATCAAATACTTAATTGATATCAAATACTTTGATATCACATTTTGACCCGTCATATATAAACATCCTCGTCTGATCATCAGAAACCGCAAAACAAAAGGGACACTGGACACCTTTCACAGCAATAGGAAGTACCTTTCTTGTATTTGGTGTAACCATGATTAGTTTATCACTGATACCTTTACAACAAACAATAACCGCCCCATCATGTGTCATAACAAGTTGTCTTGGTGATTTTATATCATTGCTCGTTATTTTATCCTTAACTTTCCCATCAACAGTAAACTCAACAAGAGCATTTTCATAGTAATCAGACACAATGTAGCTTTTGTTGTTGTCGTTACATAGGGAAATATAATAAGGATGTGGACAATGTTTCCCGATATCAAACTTTTTCATTATGTTCCCTTGTATGTCAAGTAGCTGAACGCATCCTGGATTAACAAACGATACAACAAAAACTCCGTCACGGTAGTCGATTCCTCTACAGTCCCCTCTGACCTTTATACTGTGACTTTTAAAAATTCCATTTGATGTATTTATGAATAGTATTTCACCTGTTGATACTAAAGTTACTGCGAATAATATCGAATTGATATCAGTTACGTCCCATGGTGGACCATCTGTTTCTAATCTAAAGGTTATCTTATTCTTGTCTACGTTTAAAAGTTTAAGACAATGATTATGAAAATCAACAAGCAAGAGTTCATCAAATGAAATCAATGCCATTCCTGATATGAAGCATTGCTTTGGGTCCTTTACTGACCTGACATTAAGACTTTTTAACAGCGTCGTTTGAATATCTTTGAGGCTCTTTTTGCTGTGTGTACGTAATTTCCGCTTTTGTTCATTAATTACACCAATGGCAATGTTACCTTTTACAACTTTTTCTAACTCTTGAGACTTTACAAAATCAAATATTTCAATCTCACATTTAGATGCTAGTTCCACTGTTGAAATCTGGCAGGCTTCAATCTTTTCATGAGCAAGTTTTGCTATACAAACAATTGATTTATCTTGTCTGTATTTTTACTTATTTCATCTTGACATTTTCTCATCTCAGTTTTCATAGACTCAAATTCGTTTTGCATGTGCCCAAGCTGAGACACTTGTTTCGATGTCAGCTGATCTATTCGTTTCAGCAGATCTGCCTCAGCATTATCCAAATATTCGTTTATCTCTTGACGGAAAATATGAACTTCTTTCCTAATTTTTTCTCTCATTTCATCAGTAGCCTTTATGCCTTCTACAATATCACCTTGGTAAGATGAAATTCTACTCAGAAGGGTTTCCATCTTTTTCCTGATTTGCACGAGTTCCTCGCTGGTATCGTAGCTGTCGGAGACATCATTGACGAGTTTAACAGAACACGTTTTGTGGCTAAGGACCATACAATCTCCGCATCCTACAGAATTGTGGTCTTCACAATAAAACTTTATAATTTCAGTATGATGGATTGAACACAACTCCGTACATGGATCGTCTTGCTTTTTCCTTGATTTTGGCATTTCATCCTTCGACTTGATCACGTGATTTTTACTTATAGCTAATTTTCGATGAGCCTTTAAACATGGAGAACAGATGAACTCGTTACAAGTTTCACAGAATGCCTCCGCTTCTACTGTGTCACCGTCACACTCACAAGGCTGGCAAAAAACTGTAAGTTGTCTCCCTTGGTTAGATGTTGAATGTTTATCGTCGCATTCCTTACGACCTGATACCTCCATTTTGTGTTTATGAAAATCCATATTCATACCACAAAGCAATGAAAATCCTCTTAAATTTTGAATTATGATATAAAAAATTTTTGTCAAGTTTGACAACGTGAACTATTACGATAGTAAGTTATATCCGTGAATTGTTGCTGCTTCAAACAAATTTAATATAAGCTTACATTTTCCTGATTGTTGTAAAGTTTATCTGTATGTAAACAGGAAGTTTAAATATTAGAACATATTCAAGGGGGACAATAGTTCGGTAAAATTTATGACCGAAATAGTTACCTTTCTTTATTTGTGATACATTAGTAATTTATATTAAGAAGCGGTATTGAATTACCATGTAACATTTATAAAGCTACATATCTACTTATGAGTAAACAAATTATTAAAATATTAAACTTCAAAACAATTTAGCAATGTATATATTGTCCAAATATCTCTGGAATTTTGCATGTTATTGGTGGATTTAATTGAATTTTCTATTTTTTGAAAAGTACTATCCTACTGTCCTTTAAAATTATTATTATTATTATTATTATCATTATTATTATTACTATTATTATTATTATTATTATTATTATTATTATTATTATTATTATTATTATTATTATAATTGTAAATTGATTAGAAATGTTAAAGACTAACCAATATTATTTGTTTTGTTTACTTGTTTGTTAAGCTTTTTGATTTTTTTTGTTTCTTTGTTTTTGTTGTTGTTGTTTTTAAATGAGAATTAGCATGTATATAGAGACACTTTGCTTTAAGTAGTAAATTACAGCAGCATAAGTGAATATACTACATGTAAATAAATATATTTTCATTCATAAAATTAAGTGGTACTTTGAGTCTACTATTTGATGATAATATCTTACTAGTTCTTTAAATCAATGAACATTTTTAAGTACCTTGAACTTAAACGCGATATTTTGAATAAACACGGTAATCAAACACACGACGCCGAATTTGGGAAATCTTAAGTCTCATCAATTCCCAAATATAGAACTTTTTTCAGTAACAAAAAGATAGCCAGTAATATTATTTATCATAAAGCAAAATAATAAAGTATGTTTTACAACATTGAACCGTTACGTTCAAACATTTTCATTCAGAAAACTTTATTAGCCAAGGGCCTTTCTGTTGAATAAATCTTTCTGTTGATATTTTATGCGATCATTTTATGTTGTAAATCAAACGTGTGAGTTTTGAAAGTGTAACAAGTTTTACTATAAAATTATAGTTACATTTGAATCTCTTTAGTTCCCGTACTTTAGGTTATAGTTTCATGTTTATTTTCAACAGGTTCTGTGTTTTATTTATATTAGCCAATTTTGTTTGCTAACAGGTTTTCTTTATGTAACAAATGTGCCTTTGCGTTACGTGTGAGACCGTTTCAATTTTTTAAAATATGAATTGAAATAACCTTATTATTCAGTTGTAGATAAAGTAAAGACAAAAAATAGCACGCTGACCATAATATTCTTTGGTCATTTGTTTAGTAAGATACAAAAAAAGAAAAGAAAAAAAAGAAGTGTGACCTTTACAGGTCATCAAATTAATGAAACCACTTTATGTCGGCGACAAGCCATGTAATAGCTTTAGCACATTATGATTAATGATATGCAAGTTACTATGACAGTACGTGGCATTTATGACGTTCTAACGCTCGCGTGCGCGTAATAAACCACTATTTGTTTACTGCGCATGTGGACTTTTAACATCACAAATGTCGCGATACATAACAGATACATACATATCATTTCTTTATAAGATAACCTGTCTTTAAAAGTTGTACATCTCTGTATGATTGAACATTAAGAATTAAGAAAAGGGAGGTAAATATAGAATTAGTATGAGAAATGAAAAAAAAAATGTGAATAACCCCCCCCCCCCCCGCTAAAATCAGTTTTATATTTCGCATGTTTGATGCGTGGTTGAATATCATTTTCAATAAAAAAAATCCACTCAAATGCTTGAGTAATAAATGAGTTTCTTAGAACTATTGATAGCTTAGGCCAAATCACTTTATTTTACATTTAACACTATTTTTGACCGGCAAGGTTACACAAATCTGGCGGAGAGCTGCCTTAGTTACAGGATGCACACTTTTTCTAGCCATTACAATATACAATAATATAAACTAATGCTATCAATATAAGTAATCTTGTGTATCTCTTTCTTTTGTGTGTGTTTTGTTTTTTTAAATTTGTTTTAATGTGCACAGTGGAACCCTTATTTTCACCTGAATGTCCCTAATCATTCATTAATATATGTTTTTTATTCAGCTTTTTAAATCAGCCCAGTACAGTCTGATGAGACTATCCGTTGTCCAATTTTACCGTTATTATAATTTGAAATGACCGTATAAAACAATATCCAATTTATATTTAGGTTGCAAAAGACTTCGGATCCCGCATATTACCAAATACAAGTTTATGCAACGTGGATGGGTTAAGATCATGGACTCGATATAGCCACTCATTTTGTATGTGAATATCATGATGGACATTTAAAGGAAATGCAGACCTTTTGCATGATATCAAAATAGGCACCGAGGTTGTTGCTTGTTGCAAAAGAGCTTACAATAATCTGCCGGATATACTGCATAATAGTTCTTCTGAAGTGAAATTATTATCTGTGCGGATTTACAGTGCACTACTGTACCCTTAAATGAGATTTAAAAATCATCTTATGTTGTTGTTTGAGTACCTACACATACAGCAAAAACATTACAGCTTAATCGATTACCGCGAAATACATTAAAAAAAAATTCAACGATTTTCACGTTTTCATTGGATAATTGTGGCGTTTATATTATTGTGCAAACCTCACTGAAAAATACTGTCTAACCTCTAATTGCTATATCTTATGCTAGTAAGTGAAATACTGAGTTTTATCAGTGATAGAAAATACACTTAAATTTAAATATATTTTATGTGTACCCGTTGAACAACTACTGCAAATTGCTTTACTCTTACGTGCTTCTCCTGTCTCCCCCTCCAATCCCCCGCACGCCCATTTCAATAAAGATGTTGCAAAAATTTTATTTTCATCTTCTTATTTTGTTAGTAAGTAAGTTTATTTCTTGAAACATAGGCCTCCGGCCCAAAATACGACATAATACAACAAACATGACATAGCAATGGAAAATACAATGAGGTGATCATAAATATGCATAGTATATTGTAATATGAACATGTGTTAATAGGTATATAAAAATGTGTTTGTTTTTCGTGGAACCATATAAGGATGTAAAATATATCTCACATCGGAGATAAGTAGTTTAGTTAATACTTATCTATATTTCAGTTCAGTTGTGTTGAAAGCTATAAGCTTATTGAAACAATCTCGAAACCGTTCATGGAACCAACCAATACTAAGCAATGAGTGTAAAGTTTCTTGCTCACGAAACCCCTGACAAGGTTTGAACCCACGCGTTAACCACTCGGCAATGCCGCCACTCATTGTGCAACTCCGCCACTCATGGAGCCACGTTGCCACTTGGTGATGATAAGATAGATATCCATATATACCCACTTCAGTTAATATTTTGTTTTATGAACAAACACGCACGCACGTGCGCACACACGCACGGTCGCACAAATCCTCTACTAATTGTGAAAATCTCACCAAAACGGTGTTTGTAAAGTTTTGTGTAACATAGCGGTATATGCAACATATAATGGCTAATTCCACTAGCAATGTTTTATTTTTTAGGACTTATCGACACTGTTTATTTATAAAATGCATATGTGTAAACTAACCGAGATATTTTTTGGTCAAACTTTTATATATTTATAATTGACAATAACAGTAGATTACACCCCTAAAAGAAGCTCAGTTTTATTTCTGGCATTTCAAAGGACATATTTTTTTCCAGTTAATTGCCATAAAAATTCACTTCATAAGAACTAAGTTTAGTCCTTTGAAATGCCAGAAATAAAACTGAGCTTCTTTTAGGGGTGTAACTGAAAACAAATATTTTTTTAAAGCTGGCCTAATATATAATTTATACAGAGGTATAGTGTTTGTATGAAATACGCTCACGTATTACGGTGATTTTTCCGATCTGCGTTTGTTGAAAAAAAATTACACTTTCATATTTCATTCCTTTATCATAATTTAACCCTTCAATCTGTTGCCGCCTTTTGCTGTCGTGTAAAGTCACGTGATCAATTGTGAAACGTTTAGCTATCTCTTTCTATAATATATTCGCCAAGGGAAGTTTGGATTCATCGTGGATATAATAATAAAATAATAAAGGTACGTTTCTTTTTTAATCATGAGTTATTTTTTTTTAAACAACAAAGCGACTGATAAAAATGCGTGCCCTTTTTATAGAGGGCATACTTTATCATACTTATGTTTTAGTTATTAAAGTTTTTAAATTAATAACTGATTTTTTTTTAATATAAATGGATATGCCTCTTTAATCCTTGATTGGAGTCGACACACATTAATGACAATAATAAAATGCTTTCAATTAAAATAAAAGATAATGTTAATAATAATAATTATTATTATTATAACAACAACCACAACAATCACTTATTTTGTTATCATTATTTTTGTCATTTAATCATCGTCCTCGCCGTCGTCGGCCTCACATCCTCATTATCATCATTATCGTCATCATCATCTTCATCATTAATACAAAATTATTAATTTTTGATTATCATTATTATTATTATCATTATTATTATTATCAAGTGAAAAAAATTTTCATGAACAAAAACAGTAAAAATAGCATAAAAACTTCATATGTATTTGCGCTATAAGTAATAAAGTTAAATTGATAATTTCACAGCGTGTCTCATTCAAATGAATGAGGATTATATTTCTCATTCCTTTTCAAAGTATATATTTCAAATCTAATCTAATTGAATTAATTTGTTCAGTGCATCATACATGACGTTTTCACACAAAAACTATTTTAAAGGCCCATCATGCCTCAGAAATGCTTTTTTTTTATTTCTCAAAAAAAAACAACAAAAAAACCTTTAATTTTGGTGTATTTTTATAGTATCCAAAAAGTTACTCATTGGCCAATTACCTGAACTATCTTAAGTTTCTGTTGTTTCTTTGACAGTTAGTAGAGTTATAGTGGTTTAGCATTTTTGTGGAAGTCAAAATACTACTTTGTTAACATTTTTTTCTACTTTTATATCAAATTAATTATCTATACTTTCTTCATGTAATAAGCATCTAAAATTCTCTTAAACCATTATTTTGACATTATAAAATTCATATTTGGCCTTTCTAAAGATGGGAATTTTTCATTGTCTTCTAAGGCAAGATGTGCAGAAAATATGTAATAAAATGACAGTACCTATACATGCAAACAACAATCAAAGAACTTAATGATTAGGTGAACCATACATTGGTTTTTTTTTTTCTTTTTTTTTTCTTTTTTTTTCCAATTTTTAATAAGTATCACAAAATGCAGTATTAAGGATGTCTAACAATTTTCATGAATGACATATCAATTTCCTTCTAAGATTTTGTAATTCATGCTGTCAAAATTGAATGCAGCTCAGTTTTCATATATAGGATAATCTCATCGGCTCCAATCCAACCCGGCCTTTAACTAACTCGACCATTTATTCGGCCCTAAACCAACTCGACCCTAAATAAACTAGACAAAAGCACAGTTGTGCACACTAGGAAAAAGTTATCAACATATAGATTCTGTCTCTTGACTGTAATTTGTGACAAGTTATGTTATTATGTAGATATTATTTGTAGATATTTTACCAGTAATTCCATCTAAAAAATTTTCTACAGAAAGGTATGAAACAAACATAACTTAGGTACCTAAAAATCTTCTTTTTTTTTGTTTACAAATTCGCATATATACCTCAATAAAACACCCCATTTGTATAAATGTGTGGTATGTGTGGCAATTTTGTAACATGCTAGTGTTGGAACTGGCTAATGTAGCTTGTCAATGCTTGAGCAAGCCAATGCTGGAGCAATCCAATGTTGGAGGAGCCAATATTGTAACAGGTCAACTTTGTTACAGGTCAATGTTGTAACAGGCTCATGTTAGTTTATACAAATTTATTTTAGTTCGATTGTGTTGGAAGCTATAAGCTTATTGAAACACTCTCGAATCCGTTCCCGGAACCAACCAGTACTAAGCAATGAATGTAACAGGCTCATTTTGAAGCAGGCCAATGTTGCTGGAGTCTAATGTTTTACAGGTCAACTTTGTAACAGGTCAATGTTGTAACAGGTCAGTGTTGTAGCTGGCCAATGTTGCAGCAGGACATTGTCGTAGCAGGTCATATTGTAGCAGGCCAGTGTTGTAGCAGGTCAATGTTGTAGCAGGTCAATGTTGTAGCAGGTCATATTGTAGCAGGCCAGTGTTGTAGCAGGTCAATATTGTGGCAGGTCAATATTGTAGCAGGTCAATGTTGTAGCAGGTCAATGTTGTAGCAGGTCAGTGTTGTAGCATGCCAATATTGTAGCAGGTCAATGTTGTAGCAGGTCAGTGTTGTGTCAGGTCAGTGTTGTATCAGCTCAATGCTGTAGCAGGTCAATGTTGTAGCAGGTCAATGTTGTAGCAGGCCAGTGTTGAAGCAGGTCAATGTTGTAGCAGGCCAGTGTTTAAGCAGGTCAATGTTGTAGCAGGTCAATGTTGTAGCAGTTCAGTGTTGTAGCATACCAGTGTTGTAGCAGGTCAATGTTGTAGCATGCCAATATTGTAGCAGGTCAATGTTGTAGCAGGTCAATGTTGAAGCAGGTCAATGTTGTATCAGCTCAATGCTGTAGCATGTCAATGTTGTAGCAGGTCAATGTTGTAGCAGGCCAGTGTTGAAGCAGGTCAATGTTGTAGCAGGTCAATGTTGTAGCAGGCCAGTGTTGAAGCAGGTCAATGTTGTAGCAGGTCAATGTTGTAGCAGTTCAGTGTTGTAGCATACCAGTGTTGTAGCAGGTCAATGTTGTAGCAGGTCAATGTTGTATCAGGTCAACGTTGTAGCAGGTCAATATTGTAGCAGGTCAATGTTTGTAGCAGGTCGATGTTGTAGCAGGCCAGTGTTGAAGCAGATCAATGTTGTAGCAGGTCAAAATTGTAGCAGGTCAATGTTGTATCAGCTCAATGCTGTAGCATGTCAATGTTGTAGCAGGTCAATGTTGTAGCAGGCCAGTGTTGAAGCAGGTCAATGTTGTAGCAGGTCAATGTTGTAGCAGGCCAGTGTTGTAGCAGGTCAATGTTGTAGCAGGTCAATGTTGTAGCAGTTCAGTGTTGTAGCATACCAGTGTTGTAGCAGGTCAAATGTTGTAGCAGGTCAATGTTGTATCAGGTCAACGTTGTAGCAGGTCAATATTGTAGCAGGTCAATGTTGTAGCAGGTCAGTGTTGTAGCAGATCAATGTTGTAGCAGGTCAATGTTGTAGCAGGTCAATATTTTAGCAGGTCAATGTTGTAGCAGGTCAATGTTGTAGCAGGCCAGTGTTGTAGCAGATCAATGTTGTAGCAGGTCAAAATTGTAGCAGGTCAATGTTGTAGCAGGTTAATATTGGAGCAGACTTATGTTGCAACAGGCTTATGTACTAGCAAGCTACTGTTATAGCCAGCCACTGTTGTAGCAGGCCACTGCTGTAACGGGTCAATGTTGTAGGAGGTCAATGTTGTAGATTGTCATTGTTGCAGGAGGCAAATGTTCCAGAAGCTTTATGTTGTAGCAATGCAATGTAAAAGCAGGTCAATGTTGTAGCAAGACACTTCTGTAGCAGGCCTCTATTGTAGCGAATCAATAATAGAACAGGTCAATGTTGGAGCATGACAATGTTGTAGTTGGTGAATGTTGTAGTAGGTCAATTTTAGAACAGTCTAAATGTGGAGCATGCCAATGTTGAAGCAGGTCAATGTTGTAGTAGGTCAATCTTTGAACAGGTCAATATTGTAGCCGGCCAATTTTGTAGCAAGCAAATGTTGTAGGGTCAATGTTGGATCAGGCCAGTGTTCTAGCGGGCCGATATTGTAGCAGGTAAATGTTGTAGCAGGTCAACGTTGTAGCATGTCAATGTTGTAGCAGGCCAGTGTTGTAGTAGGTCTATGTTGAACAGGTCAATATTGTAACAGCCTAATGTTGTAGCAAGCCAATATAAGTGCAGAATATACTTGTTAACTCTCAAACCACATTACAAACATCAACATTGTTTTACCGTTAATTAAAGAAAAATCTTATTTCTTTTCTAAAACAAAATATTCCTTAATTAAAAGGGCTGCATTTAATTTTCCGGGGAAAAGCAGGCGTTTTCAAGATGCTAAACAGTTTTGTTTTTAATTTTTATATTTAATTTTTATTAAAAGGGACATTTTTTCTATTTTTTTTGAAAAAACAAATTTTACTATTTTATTGATTTTTTTTAAAAAATGGCTGTTTTAGCCCCCCTGGGGGGTACAAAATTCCTTTCTTAGCGGGGCCCGTGCAGACCAAGATCAGGGGCCGGGGACTTCCGTTTTCTGTCGTTCTGGTCTTTTATTTTTTTGCTAGTTTAAAAATATAATAAATTTTTTTTGAAAAAGAAAAACTAAAGAAAATGACGAATGTTTTTGTTCCCGATTGAAAAATGGACAAGACAAAATTTAAAAAAATTTTAGCGTAGTTTTTAATTTAAAATAGTATTTATAAGGTTTTAAACCTATTTGTTTAAATTTTTCAAAAAACGGGAAAATTTTTTATTTTTTTGATTTTTTTAAAAGAAGAAAGGGGCACTTTAACGAAACCAAAGGGAACCTTTGTTGGGGAGGGTTGTTTCAAAATAAATTTTAGCGAAGGGGACAAAAAATGTTTATCCGAATCAAAAGCGACCGTTGCAAACCCCCGCAAATGTTAATTTTAAAAAAAAAACGTTTTTGCTTTCCCTTTGGGGGAAAAATTTCTTTTTGGGGTTTTTATTTTCGGGCAATTTTGTTCCAAAAAAATTTGGCTTTAATTTTTAAACAAAGTTATTACTTCAAATTTTCTTCACAAAAATCATATTATGCTTCTTCAGAAACCTTATTATAATACCCCGAGTCATTCATCACAGAAATGTAAGAGTTATCTGCCCGTCTTTGTTAAACTTGGATATATACTATTACAGATCGAAAATGAACATGTTGAAAATTTTATTATTTTCAATTTCATATTTAAGGGAGTTGCTTTAAATCTATGTTGTATAAAACATTCTGGTCACAGCGGGAGCTCTTTTTACAATAGTCTACACTTTATTGACTTGTTCATGATTTGCATATTTTTTCAACACTTTACTTTAGATCTTTTTAAAAGTGAACTGCATATATTGAATTTGTGTCCATAATTATGCATATTCATTATCGTCAAAAGTAAAAAATCGGTGTATTTTTCACAAATAATTATCTCTTTAAGGTATTTGAAAAATAGTAGTGGAAGGTTTATCTGATTATTTCAAAAGAATCCATTTATTTATTGATGCAATTTTCTAAAAATCCCCCCCATCCTTAATTTTTTTAAATACTTGTACAAACTTGCAATATTATGTAACCATTGGGAAAATTGTACATGTAGTTCAAAAATTTTAAGAAAGGCAAAAGCTTGGGGCCCGGGGGACCCCCTAGAAACCAAATTCCCAGAATTTTGGAAGGGCCCGTGGAATTTTGCCTTTTATGTTTTTCCAATATTTTTTGGGGCTTTTCTGTAAAACCGTTTTGAATTTTTAAATTTTGCCCTTTTTTTTTGGAGCTTTGGAAAAAATTTTCCCCAGGTTTAAATTCCCAATTTCTTTTTTCAAAGGCCCTTTTTGCAAAGCATTTTTTTATCTTTTTTAAAAATTTATAAATTAAATTAAAATTTTTTGCCCCAATTTTAAAAAATCACAAAAAAAATTAAATTTAAACTCGGCATAAACCCCCTTTTTTCCCAACGGGCCGTTTCCATAAAAATTTATTTTTATGTCTCTTAGGGACCTATGTTTTAAAACATGGCCAAAAAATTTGAAAAACCCTTCCAATTTAAGTTCCCAAATAAACCCCTTTTAATACGCAAAAAAAATTTCGGGGACATGTGCCAACCACCAAACCCGAGGGAAAAAAATTTTGACAATTTTTTAAAAAATTTATTACGATTTTGAACTTTTTTAAATTTAAAAAAAAAAAAATTTTTGGGAAAATCCCCTTCCTTCAATTTTTTGCACGTCCCATATGCGCTATGCACATCTCGAAAATTTAAATGAGTTTATTTATACTCGCTGCCGGTTGTCCACAAAGGCAAGTCCTCTAGAAGAGTATTAGTCATTCTAGATTTTTGAGGATAGTGGAAGATACAGATACAGAATGGAGCCCCAATTCCAGACGCTTCTCTTGGTTCTTAAAGCACTTATGCAAGGGACCTCGATTTAAAGTTTCTTCCGAAAGGTTTTTTTGGTATTTTTATTTGACCAGCCCGATTGATATAATTATGCGGGTAAGTATGTTTATATAATCCTTCATCAAGAAATGAGGCCACTAATAAAACCCCTACACAATCTCCCCAAAAAAGAAACAACAAAAAACCTAGATGCCATTAATACATTTAAACATGACCTTGACTTTAAATGGACAATTCAATATGTTAAAGTACTACTCAATGGACCACAACGGGTTGGGTCTAATGACGTACCGGTGTATTCATCTTATTTGTCCCCCCAGCCCCAGCCCCCAGCCCCCACCCCTTCCCCTCCGCATAAAAAAACCAAAACGATTTGCTTTATACTTGACTTTTTGAAAAAAATATTTTATTTGTTTGTCAAAATGTGAAACAAGCTTACTATTTTTTAAATATATATTAAGATCTGTAAATATATGATAATAACTTATTAACTTGGCTGAATGTAACATAAATTACAAATACTTAACATGTAAAAGAATCACTCAGAAATTCTTGAATTGTTTAAAACATCTAAAATGTGTTCTTTTAAACTTAAGCAGTTTGTTACTTTGATAGCAGAAAGAAAAAAGTGGTCAGTGTATAAAACAATAAGAAAATGATATATTCTCGCGGAAACAATCACATCTGTGGAGTAAAAAAGTCAATTCTAGAAACTACGTTCATCACGGTAGCATCTTGAAATAGAAATTAGATTTTTACATCTGATATAAGTATGAAAATTCCTTTGATCTTCAAACATCAAAGGATAGCGAATCAAATTATGGGTATATTCTTGATTGTAGTGTTAAAATTTAGAAACATATGTCTTTTCGTCTATTTTAAAAACAATGCTTTAAGATATATATGACAATCAAAATTTCCTTTGATCTTTTGAAGAAGTAAAAAATGTTAAACAAATAGCATTTGAAACATGTGTCTTTAAATGAGATTGTATTTTCAAAGTGCCGACTGATTTATCGATAAATATATAAAAAAAAGCCAGTTAAACAAAAAAGGCGTAGATGTTGTTGTTGTTGTTGTTGTTGTTGTTTTATTTCATTATTTTTCTTAAACTATCAAAATGCAAATTTATATTCTGTCTCAGAAATGGTCAGCATTATGGACTGATCTGATAACTTTTAGTTCCGAACTATATTTATTTTAGTGCATCTTGGCGAGTATAAATGAACTCAAATACAAGTCCACTTTAGATGCCAAAATGACTTTTTTATTGATTTTGTTAAAAGTGATAGTGTAGATGGTTTCACCTACATAATCTAGATGTTAAATTTACTTATATTGGTACTTTTTTGAAGCTGGGGTAAAGGCTTTATCTGACCAAGCGTTTAGGGCTTATCATAACATTGTATCGTTATTTGACAGCATCAAGTTAAATATCCAAAATAAATTGCATTTATTCGATTGCGCTGTTGTTCCAATATTAGTATATGGCTTTGAAGTATGGGAAAAAATCGATAAACTGGATATCAGATTTTTGACAGCTCTAGTACACAAGTCAAGCAGGTGAAAGGGAAATTCGTTAATTAATGTTTTATTTTTTTATTTTCATAGAAATATGTCGTCTAAAGGATGTATATTAGCAACAGGTGGAACCGGCTATGTTGGCTCTCATACGGTGCTGGAGCTGATCGAGGCCGGCTACGATACAGTGGTTGTGGATAATCTGTCCAACTCAACTTTAGGTAGGTACAAGTTCGAATCTGTGTATCTATTATTATTATCATCATCATCATCATCATCATCACCATCATCATCATCATCATTTTTATTATTATTATTATTATTATTATTATTATTATTATTATTATTATTATCATTATTATTATTAGTATTATTATTATTATTATTATTATTATTATTATTATTATTATTATTATTATTATTATTATTATTATTATTATTATCGTTATTATTATTATTATTATTATTATTATTATTATTATGATCATTTTAATTTCAGAGAGTTTGAATCGTGTTGAAGAATTAACGGGCGTAAAGGTTCCAGCATACACAATAGATCTTCTTGACAAAGAAGGCCTAAGGAAGATTTTCTCCAAGGTAAAATCATATATCCGTCTAATTGAGTCATCATCAACTCATATAATACAGATGTCCAGTTGGATAAATGATAGCTATATTGATGCCCGACTTATCACTATAAGTTTTGTCGCACTCTGATTTACTCTGACTTACTACTATAAGTTTTGTCGCACTCTGATTTACTCTGACTTACTACTATAAGTTTTGTCGCACTCTGATTTACTCTGACTTACTACTATAAGTTTTGTCGCACTCTGACTTACTCTGACTTATTACTATAAGTTTTGTCGCACTCTGATTTACTCTGACTTATTACTATAAGTTTTGTCGCACTCTGATTTACTCTGACTTATTACTATAAGTTTTGTCGCACTCTGATTTACTCTGACTTATTACTATAAGTTTTGTCGCACTCTGAAATACTCTGACTTACTACTATAAGTTTTGTCGCACTCTGATTTACTCTGACTTACTACTATAAGTTTTGTCGCACTCTGATTTACTCTGACTTATTACTATAAGTTTTGTCGCACTCTGAATTACTCTGACTTACTACTATAAGTTTTGTCGCACTCTGATTTACTCTGACTTACTACTATAAGTTTTGTCGCACTCTGATTTACTCTGACTTATTACTATAAGTTTTGTCGCACTCTGATTTACTCTGACTTACTACTATAAGTTTTGTCGCACTCTGATTTACTCTGACTTATTACTATAAGTTTTGTCGCACTCTGATTTACTCTGACTTATTACTATAAGTTTTGTCGCACTCTGATTTACTCTGACTTATTACTATAAGTTTTGTCGCACTCTGATTTACTCTGACTTATTACTATAAGTTTTGTCGCACTCTGATTTACTCTGACTTATTACTATAAGTTTGTCGCACTCTGATTTACTCTGACTTATTACTATAAGTTTTGTCGCACTCTGATTTACTCTGACTTATTACTATAAGTTTTGTCGCACTCTGATTTACTCTGACTTATAACTATAAGTTTTGTCGCACTCTGATTTACTCTGACTTATAACTATAAGTTTTGTCGCACTCTGATTTACTCTGACTTACTACTATAAGTTTTGTCGCACTCTGATTTACTCTGACTTACTACTATAAGTTTTGTCGCACTCTGATTTACTCTGACTTATTACTATAAGTTTTGTCGCACTCTGATTTACTCTGACTTATTACTATAAGTTTTGTCGCACTCTGATTTACTCTGACTTACTACTATAAGTTTTGTCGCACTCTGATTTACTCTGACTTATCACTATAAGTTTTGTCGCACTCTGATTTACTCTGACTTACTACTATAAGTTTTGTCGCACTCTGATTTACTCTGACTTACTACTATAAGTTTTGTCGCACTCTGATTTACTCTGACTTACTACTATAAGTTTTGTCGCACTCTGATTTACTCTGACTTATCACTATAAGTTTTGTCGCACTCTGATTTACTCTGACTTACTACTATAAGTTTTGTCGCACTCTGATTTACTCTGACTTATCACTATAAGTTTTGTCGCACTCTGATTTACTCTGACTTACTACTTTAAGTTTTGTCGCACTCTGATTTACTCTGACTTATTACTATAAGTTTTGTCGCACTCTGATTTACTCTGACTTACTACTATAAGTTTTGTCGCACTCTGATTTACCTTAAAGTTTATTGAGGTACCATCTTTTTTATTTTTGAGAAGGCACAAGAAACAGATAATTTTATATCTATTTTAATTTATCCTTTGAGCTCATATTTAACGCCCTGTGTTCACGTACGTACACTTAGCCCGACTATGAATTTAATTTTAATCAAACGAAAACCAGCATTATTCAAACCTATTCAAACCGACTTTACCGCGGCACCCTCCGCTGTGAGCTGAATTGGGTTGTATTAGAAAACTGGTCTAACATTCCCACATAAATCGACCATGCCCAAAATATATTCATCATATTGAAAAGGAAATAAAATCAACATGTTTGTAAGATGTCTGCGTATAGAAGTATAAAAAGTTCTATTTTTAGTTTATAGTTGCCTTTTTGATAGTTTACAGTGTCACGCATTCAGATTCATGTTATTTTTATTGGAACTGAAACAAAAATTCTGATTAGTGGAAAAATGTTGTTACGTTGTATAAGAAAAAGTTCTTATTATACACAGAAAATTATATTTTACATGGAAATATACATGCAGAAATAGCTCACATTCCGTTAGTAACGTGGTAGAGAAATCATGGTGATATAATACAAATAAACATTGCCATTTTAGGTTTAAATATATTAATATGAAGCAAGTTCTTGCAACTTATATTATTGACATTCGAGTCCGCTTCCTTGAACCAACCAGTACTGGTGTGATATGAAGAAACATGGTCGTGACGCGATAAGAGCTCGAACCCATGACCGCCCGGGTTGAGATGCAGACACCACAACCACTAGGCCTTTGCTCTCCTTTATGTTTTTATCTCAATATCCAAAAATGTGGTTTCTTCTTCCTCGTTAATTAGTCATTTCTGCTGATATCTGATTTCTCTTAACCCATTACGTTATATACACGCCTTTTAACGCCTTTTTCACCCCCCCCCCTTTTGCTGTCTCAAATGGTGAAAAAATGCCTTATTTAGGCCCCCATCACTTGTTTTTGTTTGAGAAATGTTGTTAAAAAAGTGACCTCATTTTCGGCGCGGCCCCCAACCAAAAGATACATCAGAGGGTCGACAGAAGGGGGATGTGCCCCCTTCTGTTTGGGGGTTTTGAATGGGGGCGGAGTCCCCCTCATCGCCAAGAAAATTTTGGACTTGTGAGAGGCTATAAATGACCCCAGATTGATCATAAGGTAATGTGTAACCAACGCTGAAAAGCATTTGACTCTATCTCAATCCATTGAGAAGTTGCAGCACTTTGAAATCAATTTTGATGGAAAAAATCAATGCAAAATAGTGATTTTTGGCAATTTTGAGATGTCCCCTCGTTGCCATGGTAACAGAAAATTTCAGTCTGAGCATGTTGTTGCAAGGGCAATGGTCCAGTCAACATTTGTGCCAAGTTTGATTAGTGTTGAAGCAGTTTTTATAGTATTATAGCAATTTGAACTTGTAACGGGAGACTTTTCAATGAAAACAGCCATTTTTCACAAAATGCTCATGAAGTAATGGGTTAATTGATCAATTGAATTTATTATCTATTTTAAAAAACGCGCAAGTAAAAAAATCGTAGTGAATCTTTTCGCCGTAAACCGACCGTAAATGACACTGTCGTTATCCTATTTAATGTACGTTTGTCAACATGGGAAATAAATGCATGTAAATGAAACTCCACCAGTGTAGTTCTATAGGGCAGAAATACATCCTCAAAAGTCGGTAATTGTCGTTAATTTCCGTATCTATCAAAATTGAAGAAACGCCTGGGTGAGCATGAGTAGATACGAGCTGTTACGAAGATAGCCGAGTAGTAAAGACGAGCAGTTGATAGGTGTTCCACTGTAATGCCGACCATCCATGCGTCTTTCTGGTCCGATATTTTTATCCCTATCAACTCCACTCGATAAATTATATCCTCAGAATACAATGAAAATGAGAACAGTATTTAAATATGATCTTCTTGACTCAAAGCAGTCCGAAACCTGCCTTGTAAAAAAGATTTTCCTATTCATTTATGTGAAAAGAAGTATTTTGGGCGAACTGGGATCTTTTCGTGAATAATGGGTTGCTTTCGTTGATTCTTCCAGCACAAGATTACATGTGTCATGCATTTCGCTGGCTTCAAGGCGGTCGGTAGGTCTGTGCATATACCACTGCAGTACTTTAGGAATAACCTTGGCGGTACTATAAACTTACTGGAGGTATGTTATTATTCTTATTCATTGTATGTTATTATTCTTATTCATTTGTGTTTGTTTTGTTATACATTTCAAGCTTTTAAACGATATTGAATTTAATGTGGCAACAGCCTGATATTTATTTTTTTTATTTTTTATTTTATGCATACTCGTAAATGTATTGGAAACCTAGTGAATAAAATACAATATTATACTTACAGAATGGTGTGTATTTTACATGTGCTCATTCACCAGTGTTAGACTGTAACATTTGTAATAAAACAACAACGACAACACACGTGCAACAAGGCAGACGTCGCTTGGCTGTTTAAACTTAAAAAAATCTTAAAATCCAAGCGTTTGTACCATGGGATCTCCCAATATATCAATCATTAGTGAAAGCAGTCAATTTAGCCTCGTTTTCAATTTCGCGGTCTAAAATTCCATGCCAAATTACTAATGTACTCCATATAGCCTCTTCTTCATGTTCCGAGTCCAAAATCCATTACAAATCACTATTGTACTCCGTCAAGCCTCGTTTTCATTTCCCGGATCCAAAAAATGCATATCAAATGCTAATTGTTCTCGAATTTCGAATTTTTTTTTTTTTTTTTTTTAGAAAAATGTCAAAATGATCTGAACCAACACAGAATTGATAGGTTTTCTCGAGAATAAATGACATTTTCTGCTCTTTTTCTCCAGGTTATGGACGAATTTAAAGTTTACAATATGATTTTCTCGAGCTCGGCGACAGTATACGGTGAACCGGAATATCTTCCCTTTGACGAGAAGCACAAGACCGGAGGGTGTACGAACCCTTACGGGAAAACTAAATTCTTCATTGAAGAGATGATGAAAGACTTATTCGCAGCAGCCCCGGTAAGTTTGAATCGTAACTATTCGGGAATTTCCGTGCGAATATTCCGTAAAATGTTTTGAAGCATAATAGCTGAAATATCCCGATTTAGTAAGCAGGTGTCTATAAATGATTTGATATTAGTTGGTCAATTTCAAATTTATGCTCTGATCATGGATATTGACAATATTTGATTTAGATGGTTTTTCTTCATACACCATGATGATATTTTTTCCGTATAGTATAACTTTCAAAGATACTTTTTAAAAGTAAAGTGAAGAAATTTTGTCCTGTGGTTCCCAGAAATTATAGTTACAGGGGAAGAAACTGTAGACTACAATTTAGCAGATAAAAAAGGAAAAGCAAACGAGAATGAGTATACGTGAGGAAAAAAAATAAACGTACAGTCTCAAGTTCTTAAATGCAAAACAATATAATTATGGACTAAATAAACAACAGGGGCTACTTTTTTACATCTTAACTCATGTGATTTTCTATTTTCTTCCCGCCATAGCAATGGAATATTGTATTACTACGCTACTTCAATCCCATTGGTGCGCATAAATCAGGGAGATTAGGGGAAAGCCCAATCGGAAAACCCCATAACCTCATGCCAAACATATCAAAAGTTGCTGCAAAAGAACTGGAATGTGTCAGTGTTTTTGGTGATGACTTTGACACGAAGGATGGAACTGGTAAGCAACAAATTACAACATATTTAACACATAAAGTAGGACATTTGCTTCAAGCCTATATACATGCTTACTTGGCGCGCGGCAATGTTACTGTATCTGACAGGAATCTACGGTGGTATTTATGAAGAGGATTAGAGGACACCGGAAGTGTGTGCGCCCGCAATAGCTATTACTGGCGCATGCGTACCTGCAGATGTAATTCATATTGCGTGACCACCGTGACACCTATCGCGTGGCCACGTAATAGCTATTTTGGGCGTCTATGGTCGAGCGGTTAAGGTGGTTGACTCCAAACTACTCGCCCTTCGCCGCTGTGGGTTCGAATCCCGGCCGGGAATTTGGATTCTTTCATGTTTGGATCATATACTTCTAGCTTACGAGACGTCGGTGGTTCTACTGAGGTGCCCGTTCGTGCCTTGAAATGTTCCGAGGAAGGGCATCTGGGGTCTTCCTACGCCAGTACAGACTGAAACCACATGAACTAAATTGTGTTGGTGCGACGTATTACATGTAACACCCCCCCCCCAAACCCCAACCCCCCCCCCCCCCCCCCCCCCCCAAAAAAAAAAAAAACAACAACTAAACAACAACAACAGAAAAAACGTTATAGCTATCGCTTGGCAACGTAATACTATTCTCGTGCACACGTTGTCATGCAGTTTAATTTTTTTATGCCCGTTTATGCCGCCGTAAGAATGAGACTTGCTTTATTAAATTAATGATATTAATAATATAAATATATATTTCATTTTAAAATGATGAAACCGATAGAAATTATATATGATATATCTATATTGATTAAAATATTCATGGCTACAAAATTTTCTGTTGAATATTTAATTTGTAACATATGGAAATGATGAGTCAAATGTTGTCTTAATTAATGTATTTATAACTAGTTATCATTAAGCTTCTCGATATTGATTTCATTATGACATTGTATTATTATCATAATTATCATCATCGTCGTCATCATCATCTTCATCATCATCATCATCATCATCATTATCATTATCATCATCATCATCATTGTAATTATCAGTCACCATCATCATAAACATGATAAACATCAAAATCATCATCATCATGATCAACATCAACATCATCATCATCATCAACAACGTCGACGTTATGATTATAATATTCATCATCATCATCACCATCATCAACAACAACAACAACAGCAGAAGATGAAGGAAGGAACAACAACAACATCATCATCATCATCATCATTAAAATGAATATTATCAACAACAAACATGTATATACGTTTTCAAGATTTGACAGAAATACACGAAATATAATTTTTAAAAAGGCAGTTTAATTCGAGAAATACAAAATCTAAAGATTAGACACATAACGTACTTAAACGGTTCTTTAAACTAATTTATCTTCTGTTTTTCGTTTTAAGGTGTCAGGGACTACACCCATGTTGTCGATCTGGCTAAAGGTCATGTTGCAGCATTGGCTGTCATTGACAAGAAATGGGGCTTAAAGGTATGATTTTTTTTTAATTTGGAAAACTTCGCCTCTTCCCGGGTATAAATTTTTTTTTTTTTTTTAAAGCGGTACATTGATTAAGACGTTTTGATATTCCTGGTCATGCAAACGCTTTTTAAATTTTAGTATAATGCACGGAAAGTACTAACAAAAACTTAAAACTTATGTTAAAAGTAATATTCATCTTTTGTTTCTTATAAGTGTTATTTAAAGGAAAAGAAATAAAAAGTCATTGTCTAGAAAAAAGAAATTAGAGTTGAAAACAAAATGCTCACAAAATCTTTCCGGAGAAATCACAATGTACTTAAAGGCACATTATTCCTCAGATACAAATACGTTTTTTCCTTCTTAAGATAGGGCAACAGTGAGTTTAATAACATTTAAATAATAGTTATGGCATATGCTAGGTGTTATCAAGAAATTAGCGCTAAATGTAAAATTTTTTGTCATAAAAGTGGAAAAATGTAAATAAAGTAGTATCTTAACTTCCATACAAAATACTAAGTCACTAAAGCTGTACTATTTGCTGAAAAACAATAAAAGCAAAATATAATTTCATGTAATTAGCCAATGAACCACTTTTTGGCAACTGTAATATGACACCGAAAACAAAAAGCTTTTGAGAAATGAAAATTAAACCATTTTAAGGCATAATGGGCCTTTAATTGACTTTTCATTTATAAAGATTATACTGCACATAACAAAAATAAAGTTAAACTTTCTCATTTTTTTACAGATCTATAACCTCGGAACCGGGAAAGCTTATTCTGTCCTTGAAATGATTAAAGCATTCGAAAAAGCCTCTGGAGTGAACGTAAGTATAGCACTACCTTTGGAAAAGAAGTTGATATTGTTTTTTAAAACCAGAGTACAGTCTGCTTATCATTTCAGTCAAAGTTTGAAACAGTCCTGATTATAGCCACCTACTTTGGGCAAAGTATCCGGATTCGTCTTTAAAATAAATGTTGCAATTCATTTAACTACTTCAGCAGCATCTGAGTGATCGTTTTTACGGCCGCCACTTTCATTTGAGCACACTTCATACAAAATAGCTGATTTTATCGATTTCGATTTTACATGAACTATAAAAGTCATTGAGTACTATGATTGTCAATCTTATTTGATTTTATTTATTTATTAACTTATTTATTTATTTATTTATTTACCGTTAAGGTGCCATACAAGATTGCTCCACGAAGAGCTGGCGACTTGCCAACTTTCTGGTCGGATGTTTCCCTTGTTAAAAAGGAATTAGGCTGGGTAGCAGACAAGGGTCTTGATGAAATGTGTAAGTATGAATAAGTTCATAATATACCCTATCCAATGTGATATGGGTGTTAATGGTGACCTGATTGATATACACCCGAAGGGAACCGCGGTCGTATTATGGTATGGCGTTTGTCCGTCCGGCCGGCCGGCCGTCTGTTAGCAACATTGATGTCCTCTCAATAACTTGATAACTATTCTAAAGATGGGCTTTCAAGGATGGTCATGGCCAGTAGAAGAACCCTATCAATTTTTATGTCATAAAATCAAAAGTCAGGGTCATACTTACACTTTGTATTAAAATAATAGTCCTCATAATAACTTAAAAGGTAATAGGTCTAGTCTTTGTGAAACTCAGTAAGATCTGTGCTCATAACTTATTGATTTTAAGGTCATTAGGTCAAGGTCACAGTAATAGTTTAAAATCCTTGTCGAATTTAAAAACATGGGAAGGAATAACCACTTGCCCCTCGTGGCATTTCGAATCCGCTCTTTCATGTTAGGAAGCTAACCAGTTGGCTTACGGAAGGTCAGTGGTTCTACTCAGGCCCACGTTGGTGCCTGAAATAATGCACGAAGGGGCACCTGAGGTCTTCAGTAAATCTAGAAAATCGCCGTACAACCTTAATTAACAGTATAGGTGTGGCTTAAAATTAATCAAACAAACTTAATGTACATTTGTATATGAATTAGATGTAGCTACATAGATCTTTTGGGTTTTTACAGGCGAAGATATCTGGAGATGGCAGAAAATGAACCCTGGTGGATACCCCGGCTGTTCCAATGGGATTCAAGACATGTCGAGTTGATAGAAATTTAAATATATATATATGACTATTTCTAATTATGTGGTTACTTAAAATCAGACTTGCGGGTTATTCAATTTTATTCCTTCTGCTTAAAGATATGCAAAAACTGTACTGTTCAGTTTATATTTCACAGGATTAAATAAAAAAAAGATGTATATATATATGCGAATTATTTTTGGGATGGTTTATATATTATTATATTTACATGAAGGTTGACCCTTTCGAACGAGAATTAAGATATGCATGTGTGAACAGTGTGTGATGTCATATTGGAACGAGTTGAAAATAAATTATTTTTCTCTACTTTCGTCTGTTCTTGTTATATGAATATATTTGACCTTTAACCTGATTTAACCTTTGACCCCCAGCATAAAGCCAGGCCGGCCTACAGATCCGCGGAGTTAAGCCAGGCTCTAAATTGTTGGCTGAATAAAATAATTATCATGTTCCCGACAATACAAAAATTGAAAGTTTGACACGTTCATTTAAGAAATTGAAAAAGTGTAAGGTTAAAATATTTGGAATAGGTCGGTCGCTTTCGATATGTCTGAATAAGTGACAACACATGTCTGAACGTTTCTTCACAATAAGAATGGACTTATTTCTTCATGTGCAATGAAACGTAGATATGGTTAATGAAGCTAGAAAATATAAATTAAGTGAACGTACCGGCTGACAACGTTTGCTTTAAAATAAAATAATTTCTTTGTTAAAGATCCTGTAACTCAAATTGTTAATTAGAAATTTATTTTTTATAAAGTCTAAGCCAAATTTTATGTTTCAACGATTACTTAGAATGCGGTACATATTTAACATATTCTTGGATGTTTGGAAATTGTTTTATAAGAATAATTATATGCATATATAAAATTTCACTTAAATGCTGTTACATCCTTAATTACAACATACAGGATCTTTAAATATTGTTTTTCCTTGGCTGTTGAATTTATCAGTATTCGTGTTGAGCTTTAAGTCGTCATATTGCCCAAAAGCTTTTACTTAAAGTAGGATGACATTTCCCCCCCGGGGACCCCAAATACCCCCACCCCCCCCCCGACCCCGATCCCCGGGATTTATTTCAAATCACCCCCTCGGGGAAGTTTCCCCCTAAATAAAATAACCGGGTTTAAAAACCATAGTAGGGGAAAACAAATAAATTTTTAAAACCACAGATTTTAAAACCCTGCGGTTTTATGAATGCCCCTTTGCGGGCTATTAAAAAGAAAAATTTAAAAAAACGATTATTTTTTTCAGTCCCAAAGTGTAATCCCTCATTTACATGGGTTTTTTATAAATTACATTAGAAATGATTTTAAATCCCAATGTAAATCGATTAAACCTTTTATTTCATTTACCTTTGTCTTTATCGAGTGAAAGTTTGACGCTTTTTCGATCACCATATGATGCTTCAACGTGCTAAAAGAGCCAACTTACAAAAAGAGCCAACTTTCAGTGAGGAATATCAAAGAGAGATAACTCTTGAAAAGCACAATTATAGTTTTAGACGTGTATTTGTTACGTCCCTTTAATCATTAATTCGTATTGTATTCGCACGTGTGAGTGTATTGTGATAATTTAAAAGGCAAGACAACTTTTCGCCTGTAAATGGCAAGTTGTGAACCATATACAACAAATTGAAAACGAAGCAAGCTTATACTTTTTACCCGTATGCGTTGAAAAGAACAGTTCAAGAATAAAACGTCCGCCTCCGTGGTCGAGGGGTTAGAGTCGGTGACTTCTAATCCAGTTACCTCTCTGGCGTGGCTTCGATCCCCGGGAGATGCTTTGGTAGTTTAGCGCGTAGGAAGGTAGTCTAGTACTGGTGTAACTCTCCAGGAACGATGGTTAGGAAACTAAGCGCCTATATGACTGAAATACTGTTGGGAAAAGGCGTAAAGTGAAACAAACAAACAAACAAACAAGAATAAAACGTCCATGCAACAAAATGTTTGTGTACATTTCTTGCAAAACGTGATTATCTTTAACCACTCTTATCTTATCCACATAGATTCGGGTTAATTAAATGCAAATATCGCGCATTTTATATATTCACATATAATAAGTGTTTAAAGTAAGAAACATATATTATATTGATTTATAAGTGAAACAGGTTTCATATTATAATTTACATTCTCGTCAAACATCTGTTTCGAAGGATAGAAAATTTATTACAATACATTAAGTCATATTTTCAAACTAAAGAAGTAGTCAGTTTTGGATAAAAGCTTGGAGTTCCAGTATAGTACACATTGGCGCTTAATCTGATACTAAAGCAATGCAAAAGTAAGTAATCTTTATAACTTTATGTGCAATAGAAAAAAATAAACGCAAAAAACACTTTACGAAAGCCTAATAGTGTCAAATGAAATAAAAAATAAAAATGCAAAGGCGTTATAACGCGAATAAAGGCGTAGTAACGCGAATCAAAAGGCGTAATTACGCTAATCAAAAGGCGTAATTACGCGAAAAAAGGCGTAGCAACGCCAATAAAGGCGTTATAACGCGAAACAAAAGGCGTAATAACGCGAATAAAGGCGTAGTAACGCGAATCAAAAGGCGTAATAACGCGAATCAAAAGGCGTAATTACGCGAATCAAAATGCGTAATTACGCGAATCAAAAGGCGTAATTACGCGAATAAAGGCGTTATAACGCGAAACAAAGGCGTTATAACGCGAATAAAGACGTAGTAACGCGAACCAAAAGGCGTAGCAACGCGAATCGAAAGGCGTAGCAACGCGAATAAAGGCGTTATAACGCGAATCAAAAGGCGTAATAACGCGAATCAAAAGGCGTAATAACGCGAATCAAAAGGCGTAATAACGCGAATCAAAAGGCGTAATTACGCGAATCAAAAGGCTTAATTACGCGAAAAAAGGCGTAGCAACGCAAATAAAGGCGTTATAACGCGAAACAAAGGCGTTATAACGCGAATAAAGGCGTAGTTACGCGAATCAAAAGGCGTAGCAACGCGAATCGAAAGGCGTAGCAACGCGAAAAAAGGCGTAACAACGCGATAAAGGCGTTATTACGCAAATCAAAAGGCGTAATTACGCGAAAAAAGGCGTAGCAACGCGAATAAAGGCGTTATAACGCGAATCAAAAGGCGTAATAACGCGAATCAAAAGGCGTAATAAACGCGAATCAAAAGGCGTAATTACGCGAAAAAGGCGTAGCAACGCGAATAAAGGCGTTATAACGCGAAACAAAGGCATTTATAACGCGAACAAAGGCGTAGTAACGCGAACCAAAAGGCGTAATAACGCGAAATGAAAAAGCGTAATAACGCCTTTATTCGCGTAATAACGCGAAACAATAGGCGTAATTACGCGAATCAAAAGGCGTACTAACGCGAATAAATGCGTTATAACGCGAATCAAAAGGCGTAATAACGCGAACCAAAAGGCGTAATAACGCAAAACAAAAGGCGTTATAACGCTAATTTAATACCATATAAATTCCAAACAGTGGCCTATTAATGTATGGAGGGAAGAACAATGTTGATTTAAATGAATTGATCTAGATGTACGTTTTATTATATGCCCGAAAGAATTTCGGGCATATAATGTTATACCCCCTGGCGTCCGTACGTGCGTCCGTCCGTCTGTCTGTCTGTCCGTCCGTCCGTAAGCAATTTGGTTTCGGGAGCATAACTTAAGTTCCATTTGGCCCACAATATTCAAACTTCGTAGGAGGATTGTTATTTGAAAGGAGGTAATACTTTATAACCTATAAGTCACCAAGTCATCTATATTGGCAAATATTAAAGAGTCTTTATTAGTTTATGACAAATAGTTTGGATAATTCCTGTGCAAATAGAATGAAAGTTATTGTAAATGTATATTGTATTATTGTATACGAGTTTATATCTTGAGCAATAAATTCAGATCAATATTGGTCTTCCTTTCTCGCGAATTTGATAAGTATAAATATGGTATCAAATTGGCATTATAATGTGTTTTAATTTGCGTTATTACACCTTTTGGTTCGCGTTACTACGCCTTTATTCGCGTTACTACGCCTTTTGATTCGCGTTATTACGCCTTTATTCGCGTTATTACGCCTTTTTATTCGCGTTATAACGCCTTTATTCGCGTTATAACGCCTTTGTTTCGCGTTATAACGCGAATAAAGGCGTTACTACGCCTTTTGATTCGCGTTATAACGCCTTTATTCGCGTTATTACGCCTTTTGATTCGCGTTATAACGCCTTTATTCGCGTTGCTACGCCTTTATTCGCGTTATTACGCCTTTTGATTCGCGTTGCTACGCCTTTATTCGCGTTCTTACGCCTTTTGATTCGCGTTGCTACGCCTTTATTCGCGTTCTTACGCCTTTTGATTCGCGTAATAATGCCTTTATTCGCGTTATAACGCCTTTGCATTTTTATTTTTTATTTCATTTGACACTATTAGGCTTTCGTAGAAAGGAATACCCAAAATAGGTTATTTTTCATCACGATAGTTTATAAAATCAACACATTTGGTTTAAAGTAAAAATAACTAAAGCAAATATTTATTTCTATATATGCTATTTGTTTGTGTTATATATAAATGTATATATATTTTTGTCAATATATTTTTTTTAAAAATATTTACCCAAGTCATTGGCCTGTGTTTAGAATCATGCTCACTTCATCATGATTGTTTAATAAGAAGCTGTAATTTGTAAAGAAGAAGTTGAGGTCAACATAATCATGTTAAGGATTATCGTAGGGACCCCTTCCAGACGAAAATTTAAAAATCTTAGAAAAGTAATGACGTAAATTTTTTGAAAAAAAAAAGTGGAAAAACCCCTTTTTACAGGGAACAAAAATATTACTAAAAAAAAAAGGACGAAAAAAGGGGTTTCCCCGGGTTTTACCCAAAAAATACTATCCAAAACCCGATGTTAAACCCCGTTTCCACCACGGCCCGTAATAAAGCTAAATATTTTCTTTTAGGGGGGTTTCCTGTAAAACATGAAAGTTGCGTGGTTTATATCTTTTTAAAACCCAGTGGGGATCCCATATTTATAAATTTGTCAAATTTTTTTTTAAAACTGAAAGTAAAATGGCATCTTTTTTAAGCGACACCGGAAGTTATATCTTAGCGACAGGTGGCGCTGGGTATGTGGGTTCTCATACAGTGGTAGAATTGCTGAAAGCTGGCTACAAAGTTATTGTGATTGACAACCTTGCAAACGCTAATATGGGTACGAATTAATTAATCAATCAATTTATTGATTTTAATTTTTGTTCAAAGTTGTATATACTAGAAACAAATTTTCCGAATATTATCACTTCTGGTCCAAGTAAAGTGATGAACATAATCATTCGCTTTCGGATCTTTCAATCAGCCAATTAACGACTACCTTCCGTGCTATATTATAATCTTTTTTTAAAAGTAAAACAGTTCAAAGGGAAATCTGGCTGATATTATGGGTAAACGAAAATGGCGGAAAAATACGTGATACATTTTTCTTAAAAGTTTCATTAATTTTTTGTTTTGATTTGGGTTTTACGTCACATCGACACAGTATAGGTCATATCGCGACGTTCCAGCTTTACTGGTGGAGGAAGACCTCAGGTGCCCTTCCGTGCATTATTTCAGGCACGAACGGGCACCTGAGTAGAAGCACCGACGTTCCGTAAGCTAGCTGGATAGCTTCCTCACATGAAAGTATCCAAAATCCCTGTCGGGATTCGAACCCACAGCTGTGAGGGGCAAGTGGTTTGAAGTCAACGACCTTCAAACCACATGCCCCTAACCGTTTACTTTTTTGTTGTTATTTGATTGTTTGTTCTGATTAACTGATGTAAGCAGGATAAGCCTGCCAATCAAAATATTATTATTATAAGTTTCACAATAGTGGCAAAATCCTTAAACACCTCTAAAATTGACAGTTTCAAAATTTCAAAGCAGGAAAAATCCAATTTACGGAAAAGATTGATGAATTTCTTATGTTATCTTGACAATTCCATAATATAGACGTAACAGCAATATTGTAAAATATGTTCCTGATCTTGCATGTGTTTTGAACAACCACAGAGAGTGTGAGACGTGTTGAAGAACTTACAGGAAAAGAAGTCCCGTCATATGCAGTGGACTTGCTGAACGCAGACGCTCTGAGAAATGTTTTTGAAAAGGTAATGCCATAGTTTTTACTACATAGGAATACTTGAATATTTCAATTAGAAATGATAAATACTTAATTGTTTGGTTTAGAGTTATAGACTTTCTTTTCGGATATGTTTTTCGTGGGAGCATTAATGCTGGGACAGAAATACACATTATAAGTCCCAGAGTGAAAATCAAAAATTGATGTTCAGGTGTTATTGTAAATTAAGCACGATGGAAGAAGGGATCCGAGTAGTTGCACGCATCTAGATATGAAAAAACCTAAGGCACATAAGATTATCAAATTAATGTTGGTCCAGCCACGCTCAACAAAAATCATGTCAACTTGACCGTTTTTTCAATAAAAGATAAATTACGGAGATTGACGAAGATGGCCGAATGTACACGACACTTTAATGATTGCAGTAATAAATTACGACTTCGAGCGCACAGTTTTAAATGTTAAAATATATTGTTGTGTTGTCATGTTGTGCAACATTACATAATGTAATTAATTTATGTAACATCTGTGTACATGTATATATCTTCATATCGTAGATTTTAATATTTTTTATAAAAATTATATAAGATAGGGAGATCTCAATCAATATAAACTTGTGGACAATATAATATCCGTGTTTATATTTTTTTTCAAGTAGAGCTGCTTGGAAATTATTCTTCTTTCTCCAACTTAGAACTTTTTCTTAAGTATGTCTGTTAGACTTGTGACGCACAAATTTTAGCTAAAACCCCCAATGAAGGGCCCCCCCCTTTTGCATCGCTTAAAAAGAGACATTAAAAATAACTGTGAAAGTTTGAAATCCCCAAAGCCCGATCACGACAAAAAAATATTTGCCCAAAATCGCTTTTTAAACGAAAAACATATTCGACCCCAGCACGGTTTGCGCTAACAATGTCAGCCAACAGTTTCTCAGGCTGTGCCATTTATAATAAATTTAAAGATGACAAGTTATAACAATATAGCTGGATTTCAATAGTCTGTCAACCACTCTTAACATGGTTAATATTACTTGTGTTGTCTTTTAAAACAAACCATCATGAAGTTAAAACAAAATATATGTACATGTATACAGTGGGCTTTTCAGCTTGTTTATTGCACTGCTCTTAGCATAAGTGTGAAGGGAAGCAACTCGCACAGTAACTGAAATGGAAAGTTCTCGTTACTGTTTCATTATGTATGTATATATAAATGATGTTATTTCAACAGATAGAATTGCTTGTCTACAAAAATCATTTTCGATGAATGATCTTGTCGTTTTATTTATGCTAAATATTCTGAGAAACTGTTCATGAAGTTGCTATTATTTACGGCATACCGTTAGGGCCATCATGGTTATACATGCACTTTAAAATACAGAGGGCGACAATGCGACAGTGCGATGACGAAAATACGATAGTGCGATAATGCGACAGTGCGATGGCGACAGTGCGATACGCAATGGCAACAACGTAATAGTATTATCGCAAATCGTTTTGTCGCCATCGCATTATCGCACTGTCTCCATCGTGTTATCGCATTATCGCCATCGCACAATAGCATTGTCACATGATCGTTCTGTCGTCATCGTGTTATTGCATTGTCGCCATCGATCTGTCGCATTGTCGTCATCGAGCTATCGCACTGTCGCATTGTCGACCTCTGGATTATAAAATATAACAACGATGGTCGTAATTATCCAAAAGACGTCATTGCTTTAATGTTGATCTTGCCAAATTTAAACATAAAAAGTCTAATGCTTGATCTTATGACATATATTTTGTAGAATTTATCACGGTAAGATTATGCTTTTTACATAAACTTCTTATTTATTTCATAAAGTGTTGTAACATGGAATGTTTCTGTTATTGAACGCACATTGTACGTTAAAAAATATAATATTCCAGAAAAAGTATTATGCTGCTATGTTTTAAGTAGATTTTTATTCATTTAGAAATAAATTTGTGCGTGCTTCATACGTTTTTTTCTCAGAAAATTTGCATGCATATTTCTTGCATAGGGTTATTTTGGAATAATTCCTTTTTATTAATTTAAACAATTTTTGTTCGCCTGATTAAAATCAGCTCCTTATAAACGCTACGCATACATGCAAGAAATAATTAAGTAGATCTGAACTTTAGTCACACTGTTTTTAGTGTTTTTTTTTCAATTATAAGCAGCAGATATGTAGCTTTATGAGTATGCACATATAATTTAGGCATATATAGTGTGATCGATTCTCTGACTTGATGAAAATTACATATAGTAATTATAACACCTTTTCAGCATAACATTTCTTGTGTAATACATTTCGCTGGTTATAAGGCCGTGGGAGAGTCCTGTGAAAAACCGTTATTGTACTACAAAAACAATGTTGCTGGAACTGTGAATCTTTTACAGGTAAATAACTTCCATATTGTACAGACATCACTGATTATATGTTCATTCATTACTGAAATCAGTTGTTAATATGTCAATATTGTCCTACAACCAGTTGGATATGTGTCCATATTGCACTAAAATCTGTTGTTTATGTGTATACCGATTGTACTATTTGCGGTATGTTTGTCTATAGAGAGTACTGTCATCAGTGGTACACGTGTTCATATTGTACTGTGGTACATAAATAAGTGATAAATATGCCAATATTGTACTAACATCAGTGGCATATGTGTCAATATTGTTCTGGAAGCTGTGTAATATGTTTGTGTCAAAATGTACTATTCAATATCAATGGTATATGTGTCGATATTGTACAGAAATCAATCGTATATGAGTCAATTTTGTACAGGAATCAATTGTATATGTGTCAATATTGTAAAGAAATCAATTGTATATATGATAATGTGTCAATATAGTACTTAAATCAATGGTTTATGTTCCAATATGGTACTGCAGTCAATGGTATGTGTGTCCATATTGTACTCTTATCAGTGGTATATCTTCATATTGTACGGAAGCAGTGGCATATAAAGCCGTCCGGTTAGCTCAATAGGTAGAGCGTAAGACTGTGAATCGAGCGACCCGGGTTTGATGATGTGATAAATTTTTTATAACTTATTGTCAAAAATTACGATTAACATCAAAACCAAAGCAGTTCATTCGTTCCTATAGCTATGTTTAAAACGATCCCGGGCGTCTGAGATCACGGATTCAGATTTTTGCCAACTATCACGTGGTATGAAAGTGAGAAACAGTTACATGCATATAATTACATATGTATTACATTTGATATTGTGCAACTCAAATTTAAGTCAAACAATGCCATTTTCCATCCTTCCTAATACATGTATATTTGCTTTTCGTTTCAATCAAGGTAATGAAAGAATTCAAAGTGTTTAACATGATTTTCTCGAGCTCAACAACGGTGTACGGTGTACCAGAATATTTACCATTTGATGAGAATCACAAAACCGGAAATTGTTCTAATCCATATGGCCGATCGAAATTCATGATTGAAGAAATAATGAAAGACCTTAGTACCGCTGAAAAGGTTAGTACATGTATATAGTGAAGGATGATGTTGATGATGATGATGATGATGATGATGATGATGATGATGATGATGATGATGATGATGGTGATGATGATGATGGTGGTGGTGGTGATAATGTGATGCGATGATGATCATAATGAATGAATGAATGAATGACGACGACGGTAATGATGATGTTGTTGATGTCGATTATAATGATGATGTTGATAATAATTATTATCATTATTATTATTATTATTATTATTATTATTTTATTATTAATAATTATTATTATCATTATTATTATTATTATTATTATTATTATTAGTATTATCATCATCATCATCATTATCATCATCATCATCACCATCATCATTATTATTAGTATAAATTGATCTATTATTTATTACATTTAATTGGAAATTGTCAAGTGTCATACACCTTTATGCACTTGTAATAAAATATTGACTGATTTCATAGTCATATAAAATCTGTGAACGAGCCAATTTATTAGCTATATTTTTCAGGAATGGAATATAATACTTCTCAGATATTTCAACCCCGTAGGAGCACACGAGTCTGGAAGAATTGGCGAAGACCCACTAGGTACTCCAAGGAATCTATTACCATATGTTGCTCAAGTCGCCGTCGGTAAATTGAAGGAGCTCAAGATTTACGGAAATGATTGGGATACCCCCGACGGAACGTGTACGTAATAAGGAATAACACATTTCTACCTGCAATGTTAAGTTTGTAAGGGCCTAGGAAAGAAGAACCAAAAAGGGGAGGGGTTAGTTCTATGACTATATCCGTACATATTCTGTGCGATCTATTTATATATCAGACTGATAAGTTAATTCAGCTGTAGATAATAGTGCAAAAAAAATGTGACAAAAAACCCACTTGAGTTAAAGCCCTTGTCCTCTTTGTACAATTGAATGCAAAGCCTTGCAAATATTTTTTTCCTGATGAATATCCAAAAGTTAATGTTCCTGTTATCCCTAGGGTAGGGATATGGTCACAAAAAACTAGTGCTTAGCTAAGTACCAGAATGATGCTGGTGGTGGTTTAAATTCACCATTGGCAAGCTGTCAAGCAGGTTACCATTACTTGTGCCTTCACTTTCGCAAGGTTCTGATTACTTCTGTACATACAAGAGCAGGGGTACAGTGCGAATGACAGTAGATAGGTTTTTTTATGATTAGTCATAACGAAAGCGACCTGCACCGTCCGGAATCGAACCCAGGTTGCCCGATTCACAGTCCAACGCTGTACCAATTGAGCTAACCGCACGGTCCAATAAAAATGATACTATTTTGTTTACTAACGTTTATAGTGCTACTTCACGGTTTCTGTCTGAAACTTGTAATTGTATATTTTAGGTTTAAGAGACTATATACATGTAGTAGATCTGGCAAAGGGGCACGTTTCAGCATTACGACTAATAGAGACTAACTGCGGATTAAAGGTACCGCTGACGTCATTAAAGACGTCATGACGATAAGTAAATTTACTCGCGAGTTATTATACGTTCGGGCATTGCTCTTGGAGAAACGCCTGTGTTTCTTTTACATTTGATTTTAATACATGCAATTTACGAGTAAATGCAAAAAAGGTGAAATTGCTGTGGTGAACTGTGTATAGTTAAACAAAATCAAATCGGAAAATAATAATTTCAAGTTGCGTTATAAAATTGACGTCATTATTTGGATTGATCTTTTGCCTTATTTTCATATTTAGAGGTTCAGAATTTTGAGAAAAAGAGCATACAAGTATATTTACATTTGTACTTTTATAGTTGTTTATAAGTGGTTTGCTTTGTTTAAAAATCGCAGCATTCCTTAACATTGTTATACTTATTAGTACAAAGTATAGTTGTTGTTTTCACATCAAAACAAATGAGCCTAATTTGCATATGTTAGTTCGCATGTTAAACAAAAACAAAAGAAAGTAATCAGAATAGATTTTAAATCTTTACTTGCATCTTTTTAACACAATTAACATTTTTGTTGACATATGCAATATTTGTTAATTTGTAATACTATTCTGGCTACAGCATAGTATTATCTTTAATGAGTATTATAAAAAAAGGCTATGAACTGTCTGTTTTTCGAATCGTATCTAGATCTTATTGTTAATTGTTATCTTCAATTTCACATTTATAACTTAAATTTCAGATTTATAACTTAGGCACTGGGACACCATTTTCCGTTTTAGATATTGTCCATGCATTTGAAAAGGCGTCTGGAAAGAAAGTAAGCATACCAAATTTAGATAGAGGGAGGTAACTCAATTTTTGTGAGTGACCAATTCAATCAAAGTCCTGCGCAGTAGTCCCTTTTGCTACTATTTGAAATTTTAATAAATACTTCTTATTAAAGTTTACCGATATTTAAATCTATAAAAATTTACCGTTTTTATTAATTCATTTAAAAAGGTTTTAAAGTCTTTAAAAAAACAACCTGCTAATTGTCTTGTTTATAACTAAATAATTGGTTAACGCGTTGGACTAGTAATCTAAGGATTGCTGACCGCGTGGGTTCAAACCCTGTCAGGGGCAAGCCGTTGTTTCCTTGAGCAAGAAACTTTACATTCATTGCTTAGTACTGGTTGGTTCCAGGAACGGATTTGAGAGTGTTTCAATAAGCTTATAGCTTCCAACACAATCGAACTAAAATAAATTTGTATAAACTAAACTAACTAAACAATTAATTACATAGAAAATGTTATTGTTACAATTTATTTTCAGATTCCGTACGAATTTGTAGAACGGCGTGCAGGAGATCTAGCATCCACTTATTGCGAACGATCTTTAGCTGCTGCAGAATTAGGATGGACAGCTCAATATGGCCTTGACAAAATATGTAAGAAGCCAAAACCAGAACACTGCAATCAGGCGGGAAAAGATTTTTTTCTATTTCTATATTATTATTTTGATTTTAATGGCAACTTTTCAGTTGGTCTGGTGTATGAACACCACAGACGCCTTTCGTACATAATTAAGGGTAACAAATATATATGTATATGTAAGGCTCGTAGTATGTTATCCTAACGTACAGTATTTTGCTTAATGTTGCAACTTGGCGAAGTATTTCTCTTTGATTATTTGAAACAATATTTGAAACAGGATACAAAATATAAAGGGCTTTTGAGAAATTAAAATAAAATCATTTCTGGGGCATAATAGGTCATAAAGTAAAATAGGACGATATAATCATAAATATTAAATAAAGCTAAAACTAGATTGTCTTAATTTTTTGCAGGTGTTGACATGTGGAAATGGCAGTCAGAAAATCCCAGTGGTTACACGAAAACAAAACAAGTTTAGAGAAATAAAGTATAACCTGATGTAGGATTTAGTACTAATAAACCTTTTCAACAATCCATAGAAACAACAAAAAAGATATAAACTGATGAATTGATCAACATTATAACATGATTTTTATGTTTGCTGCATGAACAATAAAATCAGTTCTCTTATATCAAAGTAGTTAAATATAACGATACATGGTTTTGTTGTTGTTGTTTTTCTGGTATTGGAACGATCAAGAAAAATAGGTTATATTTAAAGTTCTAGTCGAATGGAGCCTTGTACAAATTTTCATCATTTTGTATGTATTCTGTTCGCTGATCGTGTAAACAGCATGCAACAGGTAGATAAATAAAACTGAACAATATAACAAAATCAGAAGCTGGCAAGTAAATGATTCCATGACGTTATTTTGAATTTAATTCTTGTATATCAAAATTGAAACGCTATACTATGGTGGCTGATTCATGCCATGTCGTATTTTTTATTGCGGGGCGCCAGGCGAAAACAAGAAAATACGATAAAGTCCTTGTTCGTGTTTTCGTCTGTCGCGCTCCGGAGTGAAAATACGACATTGCATAAATCAGCTAAAATACTATACACTCTGATCAGCACACGCACGATATTAACAAATAACTACGTCTGCCCGCTTTATATTGACAACTAATTTTCTAGCTATGGTGGCTTATTTACGCCATTTCGTGTCGTCGTACCTTCGACCTGAATTTCGGAGCGAACACATGACGACAGAAAGACTCGATAAATTGGCCAGTTATCGTGACTTCACCTTTTGATGCAAAGACACAGCGACATGAAAAATATTGGGCGCCGATATGAAGAGTTTAACCCGCCGACACGATATCTGTACAGAAGTAGACCTCTTGTCTTCGCCTATTAAAAATCGTTATTTCGCCTAAAATGTATCGTGTCTTGGTGTCGGCGCCCTCAAAAGTCGAAGGCGACGACACGACAGGCCAACATATTGTCTTCGTGTTTTCGCCTTTTGAGGGGCGAAGGCACGAAAAGGCAGAAATCAGCCACCATAACTAGCCAGCCTAAACATTTATAGATGACATAACCGTTACTTGCATTATGCATCGTGTTGTAGCAGTTGTTTCCCCTGTGCCTACTATAAAATTACTAAAAGTACTGGTGGAAGACGATTTTGTATTATCAATCAAACAGATAAACTAATACTGTTATGTTCTGATTTGAAGGACTATTAACTAAGTGGGGAAGCATGTACGTATACGGTCGTGCAAAGCTACTGTTTCCTACTTACCCAAATTTACTATACGTATTTAGTATTTGACGTTACGCTATTATATTAATTTTATAAGTGAGACAGATGGAAAAATTCGTGCGCGTTAGAAAAAAAAATATAACGAATATTGCAGAAGTTTTATAAAATGCCAAAATGGTGATATTGTATTTAAATAATCGTGAATATGATTTTGTTTGGGTTTTTGTGTGTTTTGGAGAATATCTCCCGTGAAATTAAAAAACAAACAAACTTTTCTCTATAATCTTTTTTGCTGGAATTCATGCGGCAGCTTAAGTAGCTGCAATTTCAATTGTGAAAAGAAAAGAAAGAGAAATGTACATGCAAAACTGATACAGCAATCTTTATAAATTACAATGAAAAAATACTATACTGCACTGTACTGTACTTTACTGTACTGTTCTGCTGTACTGTTCTCTACTTCACTCCACTCCACTCTACTCTACTCTACACCACTCTTCTCTACTCTACTAAATTAAATTGTATATACATATATGTATACGATTTAACTCTGACACATTTTCAACAGAAAGATCCCCAAACTATGATACAAAAGAGACAGAACATCAAATCACCCGGCAATCTGATTTATACTCGAGTGCTCCCCCACCTGGTACAAATCAGATAGCCTAACAAGTGTTCCTTAAAGTGTTCCTCAGCCTCTTTCTGTTACTTAAAGCATAGCAGAATAGGCTCGTCGTCCGTCTGTTACATGACATATAATATTTCTATGCTTTTAAACCATGACTTATCAATACAATGCCTTTGATGTTTATATTGACATAGTGTAGTGTAACAATCGTATGGCGTATGAAATTAATTCTTATTGTTTATTGTCAATCAGTATTCCATATGATACACTATGTTTACGACCATTCCGACAATAACACTTGATTTCATGTTCAGAAAACCCTGTATATTATTTATTGATCTAATGCTGTGTGTTATCTATCCTAAAGAACTTCAACTAAATAAAACGAATTTTTGGATCTTCATACTACAGTCGATAACAATACAATTCACACAACAATCTATGATAAGAAAGATGACTTTGATTTTTGTATAGCCAATTATTCATTTTTAGATGCAGATGTACCACGTGCAACATTTTACTGGGTTTTTGTATCAGATTCAGTTAAGGCTTGTAGCTATGTAAACGATTTTAGCGAACGGAATGTTTTCATAGCCAGCAAACTTCTCAAAAAGGGCTTTCGCTATCATAAACAAAGTAAATATTTGACTAAATTGTATAATCGTAATTTCGATTTAATTTCAAAATTCAAATTCAAAAACTCTTCTGCGGCTAGGGATTGGCAAGCCTGACTTCTATAAAGATGTGATTTACAAACTTCGTTAGATCTTGGGTCATGGTAACTTTTCTACTGCCTTTTCTAAAATAATTAAACATTTTATTAAAAGAGGTTATGACCCTTCTATTCTAAGACATACTGCATGCTTAGTGCTCAACCCTTTTACATTTGAGCACTACGCTTACATATTTTGATTATATCTGACGGACCAAGTGGAAGACTCTTTGATGGGCAGTTCTTAAAACACTTTGGACCTGAAAAGTCTTAATTTTCATCCTCTGTCTTGCTTCGTCGGGCCCTTTACTTGTTTTAAAAGAACACGTTGAGGCTTACAGGTTTGGGGCACCATTTACCGGTTTAAACTGCCCAGGTTAAGCTGTTGCCGGTTCCAAGACGGCTCCCTGTGGTACTCAGATGTATATCGTGTTCATTGTTACATACTGTTGTGGTGACACTTTTGCATTACTTCTTGTTTTTCGTCTACGGTAAGTATTTCCCCTTTCTCTTAGATTTTCCCCATCGCCGTCCTGATCCCCTTATCATTTGGAAGATATTTCAGAAAGATATCATGAGTTATCGTTTATGTCTGACGGGGTAACGGACGGACGAAATTGGGCGGATTTTGTTAGGGTAATGAAAGGACGGTCTAGGGGGGATAACGGCAATTTATTTTTCTGCTTTATCAATCATTTTATCTTTCAGATCTACAAAACATGAAAATGAGACTATCAAATTATTTCACGTATCTAAGCCATCGAGATATAAAAAATCATCTTGTAGAGGTGTTGTTCTATCAAATAAGTGTGCTGGCTTGTCATCGTATCCGAACAACTGACAGTCCTCCCGAACAAATTCCCTCAAACGTTCCATGTCTTCTATTGAGACCTGTCGATAAGACTGTACAAGAGCTTCTTCTCTTTGTTTCTTGATCGTTTCACGATCAGGTATCGCCTCCAAAGCTTTTTTAACCTCCGCAATAAAATCCTCTTTTGTAATTGTGGTTACATTGTAATGTTCATACGGAAATTTAACATGCTTAGATATATAGCCTCTTATTTGTAGATCTCGCCATGTCCTTAGCATTAGTTTTTCAAAAGGGAACCTTATTTGATCTAAAATTGTCTTCGTTTGAAATAAAAACTTAATCCGTCCTCTCGCAGTATCTACGATAGAGTCTTTCTCGAAGTTCCCGAACTCTATGGTAACATTTCCAAACTCTTTCTGTCGCCATTTTGATATGAGAAAATCGGCGTCTTTTTTAAACGTTTCCATCTTTCCAATGTATTGAAAGTGTGTACTGCAGGGGTCACAGATTGAAACCATTGGTTTAAAATGAATGTCGACATTTTTGTTATTTTCACTGAGATACAGTAAGTACTTAATGAACTCGGGGAAGGTGACGTCAAATCCGTATTTGGTATACACATCGTCATTACTTTTACGAATGAGTCGAATAACATGTTTGCCTATTGCGTTCCAATACATTAAATTGGAATGATAAATTTTGTTTTCGTAACCTGAAAATATCCGGGCGTAGGGATCTCTTACAAACATGAAAGAAGTCCCATTTTCCTCGACACGCTTTAAGTCTGTTGCTGAAAGTTCTTTAGCGTTTAACAATTTAACTTGACCTAGATCCAATTCAAAAGGTGACGAATACTTTCCTTGGCTATCAAGTACAGTTAGAATTCTTTTCCAGAATGTTGATCCAACCTTTGTTATCGGACAATAGTATATTAAACGATTTTTCGAAACAACTGAATGCTTTGTTTCGTTCCAACTGAAAGAAACTGTCCTATTCATTCTAAGACAACCTTCATGTATGGCTCTTTGCCTTTCAGCGTACAAGGATTCCTCGTCAATAGATACATTGTTTAAAGGATCTGCACCTCCTCTCCCCAGGATATTTTGAATGTTATAATTCAAAGACGAGTTTCTGTACTGATTAACGATAGTGTCCCGTATGAAATATATTCCTGAAAGTATATGAAATAATGTGTATCTATTCAGTGAATATTAGTTAGGATATTTATTTCCTGGAAATTTGGACCGAAACAGTAGCCTCAAGAGTGTAAACAAGTTTTCTTCCATATTTTCACTGTGTGGCCTATTTTTTTTGTTACCCAAAGTGTCCATTTTCAAACTTGTAACTAATCTTAAGGACATTTTTCAGGTTATCTCAATTGAAGATTTTTCCCATATTTCGCCTAGATATTTTTTACCCCAGATTACCCTTATTCAATCTTGAGCTAGAAATCATCTGAACAACCTTTCTGCCAGGATATTTGGATGGGGAAATTAGTCACAAGAGTGTTAACAAGATTCTCTTGTGACCTTGTTTTTCATCCGAGATAATCCATGTTCGAACTCGTCCTAACAATTACTGGGACAAACAACATTCTGACCAAGGGTGGTGACAATTGAGGCCAAAATGTGACCACTACGGTGTTTACTAATTAAATTTGGGACTGACGACCCAAAAAGCTTATCCTAAGAGAGCTCAGGTAAAATATAAAAAAAGAGTTTAATATTTCGCCTTTTGTGACGTCATAACAATCACCAACTGGTGCACATTGTCAGGGCAATTATGGCTGGTTCCCGATTGTTCTCTAAAGTAGGAAACGTAATGTGCAATGTTTAATGAGTCAAATTATATGTTGCCGCTTCAATATTCTCCGTTGGGTTACGTGCACTAACTTAAGTCTTCTTAATTTTATTTGGCATTTATAACTTTTTAACATACTAATAAACAACTTCACATGACGATTGGTCCCAATCAGTTAACAAATTGTGCTTAAAAAGAAAAAAATAACGTGATTTACAATGTACTTATAAAATTGTTCATCAACCACCAGCTAGTATTTACATACATCTCAAAAATCATGGACTACAGCAATTTAAGTTCTTTCAGCTACTCAAACCAATAAAACAAATCAAATGTAAACAAACCACAACAATCGACAGAAGAACAATGTGATGCAGATATGTCTCCGACTGGCAGAAGTCCAGTAGAAACTCCAAAAACTAAAGGTAAACCAAGCGAGGCTTCAAACCAGCCTACCCTTGATAAACATTTGGTATTTAATGCAAATCCTGATGAGTTGAAGCATATATTGAAGAGTGTCTCTGATAAATTAGATAGTTTGGCATCACAAGAATACATTGAATCAAAATTTAAATTAATGATTACTGAGGATCTGCTTGGTAAGAAGCTCAAAGACCTACAAAAAGTCATTAAAGTCCAAGTACAGAAGGAACTAGATAATATACATAAAGAAGTGAAGGTAGTAAGTGATAGGGTTAAGTCGATAGAAGATGTAGTAGAAACTCTGAGAAATAAAGTATCAGATTTAGAAGTAAAAACCGATCAACTGCAGGAAGGAAACCATCAGTTACTACATAGAAACAAAACGCTTCAAGAGCAAATAGATGAAAGAGAAGTTAAAGTTAAATCATTGGAAGAAAAGAACAATCATCTAGAACAGTATACGCGATGTAACAGTGTCAGAATTTACGGAGTTGCAGACGATGTCAGTGAAACCTACGAGGACACATGTAAGAAGGTAATTTCAATTATTTCCGATAAGCTACATATAAAAGTCGGAAATGGAGACTTTGACATCACACATAGGATCGGGAAGTTCCGTAGTGATGGGAACAGGCCCATCATATGTAAGTTTGTACAGAGATATCTCAAACATGAAGTATTGAAAGCTCGCAGACAACTTAAGGGTTCGTTCATCGTCATAAGAGAAGACCTCACACGGGTCAACGCAAAACTTCTGGAAAACACCTCCGCACACGATCAGGTGAAGGCTGCCTGGAGCGATGAAGGCAGAATCGTGGCATTACTGAAAAACAATAAAAAAAACTAGTGGTATTTCGTCTAAGTGATCTGGATAAAGTGCCCGTCGGGTCCTCAGGAACTGTGATACCAAGCACGGAATCTAAGTGACTTTGTGTGGTTTGGTAACTATTCATACATGGACTGATAGATATAGCACTAATGTTTACATTTATTTGACTAATATTTTGTTGGGAAAATGTTCAAAATTGTGTAGTTTTCATATATAGATATATATACTGTTAACTATTTTTTGTTTAAATTTATTTATTGACTTTCTATCAAACATGAATTACGCGGCTATTTTTACTGTCCTTTTTCCCCTGGAAGAATAGTGAACTTAATTTTTTCTATTAAAGTTGTTTAAAATTAAACATTTTGGGTGTGTTAGGTTTATTGTATACTGCTCCTCTTGGGTAATTTCACTTTCGATACCGTGATTGGTTGATATCTAGCCGCATTTTATATTGTTTACATTAAACATGTGCGTAAGCACGTGGTAGTGTTTAAGTTTATACTGAGCCTGTTGGGTAATTTCACTTACCATACTGTGATTGGCTGATTAATGAACAGTTTATTGAAAATGCTGGGCCTCTTAGAGGCATCAGTCACATATACAATAATATATACATATAGTATGACATATCATAAAGAGATATCCATGAAATATACTGATGTATTACATGGCAAATATAAATTAAAAATGAAAGTATTACATTATGAAAATAAGCCTAGTTATCAGTTACTTAAATGCTGAAATAATTTTTTTACAGAATACTGCAAGTTTTAACAATATACTCCTATCTGTGCTATTCATTAACATAGAAAACTTTATTGAATTAACATTAGTACTATACTCTCTAGTAATATATTTTTTCTATCAGTATTAAAGAATTGACAATTAAATAAATAATGATATTCATCACCAAGTGAGCTATTATTGCATAAATTACACACTCTTAATTCTCTTGGTATATTACAAAATCTACCAGACTCAATAGGCATTTTATGGTTCATACATCTAAAGCGCAATAGTACCAAAGCTAAATGAGATGGTAAAATATCTAAAAACTTTTCAAATCTGAATTCACTTTTGTACATTCTATAATTTGATTCTACTTGATTGTGACATTTCACTATGCCAATTTTGAATGAACTGATCTTTCAGTCTATTTTTAACAATTTTCTTAAACAATGGAAGAGAAGTGGCAACATTATTAATCCAAAAATTTGATAAACCCAGTGAATCTAGTAATTTACAAACACTATTCATCCATGGGAGTTTCAACACATTTCTACAATACACAGAGTGTGACATATCATACAATATATGGCTTATTGATTCTTGTTTGCTATTTAAAATCTTATTCCAAAAGCACAAAACTCTACTTTTTATATGAATAGATAAAGGTAATATCCCTAAATCTCCATAAAGCATACAATTTGGAGTACTTTGTTTCAAATTTAATATCAGTTTATAAAATTTTAATTGAAATCTATCTATGATATTCACATCTTCAATTCCCCACACTTCGCTACCATATAACAATATAGGTGCTACCATGCTATCAAATAAATGAATTTGCATACCGATAGGCAAATCCAATTTTCTAGCCTTAACTATAATTGAAAACATAGCCTTCCTTGCCTGTTCTAATAAAAGATTCTTTGTTTTAGCAATTTTACCATTATAAGAGAACTTAACACCCAGATATGAAAAATCATCAACAATTTCTAGCAAATTACCTTCAAAACTAAAGGCTGGAATATTACATAAACCTCTTTTACTTTTACAAAAAACAATAATTTTAGTTTTACTAGGATTAACTTGTAAATGCCATAATTGACAATAATTTGACATTGCATCTAGTGCTTTTTGCAGTTCTTCAGCAGATTCAGCAAATATAACTGTGTCATCAGCATATAAAAGAATATACAATTTAAAATACATTTCAACATCAGATATCATTTACAATGTTTGATAGTAGATCCAGACCATTAAAATGTTGTGACAGGAAATAGTTTAAATCATTTAAAAATAAAGAAAACAATATGGGAGATAAATTTTCACCCTGACGAACGCCTGTATGACTTGTAAAAAATTCTGATATATGACTAAAAGAATTAATTTTAACACAAGATTTAGCTTGTAAATACATGTTATAAATGCAATGCGCAGCGCGCAAACAGCGCCACCTGTTAAAATGGCTGCGCCCATGCCAAATTTTGCCTGTCAAAAATTATAAACTGTTGTTCACAACACCAAAGCTGGGAGATATTACGGTATGAAAACATAAGTAAAATGCAAACCTCTTAATTGAAAAACACACGTAGAAATGTTTTCTTTATAAAGTTTAGAAGTCGATTTGATGTTCTTTCGAATATTTGTTTTGATGAGTCAGTTCGTCCTTTCGCCGTTTCGGTACATGTATATATTTATAATTAATGGAATACATTAAAACTAAGTTTTTTTAATCCCAGATAATAGAAAATAAGTAGTACGATTACGTTTTGAAAGCGGTTCTTTATGGTCTGGTTCTTATTTTTTCAGTGAAACGTGAACTGTGTAAGATATGAATCTAATGTGAATGGGCAGAGGCACAGGGAAAATGGTCAAAACACAGTAAATCAATGAGTATGTTATTTATTTTTTACTGTTTATTTTCTTTTTGGAATGTAAAGTTATACTCTATGTACTGGTATTTGTATTGTTGTTATATAAACTTATTGAAAATACCTGGAAATGGATGGTTATGTATAACACATCCAGTATATATATGTTTCCTACATTATATTTTATAAACTTTTTCACTGTAAAAACACAATCCTTTTATATATGAATAGGCACATTTACTGCCCCCTAGTGAAATGAAGAATATATTACAGCTTAAATTTAATTTAAAGCCCTCTTCTTCAATATGCCGATCGATTCATATAAAAATTACAGAATGATGGATAAGATTAGGTTTTTGGTGGATGACCCATTAAGTTTTTGGGTGAGACCCTACATTTTTAAAGGTTTTTATTGAAATACTCTATATATCTTTCAAGAAGTTTTACCTGTTCTCATAAAATATCAGACAATTATATTTTCTTTTTCACATGTTTTTAGACAATTTTTTCATGATTTAGATAGCCATGACAAATAATGTGTCAGTGATTTCTATGAATGTTCAAGGCCTAGGCGACAGAGCTAAACGTAGAGATGTTATTAATTTCTTAAAAAGTAAAAAGTACTCAATATGTATGTTACAAGACACTCATTTCACAAATAAGGAAGAAAAGTATATACGGTCCATATGGGGATATGATACCTACTTTTCTAATTTCAATAGTCAATCTCGGGGTGTTGCAATATTTATCAACAATAATTTTGATTGTAAAGTAAATAATATCAAGAAGGATAAAGAAGGTAATTTGCTTATTCTGAACTGTAAAATATGCGATATAAAGATATCACTCTATTAAATATTTTATGGACCAAATAGAGACAACCCAAATTTTTATGAGATGGTTTCAGAGAAAATGTCACAATTCAATAATACTTTATATATTCCTGCTGGAGATTTCAACATGGTACTTAATCCAGATATAGATTGTTTTAATTACTTACACTTAAACAATCCAAATGCACGTGATAAGCTACACAGTTTAATGTCAGAGTTTAACCTAATGGATTGCTGGAGAGAAAATAACTTGGAAAAAAGGGAATATACGTGGTTTAGACAAAATCCAATAAAAAAAGCACGTCTTGACTTTTTCCTAATTTCAGATACTTTATATACCGACATTGACAAAACTTTAATTTTACCTGGGTACCGTACAGATCATTCACTTATTTTAATGTCACTAGAATTTGGTAAATTTAAAAAAGGGCGGTCTTACTGGAAATTTAATAATTCCCTCTTAAGAGATGAAAAATACATAAATGAAGTGAAAAATATTATTACCGAAACAAAACTACAGTATTCAATAGATGTATCAGATATAGATAATATACCCCTTCAAGAAATAAGATTTAATATTAATGATCAGTTATTTTTTGAGACCTTGCTATTAAATATTAGAAGGAAAACAATTAGTTATGCTTCACATAAGAAAAAAACAGAAATTAATAAAGAAGATAAACTTTTAAAAGAAATCGAAACACTTGAAAAAGAAACAAATATAAACTATGAACTGTTAGAAAGTAAAAGAAGACAGCTTGCTGATTTAAGAAAGAAAAAAATGGATGGCATTTTCATACGGTCAAAAGCTAAATGGATACATGAAGGAGAAAATCCTACCCGTTACTTTTGTAATCTCAAAAATAGAAATTATGTTTCAAAGTTTATGAACACTTTAATCTCAAGAAAAGGTGATATTTTAAAAACACAAGATGAAATTCTTGCGGAAACAAAACAACACTATGAAAATTTATATAAAGTGAAAGAAACTGAAAATATATCTTTAACTGAAACACTGAGTGATTTTAATGTTCCGAAACTAACAGAAATTGATAAGCAATCCATTGAGGGAGCTCTGACATACACCGGTATGTTTAATTCTTTAAAACGCATGTCTAATAATACTAGTCCTGGAAATGATGGTTTTACAGTAGAATTTTTCAAATTTTTCTGGAATGATATTGGCACATTTTTAGTAAGGTCAATAAATTATGCTCACTCAATTGGAGAATTATCAATTACTCAAAAACAAGGAGTCATAACCTGTATACCCAAAGGTAATAAAGATAAACTTTACTTAAAAAATTGGAGACCTATTTCTTTATTAAATGTTGCTTATAAGATAGCCTCTGCCTCAATCGCTTTTCGTATTAAAAATGTATTAAAGTTACATTAAATAAATATGTAAAAATATTTTTCCGTCGGCCTAAAAATCAAACATTCTACAGTTTCATTAACCTGTTTAAAAGTTTTGTTGTAAATCTCATCAAATATTGTTCATAAATTAGGATTTTAAACGGGAAACCCCACGGTAACACTAAAGTTCGTATACGAATTTTAACATGCAAATGAAGACTATATAATGAGCTCGTGTATGCGCTACGTCACAGTTTTATAGTTGCCATCCGGAACACAGCAAATGTGATATTTTCTTGTGCAAACACACTTTAACCGTTTAAGCTTCACGGTGCACTAAACCTGGGGTTCAGTAAAAGTAATCATCTCGTAAAAAGATTAAATTTGTATGAAAACATCCGTTACAATGCGGAAATATACCGTTAAATTAGGACTGCTGATTGATGTACGTAACGGATGATCCGAAGGCAAACAGAAATTGTACTTCCCATTTTGCCACAATGAGGTTACCTATTTTTATGCTAATAAAACTCATTTTGGTTGTTTGGACTCCAAAATAAGACCTGGAGTCGATATAAAACCCAATTTATTAACAAGTAAAATGGTTTCCTGCGGGAAACATTTCTAATGATATGAAGATATTTCATTTAACTATTTTCAATATTGTTTGGGGAAAAAATAAATAAACGTTTGTATCAGGAATATAGTTGAAAATAATCGATCAATAGAAGAAGGTCTATGGAAAATGGTGACCGTTGAAGACCGGAGGCCGGAGAGAATGTCGAACATAAAACAATTACGGTATTTCTTTTTAAGAAAATGATTAAATACCATTGTATGAATAATTCCGTGCAAAATTTACGCAAAATTTACGCAGAAAATATCTCTATTTATTATGGCAAATGCCACTACGAATGTTTTTGTAGATTTCACTATAAACAATTATTGTTTTTAATATTTTGAGATAGATATTAAAGAAACATTGATCATTGAAAATATTTTTTTTCAAACACATCATGCAAGATTTTCCACCTTAAACGGTAAAATAGTTATAGAAAATTGGAAATATCACGTAATGGTTCTATGTTCTTAATCAGATGTAACTCGAGGTAAATCCGTAACGTACCGGCCAATGGTATTTAGCTAGGTTTTCGAAAAGGTCAATTAACCAATCATGTACGGTTAATAGATCACATGCTCCTCCATGTACCGAAAACAGGTCACGTGCTCCTCCATGCATCAAAAATTAAACGCGTACCAATACCCTGCGGGCTCCGGCCCGCAGGGAATGAAATGTCGCTATTTAGTTTTTTATGAAATTTATTAAATGTAACTTTAATATTATAAATGAAGACCAAACTGGATTCTTACCAGGTAGACTAATGGCATCAAATATTAGAATGTTATATGATCTGCTTTTTTATACAGAAAAAATAATATGCCTGGTTTATTACTTTTAATTGACTTTGCAGCGGCATTTGATACTGTCTCCTGGAACTTTATGTACCAAGTTTTAGACTTTTTCAATTTTGGCAATTCTATTAAAACCTGGATTAGATTGTTTTATACCAATATTGAATCATGTGTGATTGTAAATGGACATATGTCTGAATGGTTCTTATTACAGAGAGGCTGTCGTCAAGGAGATGCTCTGTCGCCTTTACTTTTCATTATATGTGCTGAAATTCTTTCAATCATGATAAGAAACAATAAAAATATAAAGGGTATAAAAATCTGTGGAAAAGAATATAAGATATCCCAATATGCGGATGACACTAGTTTGTTTTTAGATGGTACAAAAAAATCTCTTAAGAACACAATGTTAACATTAAAATTTTATGCTAGAATCTCAGGCCTTAATATTAATGTAGACAAAACAAAAGTGATCTGGTTTGGATCGGAAAAAAAACAGTAATGTTATTCTTTGTCCAGAGTATAATCTGTCATGGAATGACAAAATTTTTACAGTTCTAGGTGTTAAATTTACTACAGATTTATCTGAAATTATAGATTTAAATTTTGACTTAAAAATTGAAGAAATTAAGAGATTATTTGCGAACTGGTCTAAAAGAGTCCTTTCTCCAATAGGAAAACTGGTTGTTGTAAAATCCCTTGCTCTTGCAAAATTAAATCATTTATTTTTGAGTCTACCAAATCCAGATTTGGCCAAAATTACCGCCATACAGAACCTTTTCTTAAAATTTATGTTGAATAATTCTGTAGATAAAGTCAAAAGGAATATTATTACACAAGACTACATGTTTGGATGATTAAAATGATAGATATAAAATATTTTATGAATAGTTTAAAAGTAACATGGATAAGAAGGCTTTCCGGTTTAAATAACAAATTTAGTTTCTTAGTGGATCGTATATGTCGATATGTAAACCATATCTTCAAGTATGGGAAAGATTATATAAAAGCAAAACTGCATTTAGATATTAGTCCATTCTGGAAAGATGTCCTTTATAGCTATAATTATGTTCTGTCCAGAAAATAGTAAACAATGCTTTTCAGTTCATTTATGGCTTAACCCAGGAATTAAAGTTGGAAATTCAAGTGTTTGTATTAATAGATGGATCTCTAAAGGAGTTCTGTTTTTAGGTGATCTTTTAAATCAAAATGGAGATTTTTACACATATACTGAATTTTTGGAAACTTATAAGGAGCAACTTTTTGGAATATAGAGGTATAGTGCTGCAAATTCATAGGGTAAAATGACACCGAAGTGGTCTATGTCAGCCAACAGCAAGTTTTATATACCAAATTGTTCGTCTTGGTCTGTAGTTTCCGGAATGAATATTCATTTGGTTCAAGTCCGATGCGTAGTTTAAAAATCCAAGATGGCGTCAAAGATGGCCGCCAAATCCCTAAATATTCTAGAATATTAATATATGCTCATATTTGTTTCCGCTTTTGTATTTCAAGTGAAAGTTTTGCACGGAAGATATCATTTAAAGCGTTTTATACGAAGATATTTAATTTCATTTGAGAAAATAGATTGCTTTTTGCTTTTTTTATACGTAATTTAGCACAATAATGCTAAACATATGGGTATTTTGCAATGATACTCTTGTCTTATGTAAACAGAGAAATATTTATTACTTATTTTGTTATTCCACCATTGTAATGTATTCAGGAGAGTTATGCTTTAATGCATTCATATCATATCTTAAGAAATCTTTCTTTGTAATTATGCAGGAAGACATATAAAATGAGATGCGGTACATTAAAATAGTTTTTCAATGTAAGGTTGTAACTGGTACTTATTTGTTCTATCAATTATTTCCCCAAATTTTGTGTTAATGACAAATTATAGCTTCTTTAGTGCAGTCCATGTAACTGATTACCATAATAAACCAGGAATATGACAATTTGCTTCTGGTTATTTAATGAATTATTGTTCAAATCGTATATGAACCGTATATGGACCCACTATGAATAAAAATGACCCCTCGATTATACTGATTATATGGAATGACAATATTTACGTAAGTTAATAAATATAAGGTGATTTTCAAAGTGTGATACTATTACAGGTATCCTGTCAGATCTAAAATTTTGTTCAAAAATGTGTTACCAATTTAATAAGCATGATTTTGTTGTAAGAAATTCACCTAAGGATTTGAAAAGTACAATGTATGCAAAACAACCTCTGCTCATTTATTTATATGTTACACACCTTTTTATGTCAAATGAAATGTAATTTATTTTTTAAAGTTTCTTATATTGACAAAATAGACATTTAAAAAGTTTGATATTTTATCTACATAGATCATTACTCTGTTGACCTTCGATTTCATGAAACATGAAACATGCATAGTAGTCGGATGAAACATAATGTCGTTCTTGGCATTATAATTGTGTTTGTGCTATTTTAATTCCTTCTATTTGACCTTTTTCGAGTTGTGTGGTTCTAGAATTTCTTTTTTAAATAGTGTATAATAACCCTTTGGATAAATAGTGTATAATAAGCCTTTGGATATGTTACCTGTTTTTAAAGATTATATTTTGACCTTTGATCCCGTTATATAAATCCATTTAATTTAGTTTCGCCCATTGTTCTCTATTTCTTGTGGACAATATGTTGTATATCATGAAATTGCACGAACATTTTACATTGAAGATACCATGATCACTTTCGTATGAATACATCTGTGGACGTGTCTTCACTTCCTTTAAAAGTGTACCAGTTAATGTAAAATTAAGAATTCTGCTTAAGTCGGTGCTAGAGGATGTGGATGGTAGGTAACTTGCAATTACCTCTACCGGTATGTTCCTATATGACGACACAGTGTAAATAAAATAAATCCAAGTAAAATTCTAACAATTGTTATGGTTACATTAGACGAAATAAATAAAATTTTCATGAACGGCACTGTCAAGTGCAAACTACAGTACACGCCTCCTAGCACCGAATTAAGCAGAATTATACATTTAATCATGGTTATGGTGAACTTTTGGATTTAGAAACAACCACAGACGCGCTTATAATGTAGGTTATCATGCAGAACACGTTCAGTGTCATCCATAAAAGCAGCGTATGGTCCCCAAGTACAAGAATGTGTGTGCCCTAAACAAGAAAAACAATGAGCGGAACTAAATAACATGGAACTTTGAAAGGGGATCAGAGGTTATGAAGCCTACAAGCCATAGATACGCTATCATCTCCACATAAAGCAGGCCTGCTTATACCTAGACGTAAAAGAGTTTTTAATGTACAATAATTAAATTTTAAATATATCTGAATTACGACGACAGGACTTCTGTATTTATCTATTTTGTAAAATATTTACGTAATTTATGATAGCGATAGCCTTGTTAAAGAAGTTTAGCCAGTAATAAATAAATTGCGCTGCATTAGAATCATCCACACGACAGCAGGACCCAGGCAAATATCTAATTAACTTAGAAATATATATACCCAATATGATGTTGCATGAAGTACACCGCTGAAACAGTTAACAACCGTTAATTTAAAAAAAAACAATTATCATAGGAGTGTAGTTACTATTCTTATTGTTAATGATAGAAATGTTTAAATTTGAAAATATCAAGAGTTTATTTTATTCATTTTACGTTCACTGTTAGATATATTTAAGATTCACTTGCATCAAATTTGATTATTTCATGTTATTTAAGGATATCATCTAGTAGCGGCAAGTGCTATTTAATGCAACGTATAGCCTTCCCGGCTTGATGAAAAAGTTAGAGAGACTTAACATAAAATCCTTCTATAACAATATAAAAGAAATAAAGTTAAACTAACATATGCATGTCATTGAACATATATGATTGTAAAAATCAGGAAAAGCAGAAGATCCTTTGCAGAGCAATTAAACATGGCCAAGTTGATAATTCAAAACTCAGTTGATGGGGTCAGTGTTCATAAGAGGACCGATATCTCACGTCTCTTAGTTAGCCGAACTAAGTAGGTATCCACTTCCTCAACTATAAAAGGTTTGCAATACAATGATCACCGAAAGACCAAGTCGTCCGGTTAGCCTCAAGTAGCGGTAGAGCGTTGGACTGTGAAGGGCCTAACCCGTGTTTGATTCCCGGACGGGGCAGGTCATTTTTCGTTGTGATTGATCATGAAATCTTTTCTACGATCTTTCGCACTGTACAGTACCTTTGCTCTAGTATGTACAGAAGTTTCAGTTCCTTCTGAAAGTGAGGGCAACTAGAAACTGGCTTGTAAACTGCTTTACAGCCTGTCCAGGAACGATTCGGTGGCTGAACTGTGCTGCTGGTAAATTTAATATGCGTTACTGCTGTGATCCGGATTGAAAACTACCGCACACAAAAACATAACCATCCCGAATGATCTATTAATATATAACACTGCTAACCCTGCCTGTTGCCCAGACTCGGTTTGATTGAGCCTGTTCATGGACGGTTTATGGAAAGTGCATGTTACTCTACGCCCCCTAGCACACATAGTATTACTATCAAGTACCCGCCAGGAAAAGATTAGCTATTTTTCGTCCAAGCGCGAAAGCTCTTCTTAATTCCTTCCATGAAATAGAGAAAAACAAGAATCCCTAGAGAAAGTCCAACACAACATAATTAAGAAATGTTGCAGGCCTTGGTTTGATTGAGGCCTGTTCATGGACGTACTGTAAAGTGCAAACTACCGTCACCGCCCCTAGCACCGGCTTAAGCAGAATTCAACATTTATAATAAATTGATAAACTTTTGAATTTTGAAACATCCGCAGATGTGTTCATATGGCGGTTATCATGGAACATTCAATGTGACACGTTAGTGCCACTCCATGATAAGCGGCATAATCGTCCCCAAGTAAGAAAATGCTTGTGCCCTAAACGAGAAAACAATGGGCGTAACTAAATAAAATGGAATTTTGAAAGGGGATCACAGGTTATGAAGCCTGCGTATCACAGATAATACGTCAAAAGACAAATTTAAAAAGCAGGCCACATATCCTAAGGGTGATTCAACAGTATTCAAGTGAGGAACACTGGAACCACCCAACAAGAAAAAAGCCAAATAGAAATAACTCAGTTACCACAAGCACAACAATTATGTCGTGCTGAACGATCTTTAAGGATCGGAAATATAACATCTCTGATTAAATGTACTGGGCGACTTTTTACAGCCTCCACACGGCACAAACAACGCTGATATGACGATAAAATAGAGAAAAGCAAGAATCCCTAGAGAAAGTCCAACACAACATAATTGAAAATGTTGCAGAGTTAACAACAAACTTGAAACAAAATGCTCAAAATCATACACAGGAGCTGTCAGTAGGACAGCGTGCTCGGCTATTCTCAGTGCTTGATAGTAAAATATGGGACATAATATTGTAGAAAAGCTTGATACAGTCACCTCCTCTGTACACAGGTTGAGATTATGGTGGTGAATAAGTTTGCAAGGTCTCAAAGCGATATGTCGATGGAATTTTGAAATTATCTGAGGTGGCACTGTAAATTCAAAGTTGAAAAAAGGGGCATAATCCTGTCAAAATGCTTGAAAGACCTCCTAAAGTGTTCAAGTGGAGGGCATGATGGTAAACAAGTGTGCAAGTTTCAATGTCATATGTCAATGGACTTTGAGATGGTACGCAAACTTTAACGCCGACGCCGACGCTCGGGCGACTAGGATAGTTGTCCTAAATCGTCGAATAGCTAAAAAGAAAATTATATATATTTTCAATTCACTCAATATATATACATATGTTTATTTATATAATATTTTATTCATAATTGAGATCCAGTCTAGCAGAAAAGTCTCTTACTGTAAACTGAATAACCTACCCATTTTAAATGTTCTAGCAAATTACATTTTACATTTTAATGTATATTATATACCGTCATCAATAATGACAAAACTCCAAATATGGTTCAATTGTATATTATCATATTTTAGCTAATGCCTAAAACAAGAGCTGCATGTCAGACAGCCACGCTCGAATATTTAAAATCAACAGCCCTGCATAATAAAGAAATTCTCTTATTCATAAAGTAGTATAAATCTTTTGAAAATAAAAAACATGTTAAAGGGAAGTAACCTATGATGGTTGTGGAGATTAATCTTGTCCGAAAAATTCTGTATGTTAATAAATAGATATTATCATTTCCTAATAAATGCTTAGCTTAGCTTATGGGTCTTGAACAGTGACCTACAAGTATAATCAAAATCACATTTGAAGACAACAATGAATGTTTATGAGCTAAGGAGAAACAAACTTGCAAACAAATCCTTAACAAAAAAAGGCAAGCACAAGGTCAACGCCCAAATACTGAATTGCAGGTCAGTAAATTAGTATTCCTTATTGTGTGCATCAGACAAATAAAAGAGAGATTTCAACATTTAGACACACATTGCCAGGGATTTTTCTATGAAAGGTAAGATGTCTCATCACTAAACCAATTAATAAAAATTGTTAATCTTTTTAATATCACTATTATAATATAAAACTAAAAAGTTATTTAATTTAAAAGTTGCCAGCCCGTTCGTAATACCCCACCCACTTTGTATATGAATTTAAATCAATAAAACACATTTAAATGGCAATAGTCTCGCTTATTCTAACTTATTCTAAATATGTGCTAGATATAGTTTTAAAGCCTGTTACTAAACGAAATCATTAATAGTTATTCAGTTTAAACAAGAATAAAACTTTAATAATTTACACATATTCAGGCAAGCACACCCAGTTTGCAACATATTTTTTTCTATCTTTCGTTTAAATTAGGCATGGAAAACTAGAAAAAAATCAATAAAGTCAAAATTAATAGCATGAGTAAGTTGAAAATAAGAAACTTTATGCCAAAATTTCAATTGAATTTACAAAACTGAAAAAAGTAAATTAGCCAACGAAAAAATACTAGAATATTTAGGGATTTGGCGGCCATCTTTGACGCTTAGCTTCGCATCGCGGGTTGGGCCAAAAAATGAATATCCATTCTAGAAACTACAGATCCAGACGAACATTTTGGTATATGAAACTTGCTGTTGGCTGACATAGACCAGTTACCCCTCTAAATAGGCTAGTAAAATGGGCTGATTTGCAGCACTAGTATGTTAACAGCTTCTAAATGAATTTCTTGAAGTAAATAATATGCAACATTTGCTAAAAAAACTTAGCTTCTATACACATATTCCGCAAACTCTAGCACTAATAATTAAGGATAAAAAAGGGTGTAAATCAATCTATAAAGCATATGCAAGATGCAGGTCATTTTCCTAATTCTTTACAAAAAAATGGGCCAAGTATGAATTAAGAGATATTCACAGAACCAAGATTTTTTTGAAAGGAATTCAATACTATTTGATATGAGTTATAAATTTACTTAAAGACCCCAAAACAACTTGGTTCCAATTTAGGATTAATCATAGAATACTAGGAAACAAATCACTTGCTGAAAAAAATGAATCTTACTAATGAAGATGCTTGTACTTTTTGCCAAAGTCAGCCAGAAACTTTGATCCATTTGTTCAATGACTGTGAAATAATTAAACAATTTTGGCGGCAATTTCAGTCTTATATAATAAATAAATGTAATCTGAATTTTAATGATTGGACTACTATAGATATATTATTTGGTAATACAAAATTAGATATTGTTATAAATAAGATAATAATATGGGCAAAGCAATTTATACATGTATATTATAGTAAAATGAAAAAAATAAGGCCTGGACTGGAAATTTTTAAGTCACAAATAATAGCCAATTATAACATTGAAAAATGTGTTGCAAAACAAACGTTTAGGTATGAAAACTTTGAAAAGTCATGGCAACAATTTAAAAGTCTGGTTCTTCCAGTTGAATCCCAATAGAGAATATTATATCCATGTACTATACTTGAAAGGTTTTTTATGAAATTTCTATTTAACATAACTATATGCAAAGCAAAAAAAAGAAGAAAAAAACAGTTTTCTGAACTCAGACCCACTACCATTATAATGTGGTCTTCCACCGCGCCTTATTCACATCCTTTTTGATTCTCATTTTCAATTGTTTTTATTTATCATTTTTCTTTAAGAAGGAAACTCTAGTAGTTTACACCAAAAACCTTTTATATATCTATTTGTTTATGAATCAATTCATACATAAAGCTTTCGGTCTACATTTGTATTTATATTCTGATAATTTGTGTATTATTTATGTACATAAATTTGTATACACACATTTTGTAATAAGTGTTATAAGTTTAGTCTTTGACTATGAAAAGTGTACAATTCCCCTGTCTAGGTTAGACCTGAAGTATTTAAAGCAGTGAAAAAAATTTTTTTTAAGAACTTACATAATGAAAGAACTTGTTCATATTAACATTTAAAAGTTTGTTTTTTTTCTAGCAATTAGGCATTACCATTAAATTTCATCTGAAACATAAATATAAGTGGTTTAAGGGAGACAACTCCTAAGCATACTAGAAAGATTGTTTAGGTAGCACACCACAGTAATGTAAGGATTTCTTGGTTATAGTGAATATTCTGGATTTAAATGACTGGTTGTCTTTAAAATGCATTTTCAGCATAAAATTTGTTTTTGTGACATCTAATATGATCTTGCAATCTTATGTCATATATGTTCTCAACAAAATGTGTTTTCTTTTTCCAGGTTGTGTAGTTTGGTATCAGAATTATTAGACGTATTGCTTGTAGGACATTGACGGCAGGAACTTGAAATTAACTGTGGAGTGCTACCTTACTTACTCACTACCACAGGTACTTGAGGCAGACTGTCTTTGGTGCTCTATATGGGCAATATACTGAATAAGACTGTAGTATATAGCAAATATAGAGCATTGGAGATAGTTTTGTTACATGTACCTGTGCTCACTACAATTAAAATTGCTTTATTATATTTAGCTGCAGTTTTTGTCTGTAAACTTGTTATACATTTAGTATTGAATATATACACTAAATATGTGAATTATGTACAATCAAAATAATATAACATACAAAACATGGCAGTAAGCTTTGGCTAGAAAATGTTTTTTTTTTTTAAAAGATTTGTGAAACATATATTTTTTTTAACATAATAAACCTCCATCTTTAAATACTATATAAATCTGTCCCCATGGAACTTTTTTTTTCTTTCAACATTATATATGGTATGAATATGTATGTTTTCTTTATAGTTATGTTGTTATGTTGAAAACATAATTATCATATAACATAACTTTGTATGTCCCTATATTGGGATAGATGTTTGACATTGTAAGTGGAAGTGGTGGATGGTTCCCCGACCCCACTTTCCACATGGACGGGGAAAATAAATGAGCAACTATGTTGCTGAAATTAAAAAAAAACACAACAATAAAATTTCCTTTTCAAATAAACCACAACGCTTTACACTAAAAAACGTTTTTATCTGCCTAATATAAATGACATAATTATTAAGATAATCAGACAAGTAGAACATTGAAACAATTCGTAATAACTAAAATGAGAAGCACATTCATATATGCAAATATCATGTCAAAAATGAAACAACATTCATACAATATTTCAGAACGACACTTGACATATTGTACGTCCTTGCAACAGAAAACACTTTCAGGGCAATTTCATGTTTTCTTTTGATTGCTATTTTATTTCCAGTGTTTTAATATGTTTTCCAAATATTCTCTAAACAATCTGAAATACGCCAGCGAAGAAGACTACATAAAATAAGCCTAGATATGACATTTCCAACATAGTGGTCAAATTTGACATTTTACTTTTTTTAAAGATTCTCAAACATTTTTCTGAACTTTTCTGAAACATTCAAGACAAATTGTTTTATTTGTGGACAATAAAAACTTGATTTATAACGCTACTGAACGGATGCAATGTGTAATTTACTTCCTCTGTACATTTCACAATATTTTACATAAATTTCCTTTTTCCTTATTGTTATGAAAATAAGTATGGATCTTGAGCCATGCTGTATATAGTATGTTTAATGATGTGATTTCAAGAAAATTCCCAGCGTCTTACGCACATATACAATAAACTTAACTATTGTCTCTCAAATCTCATACAATTATACTCTTTATTGTTTTTAGTGTCCGTTATATAAAACAATGATACCTATGTGGAGTGATATCTTCCTTGTTCTCTTCACATTAAAGTGTTTATTCCAATTTATTTATATATCAGCCACGACTTAGTGAGTCTCTTTGGTCAAAGTAGTAAACAAACTAAAAAAATATTGATTTGCGTCATATTCAGAAACAGATTTAATAGACTTTAGCCTCCCTCGTTATCATTTTTTACAGTACATATCACATCTTCTTGCATATCTACAGTTTACACCGTTGCTAGAAAAACCTGTTATACAGCCCTCACCCCGTTATAAGACAGGTTGCGTGCTTTAAATGACGACGTTCTCGCTAGCCTTTTAATAATGAATTAGGTTTATATAGGATGACCTCATTTTTCGTTATGAATAAAGTTGTATAAAAGTGCTACATGAAAATATTTGTTTTTATTTTTTTACCGAAAAATGATTTATATTTGATATGCAAATAAAAGGAATCAAATACCTTGCTCTAGGGTTACTGTTTAGCGTTAACTCGGCAGAGCCTCATTACCGCCGTAAACAGGACCCTCGACATAGATATTTCGGTTTGTACCGGTAGCCAGTGTTAGATCCTTATAATACTCCCCACGTAAAAAAGTCCGTATTTGTATAACATAATCTGTAATAAGTCACGTAAGTCGGTAGCCACGACTGAAATATGATAATTTTCGTACCACAAGATAAAATCAAATCCTGTTATTAAAGAAAATACTTAAATTTTCTGTTTATAATTTACATTTTCTCTTTTTCAACATAACAATTTGAAAGACTTCCCCTTAAAATTTGTCTTTAGGCTGAATGTAGAAAAAAGTAGTCCGACAAGACATCAGTGAAAATACATAAAATATGTTTTCACTGCAGTGAAAAATAATTTTTTACAGTGCAAATAAGGAAAACTAAAAATACGCGCATTTTTTTCATCAAATTTTGTCAATATTTCATTTATTTATTTCATTTAATGCAATGTTAACTTAAGGCAGAAGCTTAAAAAAGAATACCTTGTATAGCCATCAACAAGCAAATAACACATATTATATATTTTCCTTTTCCAAGCTGAAGTTTCATTTTGTATTTATTTTAATAGTAAGCCAAAGGCCACCTATACAAACTCACATAAACACAAATGTCAACTGATAACGTTGGTCATAAGTTTTATGATGCGATCAATGAAAAAAAAAAAAACAAAAAAAACAAGCAGATGTCATAATACAAGTAATATTATATTTCATTCCATATCGAACCAACGCTCTAACTTTTGAGCTAATTGCAAAGTCATGGGATATCGGAACATCCTCGGCTATTATCTATAATAACCTCGGGAACAATACGGTTCAGATGTAAACCGAAACAGGGAGTGTAATCTTCGATAATTGTAAAAAGAATGTATATATGTGACATTCAAAGGAAAATAAAGTCTGTTTCGGTACAAATATGATTGGAAAAATGTCTGACAACCATTTAATTTAGACATACCCACTGGTGCACAATAATAAACAAATCCGACTTAATATGTCATTAGGTTGGCATTTTGCATTTTCGGTCTCTACAACCACGATAATAAGTATATAAGAATGTATTGTTTACATTTATATCTATTAATTAACTTATTTTGGGTTGACTTTTACTTGATATATTGGAAAAGAGACTAGCATTTAATTACTATATATTTGTTTACATGTTCAGTTTCTAAGCGTACATGTAGGTTATACTTGAATACCATATCCGTTCTGTATATGCATACTATTGTGCCAATCGCAACTACTCGGCCCTTTCCGTCAGTCTTCGGATAAGGACCTCGAACACAATAGTATGAATACACAGAACGGATCTAACATACGCAAAGAAACTAAACATGTAAAAGTAATTTAATGCTAGGAGTTGTTGACATTATTATTTTCAATATATGTTGTAAAAGTCCACCTAAAATAAGTGAATTCATAGGTACAAGGCAAACAATACATTATTTAACACCATATTTCTACTGCTTGACTTATATAAAGAAAATCAACTTTTTAAATTTTAATAAAATAGTGAACAGTCACAATTATAGTAATGACATACATGTTATGCACAATGAATGACTGATTTTCAGTATTTATCATCATAATTTCACTTTTAAGGCTAAGGTTAGAACTTTGCAATTAATTAATCTTTTTCCTGAAATGTATTTCAAAATCTAATTATCTCTAATTTCTGATGCTATACCGATTTGTCAAACAGCTCTTCATATCTAAAGTCAGTATATCTATTAGTGACCGTAAATCTCTTTTCATGTTGAAGTAACGAACAGAATCGAACATGCATGAGTTTCACAACAAAAAGTACAATATAAAGATTAATTATCCAAGAAGTAGTAAACGCCTTACGGGAATTTTCATGTCATCAGGCTGGGCGTGTCATCAGGCTAGGCGTTGGTGTCACCTAGAATATGAAATTTTTTTAAGAATAACATATAAAGTCATCACTAAGATAATTTTAAAAATCCATTTACATACATTACACTTTTAATAATTTTATCTTAAAGATTTCAGATTGATTTATCTTATATTTTATCTCAGTTTAAATATAAATAATATTTGTTGTTGTTGTTTTTTTCTCTATAAAAACGATTTAAAACATCTAACCTGATATTAATGAATATTAATTAATTAGTGACCAAAATATGGACAAGCTAGTTGACCCGAGAGCATGATCTGAACGAAAGGATGGGATGAGTTGAGCAAAAATATGACAGTTGACCAACTGTCGAGTTGACTAGGGACGAGTTGATATGACAGTTCCATTATAATAACGACAGGTTATAAAACACGAATCCAGGTTTTCTTTAATATTCAGTATACATGTGTTGGCACTGGTTAATCAAAGTGACAAAATTTACTTGGTTTACTTTTCGCTATTTCAATTTCTTTGGGGTTATAAAATTCGGTCATTTAACGTCACGTGACTTAATGGTAACAGTCGGCCATTTTGGATTGAGGAGGAACAAAATTTATCAAAACAAAACAAAAACTACTTGTGTTTTCGACTATAAGCACAAACGATGAATTGTACAACATAAACTAACAATTATTATAAACATCTGCTTCAGCAGTCAAAGGTTATTTCCGTAACTTTTTATATTTTTTTTTTCATTATGACATTAAAATTTCCGGAAAATAAGTTTTTCCAGGAAAAATGTCATAATGACAGACACTCCTACAGATGCCTAGTTTGAATTCGAACCACCCTAAATTTATGTTGAAATAGATTTTGGATATTTTTTTAAATTCTGTTTTCTGGTATTATAAGGTAAATCATGAAAGAAATTATTTGTCTCTAATCTCCCCCACAGGGGATTCTGTCATTTTTATCCTTTCCCACTATATCTATCTATCTCTGGATACTGCCAACCCCTCTTACGAGTGTTAAAGGCAGGTATACCAGGGTTCTCGGGGACCCTTATTTCGGCGTCCCGGTACGCATGTTTATTACAGCTGGACGCAAATTTTTCAGAGCAAGGATTCCACGTACGCTTAATTTTGCCTGGGGACGCATAGTTATTACCGATTGTTTACAACCATAAATACACAAATACGTCAGCGCGTGTCAGTAGGCGGTCCTATGCACATCGACCCGTGAAGCGATTAGCCAATTAGCGATAACGCTTCCGATCATTATCACGCAACAGTGATCAGACTAATGTATACACGCGCTGTACATGTAATTACCAAGATATAACACGAGGTGATAATTTTATATCTTCATCAACAGTTGATTGGAAATTAGCAAAATTTACCGAGCTAAAGGATAAATTATCGACTATTTACGCCGCAAGTTTTTAAAGACTGTTTTCTCAAATTACAAATGAGTGTAATTTTGAATGATTGTCGAATATTTTCGGCATTTTCTAGGCACAATTTTTGCTTTAAGTTTTTCATTCTTGCAAAAACGCTTCTATAAAAGTATTAAGAATTTAAGATATTGTGCCGAAATGCCAGGACAACAAGCCAAAATACACATACACTGTACGCTTTTCTTTGATATTTAGATTCCATCCGAAAATTGATCCCGAACATCGGCAATTTCACGTTCGCCAGAAACCCTAAAATTTCGCAAAAATGTTCAGTTTCCAAGCCAAACATGTGAATGAATTGTTCCTTTATTATTTAATTAACATTAAATCTTTAAATATCGATCTTCAATTTGCCCCCTTTTGAAGATATTTGCTAAAATAATTGTCGATCGAATGAATCTCATACACACTGTGTGAAGCTGTACACGATTTTTCTATTCGTTCCGCTAAACGCTGCCTATATACATTTACGTTTTTTTTACAAATATAAACTTTCTGTCTTTAGAATGGACTTATTTTACCAGAATAAAATTTGATTTGGTATAAAAGTGAAAAAAAAAAAAAACAAAAAAAAAAAGATTTCCATGTGTTGATGAATTATAATGATTTATTTCATAATAAATATTAACAACAAAACAATAATTATACTAGGTAGTTCAGAGTTTCTTTTGAATAACTATAAACTTTGAAAGTCTCTTGAAGATTCAAAATATCAGCAATGCTATTGTGAGCATTGAATGACTAATCTGTAAACATAAATATATTGCGACGCGCTTTTGGACTCCAACTTTTTCAGGGTTGGGAGTCCATGGACTCCATGTTTTAAAGTCCTAGTGAGAACCCTGGTATACATTGTATACATTTAAGAAACAGCTTTAAGATACAAGGGAATCCGGGAACCAGTCCCTAGCTCTTATTGAATAGACCCCTTGGTTCTTTTACATGCCCAGTGTATAGCACTGATACATGCGAGGATTACCTGGATTTCTTACCAGTACACCTCTATGTAGGTGGGATATATATAATTTAACAAGGGATACAACTCAAAATTGCTCAATTCATGAAAAAGTGAATACAACGCAGTATACAACAGTTTTTTTCTTCTGATTGTTGGACGTTGATGAAAGAATCAATAATTTCAAAAAAAATGACTCATTTTGTTACATGGACAAGATATTATTAAAAATAACCTTTCATGTTTCATTTTTACACACGTTCGTAAAATTTCGGTTTGTAAAATTACACGTGTAAAACGACATCTTATGCTCATATAAGAAAGTTTAATCATGTAATCGGTTAAATATCAATTATCCACCACCATCAATGATGCAATCATTAACTTCTGGTACAAATTATTGCAGGGTTCTCGGGGACGCTTATTTAGGCGTCCCGGTACGCATGTTTATTACAGCTGGACGCAAATATTTCAGAGCAAGGATTCCATGTATGCTTAATTTTGCCTGGGGACGCATAAACATTACCGATTGTTTACAACCACAAATACACAAATGCGTCAGCGTGTGTCAGTCTAGGCGGTCCTATGCACATCGACCCATGAAGCGATTAGCCAATCAGCGATAACGCTTCCGATCATTATCACGCTAATTGATCAGACTAATGTATACACGCGCTGCATAGTACATGTAATTACCAGATATAACACGAGGTGATCAGGGCTCGAGCTTGTTGGCGATTCGGGCGAAATAGTCGCCGAATTCCGTCTGACTTCGCCGACATCCTACATGAAAGCGAAGATGAAGTCGCCCGATTTTATTGATCCATTATTGAAAATTACCAACAATAACTGTGAATAACATGTTGTGTGTGTTTGCTTTGTTTACCCTCGCCGCCGGAAAAAGGGACTGTCATGCATCTCAATCAACGCGAAATGTCATTAATCCGTTTGTTTACCAACATGTCATAAAAGTCGACACTCGTGGAACAATTAGACTCCGCCCACGGCGAGATTACCGATACGTGCGAGAAACCAATCGTAATTCACGTTTTAATCGAGGCGACATTATTAAACCAATCATTAAATCGCTAACATACTACTACCCGTAACAATAATTTATGATGGACGGATCAATTAAATTTACACTATCAAATGAGTGTCAGAATTAAGAGGACCGCTCGACATATAACTGTAACGGTAATTTGAAATGAAAATTATGATAACCTTTTTGTCGACGAGTTAAATTTGATAAAATTGACGGCGTATAACAATGTAATTGTTACAAATGAAGTTAAATTAAAGATCGTTTCTTTCGTAATCTACTTTCATTTTCTTTACAACATAAGTGAATATGAATAAAATGTCCGGCGCAAGCTTTTTAATAGTAAATCAGAAGGGAATAACTGTTAATCCACCCATGATATCATCCATGATAGGAATCAACTATGGCTTTTTTATCTTCATTTAATGCAGGGCCGGCAAAATCTCAGAAAATTGTACTTGTCCACGGACAAGTAACCTAAGAAATTTACTTGTCCGTACTCAATGTTCACTTGTCCGTATTTATTTTTAATATTTACTGCAAATGTCAATAAAGAAGAGCAATATGATTATGAACTTTCTTTCAATTTTATTAAACATTCTGTGCCATATGTTTAATAATATAATATATTATGATTATAATATAATATATTTATAAAATGTTAACGCAGTAGATTAAAGTAGAACAACAGTGATCGACAAATTGTGTATATTTTACTGGAAGGAGCATTGGTCTTTGACTTTTGCCAGCACTTTTTCAGTTTTTTTCTTGCACCCAAATTGCTCTAAAATATTGTCTTCAATTTTTTGCACTCTGGTACCATTTCTTATTTATTCACTCCTTATTCTATTCATCTATATAATATTCATTTGAATCCTGTTAACTCTTGAGTTAGATTTGTCAAATTGATGACATCTGGCTTTTTTAACAGTATAATTATGATTGCCACAGAATGTAATATCATTTACGTATATACGCTTGGTTGCAGCAGATGAATTGTGAAAATTTTGACATCATTATTATCGACGACGATGAAACTGACATGTATACATTAACACCAGTATTAGACATTCAAAAACAAAGGCATTTTCACAAGAAATCTTTACATAAAATAAATTATAAAATGACTTTGTCCACATAAATTCAAGCAGTCAAATTGCCGATGTGAGCGTAAATATTCCCGAATGACCTGGAAAAGCTATACAATGTATTTAATTTTCGTACGACACAGCGGTATTTCAAAGACAATTGTTGCGAGATTGATGCTGTGTCTGCTATCTAAACAATAAATGCGCTTGAAAAGACCACAGCTTCCAAGTCAATTTTATGGGTGAATCCCCGTTGCTACCGAAAATATTTTATTGCAAAGGCTAAGTCGGCAGTCATAAACCAAAACAAACATGTACCCCACATAGTGACCTTGATACGTTCAATAATTAGTTAATTGCCGCGCGCATGCAGTAACTGCATGACGTAAGGAAAACCCCAAGCCTGGTTGGTCGCTTTTTATGTAAACACTTAAAATAGTAACACCCTAATATGCACGGAATGCCCTCAGGAATGACACCACCCTTCACATGCTAGTTTTCGTATTAAAAGTGTGATTTTTCTTCTGATTTAGATCTATTAGAAAAAAACTAGATTTTTTCTTCAGAATCCTCTTTTAGCCGCCGAAATTTACTTGTCCACGGACAAGTAAACTGCAGAATTTTACTTGCCCAGACCTACAATTTTACGACTCGGGCAACTCGGACAATTGATTTTGCCGGCCCTGTAATGCAATGGTTGCATTACATGATACTCATTCTTTTTACTTGTTTCAAACTACTTTTAAATTAAAATTGAATATTCTGTTGTAACACAAATCCAATTCATTTAATAAGATATGTACAGTGAGTCAACATAATTGCGATAACATACAACAAACATCGATAAATGAATCTCCTCACTTCTCCCTAAAGTCTCCCCACTTCTCCCAAAAGCAGCTGGAGGGAGAAGTGACTTCTCCCTAAATTTTGAACCTAGCTTGAGCCCTGGTGATAGTTTTATATCTTTGATCAACAGTTGATTGGAAATTAACAAATTTAACCGACAAAAGGATAAAATTATCGACTATTTACGCCGCAAGTTTAAAGACTGTTTTCTCAAATTACAAATGAGTGTAATTTTGAATGATTGTCGAATATTTTCGGCATTTTCTAGGCACAATTTTGCTTACGTTTCATTCTTGCAAAAACTTTCTATAAGAGTGTTAAGAATTTAAGATATTGTGCCGAAATGCCTTGACAACAAACCAAAATACACATACGCTTTTCTTTGATATTTAGATTTTATCCCGTACATCAGTGATTTCACGTTCGTCAGAAACCCTAAAATTTCGCAAAAATTCTCGGTTTCCAAGCCAAACATGTGAAAGAATTGTCCCTTAATTATTTAATCAACATTAAATCTTCAAATATCGATCTTCAATTTGCCCCCTTTTGAAGATATTTGCTAAAATAATTGTCGATCGGATGAATCTCTTCACACTGTGTGAAGCTGTACACGATTTTCCTATTCATTCCGCTAAACGCTGCCTATATACATTTACGTTTTTTTTTACAAATATAAACTTTTTGTCTTTAGAGTGGACTTATTTAAGCAGAATAAAATTTGATTTGGTATAAAAGTGAAAAAAACAAACAAAAAAAACCTGATTTCCATGTGTTGATGCATTATAATGAAATAATTTCATAATAAATATTAACAACAAAACAATAATTTTACTATGTAGTTCAGAGTTTCTTTTGAATAACTATAAACTTTGGAAGTCTTTTGAAGGTTCAAAATATCAGCAATACTATTGTGAGCATTATATGAATAATCTGTAAACATATTAGTTGCGATGCGCTATTGGACTCCAACTTTTTCAGGGTTGGGAGTCCATGGACTCCATGTTTTAAAGTCCTAGTGAGAACCCTGTATTGTAACAATTTATGTTTGTTTTGATAATTTCTATCCATGGCTTCCATTTTGATGTTGCCCGTATGTTCCAATGCGAAAATCCAACTTCTGTTAGTAACTGTCAATTTCATTGGCTAATGAATAATAATAATCCGGATAATAAAGGCATATAGCCGCGACGAATAGCGGTTTTTTCATCAGCCAATGAAAATACTCGGAACATAAACACACCTGCAAAATGGACTACAACTTGACAGTCAATGTAAATATTGAAATGTTAGCTATTTCCTGCAATGTTACATGTTTTAATGAAGTGTTTGTAGTAGAACTTGGGTAATGACTCGTTCATATATTAACTTCTACAATAACTTTGATGGAATAGAGGATATTTTATACAGTTTACACGTGTGAATGCATTTTACGAACCCGTGCTGGTAGTGTGAGGCCACGACTTGTATCCCTTGTTTATATTATATATATAGATTTAATAAAATAATGACAGATTTCACTGTGATCTCCCCATCATTAAATTTGCAATAATCTGATAAAGTGATATTATTTCCAATGACAGGTATCATACAGTCCGACAAAGGCCTGCTTATGGCCGCCTCTCATTTTCGAATGAAATATAGTGACGCGCATGAAAAAAATTGATCAAACTGTTAGTTACTTGTCCCACAAGTCGAGTTAGGTTCTCCCGATCCAAGGATGTTTCTCTAAACATTTAATATGAAAAAGGCAAAGCCTCAAAGCTAGCTCGATTTTCTTTTAGTTTTTACCGCAAGATAGTTAAAATAATCATTCATTTATATTTTACATTTTCTGTTTTAAAATTACCATTCGGTATTTTATACTCTGCTTTTCCCTTTATTCTGGTTTTTCCCTTTTTTATTATGGGTTTCCTTTTTAACTGTGCATAACCATCTATGGGTTCCGTTTTTAATCAGAGTACATCGGGTTTTATCGTTATCTTGTAAAATTTTAAAAGTTTGAAAGGGGTCCAATTGGGGTTTCTTCGGATTAAAGTTTTTTAAAAAACCCTAATTTAAATACTTGCTTACTGTAAAGGGTTTCTTGCTAGCAGGGCCCCTTTGGGGCCCAAACCTCAGCTCGCTTAAAAAAATGAAATTATTTCCCAAAAAACAAATTTTTTAAAGCCAAATCAAAGAAATTTTAAAAAAAACCAGGAAATTACCCAAATTTACTTTTTTGAAAATGTAAGAAAAACTATTATTAAAAAAATTTTGCCCGCATTTGCAATTTTTTATATATACGCTTTCCCGGGTTTTTTTTATACTGAACCGTTTTGGGAGAAATTTTTTGCCCAAAGGGGCATTAGAATTTTTAAAAAATCATAAATTTAAGCTTTTTCAAAGACATATTATATTTTTGAAAAAAATAAAAGTATTTTTTAAGCAAATTTCTTAGTTTCCCCAAATTTTGTTTCCCCCAATAAAAACCTCTATTTTTTCCCTTTAAAAATTTTCTGAAATTTTTACCATTCAATGCTGAAAATCTACGTAATCTGTATATAAAAAAATTTTTTTTTTAAAGGTTTAATGAGCCCAAATTTAAAGGAAATCCCGCATTTTTTTTAACCTTTAAAACATGGGTTTTTACCCTCTTGGGGTTTTCTTTTAATGGTTAAAAGTCTTTTATATACATTTTGTATATATACTATGTTTGCTCCCAAAATTAAAATTTTTTAAACCCCTTTTATTTAACCCGTAAACTTAATATGTATAAAAGCCGATTTTTACCGATATTTGATCCCGGTAAAATTATATATTTTAGTCTTGTGTTTTTTGATTTTAAGAAATTTGTCCTGAATGGAGCTACAGTAGCTGGGATAATTCATTAAAGGTTGTTTTTTTTGTTTTAAAGGAACTCCACTGGGGTTTATATGCCTAAAAACATGAAATTTTATTTTTTCACACAGATAAACATGAGCACTTAAAACATAAATATTAATAAAATGTTACCTAGAAATATAGAAGAAATACATTGAAAATCATATGTTTGTGCTATTCTCAGTCCGATTTGAGTGAAAAGCGTTTAAACGCTTTTCAATTTTGGGTCATTTTTCACTATTATAATAATTATTCTGGAAAAACAGAGCAACCTAATGATCATCATCTGAAATTTTGCACATAACAGGGCTCGAGCTAGTGGGCGATTCGGGCGAAATAGTCGCCGAATTCCATCTGACTTCGCCAACATCCTACATGAAAGCGAAGATATGAAGTCACCGATTTTATTGATTCCATTATTTGAAAAATTACCAAAACAATAACAATAACTGTGATTAAACATGTTGTTGTTTGTTTGCTTGTTTTTACCCTCGCCGCCCGGGAAAAAGGGACTGTCATGCATTCTCAATCAAACGCGAAATGTCATTAATCCGTTTGTTTACCAACATTGTCCATAAAAGTCCTAATTAACAGACAGGCGAGGAAACAATTAAGACTTCCGCCCACGCGAGGATTACCGATACGTGCGAGAAACCAATTGTAAATTTCACGCTTTAAATCGAGGCGACATTAAATTAAACCAAATCATTAAATCGCTTAAAACATATCAACTTACCCGTAACAATTATTTAAGAATGGACGGATTCAAACGTCAATTAAATTTTACTATTTGAATTAAGAGAAACCGCTCGACATATTATAACTGTTACGGTTTAATTTTAAATGAAAGTTTATGATAACTTTTTTGTCGACGAGTTTAATTTTTGATTTAAAAACTTTGACGGCGTATTTACACTGTATTTATTACAAATGAAGTTAAATTAAAGATTGTTTCTTTTCGTTATCTACTTTTTCATTTTCTTTACAAACCATTCAGTAAAATGGAATATAATGTCCGGCGCAAGCTTTTTAATTAGTAAATCAGAAAAAGGGAAAAAAACTGTTATCCACCCATGATATGATCCATGAAGGAAATCAACTATGGCTTTTTTTATCTTCATTTAATGCAATGAAAACGGTTGCATTACCATTTGATGCTCATTCTTATTACTTGTTTCAAAAACTACTTTTAAAAATTTAAATTGGGAATATTCTGTTGTAAACCACAAATCCAATTCATTTAATAAGATATGGTACAGTGAGTCAACATAATTGCGATAACATACAACAACAATCGATAAATGAATCTCCCTCACTTTCTCCCTAAAGTCTCCCCACTTCTCCCAAAAACCAGCTGGAGGGAGAAGTGAAGTGAACTTCGTGCCCTAATTTTGAACATAGCTTGAGGCCCCTGAACATTAAGTTATTTTGTAGATAAATCTTACATCCAAATGGGATAATAATTCTCAAAAAATTTCTTTCCAGTTCCGTCATGTCAAAAAACCTCTGTGGAGTCCCTTTAAATAGAATCTTCTAATGGTTTTTATGCAAATGTTTTTTAGCTCGACTATTCCGATTAAGAATAAGTAGAGCTATTGGCAGGTCACCCGGAGGCGTCGGCGGTCCGCGTCCGCGTCGGCGTAGCCACTTATGTTAAAGTTTTTTTAATAGTTCAATATTTTTTCAAAGTCCATAGACATTATGGCTTTTAAACTTTGCACACTTGTTCACCATTCATGACCCCCAACCTGTAGCACCAGGGAGGAGGTAACTCTATCAAGCTTTTTGACAGAATTATGCCCCTTTTTCGACTTTAGAATTTACGTTTTAAGTTTTTTGTAAATAGCTTCAAATATTTTCAAAAAGTTCCATAGACATATGGCTTTGAAACGTTTGCACACTTTTCAAACCATCATGGACCCCAACCTGGTAGGACAGGAGAGGTAACTCTATCAAGCATTTTGAAAACAGAATTATCCCCTTTTTCGACTTTAGAATTTACACTTAAAGTTTTGTTATAGTTCAAATATTTTCAAAAGTCAAATTGACATATGGCTTTGAAAACTTTTCCCCACACTTGTTCACCATCATGACCCCAACCCAAAAAGCGAAACAGGTGGAGGTAACTTCTATCAAGCATTTTGACAGTATTATGCCCCCTTTTTCGACTTAGAATTTACCCGTTTAAATTTTTTTGTAATAGTTCAAAAAATATTCAAAGCTCCATTGCATATTGGCTTTGAAACTTTGCACACTTGTTCACCATCATGACCCCAACCTTGTAAACAGGAGGAGGTAAAACTCTTATCAAGCATTTTTGGTGCCCCCACGTTATGGCGGGCATTTTAGATTTACCATTGTGCCTCCGTCGCGTCCGTTTCCCTTTCCGTCCCTCCGTTTCCCGTTCACTTTTGTGTGTCGCATGTAACTCAAAAAAAATATTGTGACCTAGAGTCATGAAACTTTACAGGAAATGTTGATCGGCATGTGTAGTTTGTGCACCTGGGTATTTGGTTGGATATTTTTAGTATTTCAGGGTTATTGCCCTTGACAATTATGTAAAATTTGGCAAAATTTTCAACTTGTGTCACATGTAACTCAAAAAGTATTGACCTACAAGCATGAAACTTTAACAGGAATTTGTTGTCATCATGATGCAGTTTGTGCACCTGTGTATTTTCGTTCTGGACTATTTTTATTTATTTTCAGAGTTTATTGCGCACCCTTGACTTTAGTAAAATTTTGCAAATTTTTCAACTTGTGTCGCATGTAACTCAAAAAGTATTTGACCTACAGTCATGAAAGACTTTACAGGAATGTTGATCAGCATGTGTATTGTGCACCCTGGGTATTTTCGGTGCATATTTTAGTATTTTTTAGAGTTATTGCCCTTGACTTAGTAAAATTTTGCAATTTTCAACTTGTGTCGCATGTAACTCAAAAAAGTATTTGACCTAGATCATGAAACTTTACAGGAATGTTGATCAGCATGTGTATTTGTGCACCTGGGTATTTCGTGTGGCATATTTTTTAAAGTATTTTTAGAGTTGTTTGCCCTTGACTTAGTAAAATTTTGGCAAATTTTCAACTTGTGTTTGCATGTAACTCAAAAAGTATTTTGACCTAGATCATGAAACTTTACAGGAATGTTTGATCAGCATGTTGTAGTGTGCACCTGGTATTTTTCGTCTGGATATTTTAGTATTTTCAGAGTTATTGCCCTTGACTTAGTAAAATTTTGGCAATATTCAACATGTGTCGCGCCAAACATAACTCAAAAAGTATTTGACCTAGACTCATGTAACTTTACAGGAATATTGATCAGCATGTGAAGTTGTGCACCAGATATTTTCGTCTGGATTTATTCAGTATTTTTAGAGCTATTGCCCCTTCACTTAGAAAATTTTTGCAATTTTCAACTTGTGTCGCAAGTTTCTCAAAAAGGATTTGACATAGTCAATAAACCTTATGGCAGGTTGCTCAGCATATTTTAGATTTGCACCTGGGGTTTCGCTTGTGATTTATCCAGTATTTTGTAGAGTGTTATTTCCCCTTGACTTAGTAAAAAAGATTGACAGAACAGTGTCGCGGTGGGGGCACCCGTGTCCTATGGACACATTTCTAATTTTTACTATCAAGCACTAAGAATAGTCGAGCATTGCTGTCCTACCGACAGCTCTTGTTCTTTCCATTTTTCCTTGGCTGTTTGAAATATTCAAAGAAAAATAGTTGTTCCAATTCTCTTTTGACTTTTTGATTAAAGTAAATGGTTTGGCATGACCGTCAGAAATTTAAATTGACCCCTTAAATCTGATACGGGGGGTCAAAAATGACCCCTCAAAAAAGTGTAACTGTAAGAAACACTGCGTCATGTGGTATTTCATGTACCGTTTGTGCAATTTCTTGTTAAAATTACACATATTTTGTAAGAATTTCCTAGATTTCAATAAGTGTCTGCCATAAAAACTTGTATTTTACCCAAAAATGAGCATAGAATACATGTACCTTCAATGAAAACAAAAGAAAGTACTATGAAAAGCTGAAAAATAAGTATTTTATTTTTGTTTTTTTAAAGAATGAAGAGGCATGACAGCGAGGTTATATCCACGACCTCGAGCACCTCCAAGGGGTCGGAGCGGAGGAAGAATAGGTTCTCGATCAGAAGAATATTCTATGCAGGTAGATCCGGTTTGTCTCGGATGAGCTTAAACTCTACGTCATCTGCACAGTCGGATGTGGGATATTCTATCAGAGACCGTGAGCGCACTGAAGGTGCTGCATTAGGTGCCACAGCAGCATCGAGTGCTACAACAACAACATTGTCAGTGCCATCGTTACCGTACTACGGTCCTGGTCACAATGCGGACCGAAGAAAAAGCAAAGACGGTTCGAGAGAGTGTCCACTGTGCCTAATTGAACATCCATCGGATAAATTTCCGGAAAATCTTTCCACCTTTGCTATATTTTGATCGGGGGAAAGCCCTTTAAAAAGTACTTTGGGGAATTTAAAAACACAGAGAGTGGGTGAATATAGCAATTTTCCCGGGGTGCTCTGAAAAGTTTTCCAATTTCCCCAAAAGAAAAATTTTAAAGAGATTATAGGGGATTTTGGTGCTTTATTTTTCCAAATTAATGAGGATTTTTGGTGGGGAAGGGTTTTGGGACGGGGTCCAGATGCAAGTGGTGCCCAGCAACCAGATTGGGGGGTAAAGTTATTTCAAAAAAAAATGGGAAAACTTTTTAAAAAAAAGTTTTTTTATAAAATTGGGCATTCTTGGGTTTAATTTTTTTAAGTATTTTTTTAATTTTTTCCCTTTGGGTTTATTTGGGAATTTTGATTTTGCCATTTAAAAACCCTTTGAAATTTAACCTTGTCATTGACAAAAGGTAGACAACTAATGCTATAAACATTTTCACTTTTTGCAGGATAACTTTTTAATTGATTTCTCTATAATCTACATTTATTTTGTATAATAGTGTATTTCAGATTTTCTTTACTATTCCAATGTGTATATTGTTTTCAGATGCGTTAAACAAAGCCATATTTTACAAAATTTGAATTAAGAATTCATAACTGCTATCAAATTTCAAGCTGACCTTGTTATTTATCTATTATATTAATTCAGTTATTATAATGGATAAATTGGCTGTTACAATCAAACATTCCAGATTTTATTATATTTTCTATATACATGTGTAGTTAATTATTGGCACCTGATTAATTTGTATTACAGCTATGCTGTGATAGCGACAGAGTGCGCAGGCTGCCCAAAGATAAAATGCGAGAGACCAGGATGTAACACATATTTCTGTTACCACTGCAAGCATTTCTGGCATCCGAACCGAACATGTGATTCAGCAAGAGCTGAACGACGAGCCCTCCAGATTTTAGGTGTCGACTCGTTATCACTATCTCCTAGAATTGTTCAGAGTAAGATTTATTGCCTATCTACATGTTTATGGTCAATTTTGCGTTCCATTGCTTCTATAAGAGTAAGTGCCAGTTTCCACTGAAGATATAAAATAAACTAAAATCATGCAGTAAAAGGAAAAGCTAGCATATCGTTACCTTAGTGCAATAACTGTTTAACTCCTATTAAATTTAGAAGGACTTGACCCATTACTGCACTAAAGTGACTTATGTTTCATTACCAGATTTAAAGCATTTGGTAGATTTTTAAATGCAAGACTGCTTCTTATGTTAAGGCTGTATCTTAATTTACTTTGTGATAGCTTAAGTTTTAACATTAAAACAGTGTGTTACCTAGAATCTATAGAATGTTCAGATTTTTATTATTTTTACAATGTTTACCTCCCTTGGCTGCAATTTTTGGGGTCAGTATTCTATACAATGGCAATGCAGTTGGCAAAGTATTGAAAAGAAGTATGATCCTTAGCATTGGTTTAAACCTTCTTCAATAAGGTCCATTTTATCAGAAAACATATAAGGGCTTTTCACTTAAAGCTTAGTTTACATGCTTATTGTCACAAAAAGATGCCATTTCAAAAGGGCAGATAATCCTTAAAATATTTTGTGCAAGGTTAGGCCCCTTTATCAACTGAAATTTTTAGCCCTGCTTAACATTTTTGTTAAGATTCATTTTCTCAGAAACTATCAAAGCTATTTATTTCAAACTTGATATACATGTTCACTGGCAAACAATGGCATCATTTCATAAAGGCAGATAATCCTAAAATTTATATTTGCCAAGTTATGCCCCCTTTTGTTTGCTTTGTATCAAACCAATAATATATATTTTCTATAAGCAATCAAACACTCTTTTCATTGATAATTTGTGGTCATATTCACACAGAAATTTCCTGACTAATGATAATTATATGTGCAGTAAATTGAATAATAGCTTATCAAAATGCATGCTGTATAATTTATGCATCAATTAGTAAAATATTGATTTTCTAATTTTAGAGGATTTTATCAAGCCATGTCCACGGTGTTCGGCCTTTATAGTAAAAGAGAATGATGGCTCGTGTAATCATATGACATGTACAGTGTGTGGTGCCGAGTTTTGTTGGCTGTGTATGAAAGAAATCTCTGACCTTCACTACTTAAGGTAAGCTTGGTTTATACCGAATTTATTTTAGTTCGCTGGGTGTCCGTTTGACTCTTGATATGACTCTTTAACCCTTCAAATTTCCAAACGACCCGATTTGACCCTCAGAATTTTAACTGGAGGGTCAAATTTTGTTAAAATCATGGGGATTTGGCCTTGTAGTCGGTAAACTTAGTCAAAATGAACTTCAGGATTTCATGACTAGTGAACACCCTGGTTCGATTGTGTAGGAGCTGTTTGAACAGGGTTTGAACCCATGTGGCTAGGGAGCATTAGATTACTAGCCCGACACATTAACCTCTCGGCCATGCATGATAACAGTGTTACAAGTTTTCAGGCATTTGCCTCAAGTGCTGGTATTTATATGCCACAAAGCACTCTTTTTTTATCTATTTAGCCATTTAAAATCTGCTAGTCATAGGGTTTTCAGGATTTCCAACATTTTGAACTTGCACCCATGCGTTTATGTTCTTTGTCAGTAAATATAAAAATTGGCATTTGTGGTCTTGTAATAGTGCATCTTTACAAGAAACTTTACACTCCTTGCTTAGAACTGGTTGGTTCCAGGAATTGATTCACGAATGTTTCAATAAGCTTATAGCTTCCTACACAGTCCGAACTGAAAATAAATTGGTATAAACTAATTGGGCGTCTTTTGAGAATGCCAGCAGGTGTTGGTCATCTGATTCTAGCCTTATAGATGGTAGATCAGTATATCTAGGATATAATGCCTGCTTTTTAAAATTGTAATGTGCACGGTTTAAAGGTCAAAGATGCTGTATTATTCATTGAATCTGATCGGGCCATATGTGTTAATTTCTAACAATAATTCTTACTTAATACTTCTTTTTTCAGTCCATCAGGTTGCACATTTTGGGGTAAGAAGCCTTGGAGTAGAAAGAAGAAGATATTGTGGCAGCTTGGTACCCTGGTTGGAGCCCCTGTTGGCATCACACTTCTAGCAGGCATAGCGGTTCCAGCTATGATAATTGGCATACCGGTCTGGGTTGGAAGAAAAGTTTGTATATTTTACTATTTTTCTTAGGAAACAAACACCATACTGCCCTTGATGACATACTACATAAGTTACAGGGCTGTTGAAAATTTTAAACAGCATTTTAATGGTAAATTTTGAAAATTTCGTAGAAAAAGCCATTGAAGGTGAAATTAAAAGAAATACTGCCTTAAAAAACCTACTGTAGGTACTCCATAAACAATAAAAAAAATCTGACACAAATCTTAATCGGGTTTGCTCAGGTCATTACGTACATTGCAGCTCTTTCTTAAAGGAGTACATTTATGCTTGATTTAGTACATTTGTAGTTAGATTGAAGAATTTAAGTGTATAAACAGAGCAACAGATAAGCTTTAAAAGTGAATTGGGTATTACTCCATCATTTCCTTTGGAATTGGGTATTGGCTCCATTTAATTGGGTATTCCAAAACTCGATACCCTATGATTTCAAGATCAATTGGGTATTCAATTATGAAGATATGAATTTTATGGTTTCAATATCAATAACATTAAATTTAGATATCTTAACTGTTTTAAAAAGAAAATAGGATTAACAATTTACTAGAACTTTTCACAATTGTTTTATTTTTTATATAAAATGCTCATGTTAAATTTCATTAAATTTTTAACAAGTTCATTTTCTGACTGATTTTTTATTATTTTGCGACTGTTTTGTTTCAAATCATTTTCACTTTGTACGACGCCATATTGCTTTTCAAAGCGTCTATTGATACAGCTGGGACCTACCTATTGACGGTCTCCGCAAAATCAACGGTCTCTGACGGTCGGTAAAGACCGTCAACCTGAGTAGACAAATCGACGGTCTCATGCTTAGTCGGTCTTTGGAGACCTGGGACTGTCGAAGACCGGAGACTGTTGATTAGTTAGCATTGATTCTGGAATATTCGGATATCATGCATATCGATATAATTTGTCCAAAACTACGAGTGTACGACAGATTAATTTTGCGGTGATAAAAATGACAATACGCACGGGTTTTTAAGACAATTGCGTATTTTATTTTTTTTAATGGGTTTTGATACACATTCTTAAAAAATCAATTGCGTATTTTATAAAATTAATTGCGTAAATACGCAAATACGCACCTTTTATTTTATGCTTTTCAGTGGATTACTGATTTATCCGTGAAAATTATATTTGATAATTTCACAGTGAAAATTATCAAAATAAAATTTCACTTTTTTCAATGACGAAACTACTTTTTTAAGATTTTCCCCATGTGGTACCTCAATTTTATTTTTACGGACAATTCTGACAATGTCAGGCTGTTAAAAGAAATAGCAAAGCTGAAATAGATAAATAACTTAAATGTCAAAAGTAACACAGAGAGAAAACTTACTTCTATTCCTCAAATTCCAATCACCAAATTTCGTCTCTAAATTTTTTTTTGTTTCGTTTTTACAGTCCTTCCCCATGCAAAACTGCTCTTGATGACATTTGGGCATATTAAAGTATCCTACGAGCAATAACTGCCGTATGCTTTATGAAAAATTTTAAAGCATTGACAGCCATCACTCGTAAAATAAGTAAATTAACCCAGCGTTCCTTCAGCAAGCTTCCAAGTTTTCCATTTTCCTAGCTCCTTTTCTGAATGTTTTCACTACTGTCAACCCATATTTTTTGTCTGTTACAATCTTCAAATAAGTTTTCTTTCTTTTAAAAAGGTGTATGACTAACAAATCCAAATTATATCCTTCTGAATCTTACACAATTATTTTCCTCCCATGAAATACACAACTTTAAAAAATGGCTGCCGTTTACATTTAAGAAACCAGGTCTAATATAAATTCGCAGTAAGTAACAGAAATATGGATGGATGGTTGGAATTTTCTCCTGCAAGAATTGTTTGTTTTTATTATTAAAACAAGCGATCATTCATATTTTTTTAATAAAATGAATAAATATCACCGTCATTTAACCTTGATTGGCGGACTTATTTTTCAGCTCAAGACTTCTTGTTTTAAATGAGAAATTCCGTCTAAATGGGGCTCTCAATGGGGGAAACAGATTTTAATATTAACGTAAAAATTATGGAAATTTCGTTTTAACTTGTTTTTAAGCATAAAATAAAAAGAAAATTTGTCTGTTTGTTGTGTAAGATGTAATTTTATTTCATCTCGTGAACTCGTGAGAATACTGTTTTTAAAGCTCACTCGATGAAATAAAATTTCATCTTACACACAAACAAACAAATATCCTCTATATCTGTTGCTCTGGTATAAAGCTATAATTCTGCTGCCTTAAGTGTACAAGGTTATTGTTAGAATATTATAAAAACAGTAATACCAAAATGCCTGTATGGAAGAAATTTGTTTGTATATTGCCTTAAAAGTAAATCTTTAAATGGCGCATGCTTAAAATCAATGCCTTATATCCCCTTAAAAATTTCAAGGTCAGATTTTTTTGAGAAGAATACTCTTTGAAGGCACATTATGCCTCATAAACAAATAAATTTTTACTTCTTTAATTAATTTTAATTAATAATTTTATAATGTCCAAATAATGGTTTTAGAGAATCTTAGATTCTTGTAAGAAAGTAGTGATAAATATGAAATAATTTGTCATAAAAGTAGCAAAATGGAAACAAAGTAGAATTTTGACTTCCATATAATTATTATTGCCAAAAAAGCAACAGATGAAAAAGATGGTTCTGGTAATTGGCCAATGAGTACTGTAACTTTTTGATACTATATGAGTATGCTAAAATTAAAAATATGCTATGCTCATCTTTGAGTAAAATATTTTAATCAAAGAAATTTGTTAAAACCTATGAAATCCTTACTGAATATGTCTAATTTGAATAAAAAAAAGTGAATTAACTATGTATTGGAAGTCACATTCCCTTTGACAGGATAAGTAAAGTTGGTATTTTCTTAAAAAACTGCCAGTTTTTTTAACGACACTATATATTCATATTGTGACCACCTAAAGTGTGTAGAGTTTTAAACATGAAATATCTACTGTGAAGTCACAACATGTTTATTTTAGATTTACAAAGAGACTGTGTAGCAATTACCAATAATTCCTGATATCAAATTAAGCATAGTGTATCTTTAAAAAAAATTGAGAAATTAAAATAAAAACATTCCTGAGTCATAATGAGCCTTTAAAAACTCCAGCAGTATAAATATGTTATCTTTCTCTGCCTCTTTGTTGAAATATCAAGGTCATTGAATTTATTTTCCAAGATAAGGACAGGCTATTTTTTTGTAACAAAATATGTACACATGTCTTAGTTAAGACAATGTGGTGGCATGGTCGAGTGGTCAACACATCAGACTGCTGACCATGTTGATTCAAACCCTGTCAGGGGGAAAGCCGTTGTTTCCTTGAGCAAGAAACTTTACATTCATTGCTAAGTACTGGTTGGTTCCTTGGAAACATATTCAAGACTTTCAATTAAGCTTATAGCTTCAAACATTATCAAACTAAAACAAATTTGTATAAACTATGACATTGTTTACATTTTCCTTTTCAGATACATTCCCGATTTGAACATTCTTCAAAACATAAACATAACGTAGCCATAGTGGGTGGGGTAACAGCATCCATACTGGTATCACCTATTGTTGCAGGCCTAGCTGTAGGTTAGTATTGGAAAGGTTCTTGAAGATTTTATAAGCTCGACTTGAAAGAATAGGGAGAGCTTTTTAACTATCTAAGCTTCAGCATCACACTTTGGTTCAGTTTTTGTGTCAAAGTTTGTATCACCACAGCTACTTAAGGGAATGGGTTGAAACTTCACACACTTATTTGAGAGCACAGTAGGGAATAAATTTCCATGGCCCATAACTCTTAAGATGGATTTTGACATAACTATGGCGCTTTTTGTTCTTTGAAATTTCTACATTATCCAGGCTCTTTGTCTTACTATCAAGCATTCTGAGGATAGATGGGAGCACGCTCTCCTACCGACAGCTCTTGTTTTTCGTTTAAAGGGGCTCATTCTTTGTCAATTTTCCAAATTTCAATGAATAGGAATACATAACCCCTTTCAGAAAATGCAAAAGCAGTGCTAACTGGGTGCATGTGAAAAAAATTCATGCTGAGTTTTGATTTATTTCCAACATCATTTTGGGTAAAATCAGAAATTTAGAGTTAGGTAATGTTTTCTGAACCTTGTCTAATGACAATACAAAAAAGAAAATATCCTAAATATGCATGAAATAAATGTACATAAGGTCTGCTTGTCCATAAAATAGTTAAGATGACTTTGACTGAAGCCGAACAAAAATATCAAAAGAAGTTAGTTATCATGACTGTTGTAATTAGATATTTCATCATAAAATGTTCATCAAAATATGTTGCAAATTCTGCTTTGTATAACAGGTATTGGGGTGCCTATACTTCTGGGCTATGTTTACGGGGTTGTCCCAATCTCACTGTGTAGAAGCGGAGGCTGTGGAGTACGGACAACAAACAGCGGAGGTGTCAGGTTTGAGTTTGAGGAAAACGAAACAGGCAACTCTACTTACGCAGGTAGGTTAGGATATATGTGAAAATCTTTACCTGCTTACTGTGCAATGAACTTGCCCAGATTTGAATTTTGAACAGTCCATTTCAAGTTAAAGAGATTTGAATATAATTTTTAAAAAAATGGGCTACCACCAGTACTATCCTGGTCGGACTGTATGGATATGTAAGCTGGCCTGGCTCTAAACTGGCAACAATGGGTGCACATTTTTGGTTTCCTGCAGCTTGAGAAAATAATTGTAAAACAAGTAAAACAATTGTAAGGAATGTTTTAAGAGGTAAAAGAAGCTGAAAATGTTTACTGCAAATTAAATCTAAATTTAAGCCAAGTCAAAACAGTATGAGTGGATATTTTAAAATTTTTCGAAAATCGCAATTTCAGGAGTTTAAAGAAATACCATATTGTCTCTATTTAACGCCCATACATTACTTTCCATGGCCTTAATAAGGTTTACTTAACATTGAAAAAAAAAGATAAACATTAAAGGAACATTATGCTTCAAAATGTTTGTTTACTTCGTATAAAGAGCTAACAAAATTTTTATAACTTTAAAATAATGGTTTTGGAGCAAGTTAGCTACCTGTTACCTGAAGAAAGTAGTGATAAATGTGAAATAACTTGTCATAACGGTAGTATAATGTAAACAAAGTAGTATTTGGACTTCCATATGAAATACCTTATACTAAAACTTCACTATTTATTTACTAATGGCCAAAAAGCAACAGAAGGGATAGATGGTTCAGGTAATTTTTTTGCCAGTAAACTATAATGCTAGCCAAAACTAAAAAGAATTTGAATATAAATAAATTAAAGCATTTCTCAGGCATAATGGGCCTTTAAACTTTTGTATAAAAAAAATCACAGAACAACATGTAATGGAATTATAGAAAATTAAGAGTATTAAGAAATGACAAAAAGCAAAACAAAAACAAAAAGCCCTATCAAATTTAAGGTTATGGTTAAAAGTAAAGTGTAAAGATATACTTTGTCCATCATTGAGTAAAATATTTTAATCACGAAACTTTATTGAAATCGATGAAATTCTTTCTTAATATGTCTAATTTGAACAAAATAGTGAATAAAATTTGCATGGGAAGCTGTGTTCCCTATTACAGGATAAGTGAAGTTGGTCATTTCTTTTTTAAAAAAATGCCAGATTTTGCCACACAACACTATATTTTCATATTGTGACCACTCATAGTGTGGAGAGTTTAAAACATAACATATTTTACTTTGTATGAACTCAAAACATGTTGGTTTTCTTTGGTTGTTTTTTACAAAGATAGTGTGTAGCAAATATCAATATTTTCTAATATAAAATGTGAGCATGGTATATCTTGTTTAGTATTTGTGCCTGTTTTGTAAGGGTTCATTACATCATACATGTACATGTATATTACTCATATAATACTTGCTGAATAACAAGTTATATTCTGGAACTATGTGCTAATGAAAGTTAGAGTGATATTGATTTTTCCTTGTTGTTTTGTACAGCATGTAAGAAATTCATACTAAAAAGATCTATGATTCATACCTGTTTTAGAAAGATAATTTTATAGCAGTATTCCAGGGTTTTTTCTCGGCACTTCGGGAACACAGAAAGACAATTTTATAATTGTATTCCAGGGTGTTTTTTTTTTTCTCAGCACTTAGGGACCAAGACCCGACCCCCCCCCCCCCCCCCCCCCAGAATTGGGAATTTTTATGTTGTTTTAGACAAAGTTTAATGATTAAATAGTTAAATCATAAGTGACTGAGTTTCCTAAAAAAATTAATCTCAAGCTCAGACCTGGACATTTGTTCATAAATCTGACTGTCCAATGAAAAATTTCCTGATATAGAGCATTTTTTATAGCATCGAGGTCAGACTTTATGTATATTCACTATCATTCATTTTACACTAGAATATATAGATATTTTACTAGAATAAAGTGGGGGATTATGCCATGGTAACTCAATCAGATTCAGAATAGCTGCTTAATACATTCCAAAGGGAGCACGGTCTTACATTTTGTAACCCCGCGACACTTTATTGATTAACATGGCACAAAGATGATGTATAAAGCTCTGAGTCGTGCCTGTTATTCTCTTATATATAGAAATTTAAGGATGAATCTTGTCAGTTTACTTACATTTTCTATACCATTTACTACCTACCCTATGTCAAATTTATTTGTTATTATAGGTGTGCCCCCATTTATGGGATGGGAAATTGCATATAGATTTGCCCTTTTCCAACCATTACGCTGTTCATCTGCAGGCTGACAAAAATAGTGAAATGAGGGTGCCTATGTGTTCTTTGAACATATTTCTTCTTTTTGTGTAACATATTTTGTGTTAAATTAACTTTATTTTAATCATCCTAAGCTACATTCTTGTCATGTTCAGATAATGTTTATTGATGCAATGTTTTTTTAAGGATTAGGGCATCAAATAACCTTATATGTCTGCAAGTACTTTCATTTATGATCTTACTTCTTCAATTTAATGTTGCAGGTGCTGTCGACAGCCAGAGCGTCGGAACAGGTCATCAGGTTCCGAACCCAAGTATCGCACCGAGCATTGGCGAGGCTAGTGTTGGAATGAACAATAGTTTGTATAGTGGAAGTGGTACACACATTGATCGCGTTGGTGTAAGCCGCGAGGACGAGAGTGACCGAGATTCTGCCAGTCATCGAGCAATAGCAGGTTCGAGTCTAAACGGCAGTATGTGCGGGAGCACTTACGCTGCAGTTATTGGAATGCATACAAAGTAAGTGTTCAAGTTGATTTATTACACTTTTAGTTTATGATATTCTATGGGAAAAAAATAAAGAAAGAAAAAAGAGCCTTTGTGGCAAATATTTGAAGTTGCTGACACTTCAGACTAGTAATCTAAGGATTGCTGACTGTGTGGGTTCAAACCCTTTCAGGGGCAAGCCATTATTTCCTTGAGAAAGAAACTGTACATTCATTGCCTAGTACTGGTTGGTTTCAGAAACAGATTCGCGAGTGTTCCAATAAGCTTATAGCGTCCAACACAATCAAACTAAACTAACTTTGTATTAACTAATGCATTTGTCCCACTGATCTACTTGTAAAAAAAATAGAGGCATCAGCATAACAGAAACAAAGAGGATACTTTATGTGTCTGACCTGAACATATCTCTAGTATTTTTTGTATATCCAATGTATGTTCAGCATGAAATTTTTATTTTTCAGGCTGGAAGTACAAGCAGAGATGGAGACAGACGTACCCACTGGAAAACGTGCAAGTTTCAGCAGTGGCTCTGCCAACTTTAGTATCGGAGAAAAGTCACTTGGCGAGAAATCTGGTATCGGAGATGACGCAAGCACACGCGGCCTTGCTGGCTCAATAGCTAATTACAAGTATGTCTGAAATGAAAAGTGTTGCACGTTATCGTTACCTTAGTGCATTGGATAACTAGTGAATAACTGGTTAACTCCTATTAACTTTACCCGTTACTGCACTAAGGGGACTTTTCATATGATGGGCTAGTTTGTTACCTTAATTGCTTTACTTGGGGCTTCAGGACTATGATAATGCATGTGTCAGTCTCCCAGGTGGGTCTATAATTCCCACTTCTAATAAAACTTTTGATAAGATATATGATTAGGGGTGAACAGTATATAAGATATAGGATTAGGGATGTAAAATATAGAAAGTTTACAATTATAGAGTCCTTTGTGTTGAGCATGGCTTTTCCTTGATTCAGTTTGAAAAAGATGTAAATCAAATGCTACTTATCTATGGTGGCAAATTTTAATGAATTGTTTGTATACATTCTTCTGTAGTAGTTAAATAAAACTTATAATTACCGGTATTTCACTTGCAGCAGTAAATTTCAGGACAACTGGTTAAAAAATTCATAATTTAGTACGAGACTTTATTTATAATAATTGCCAGCTTATAAATTATATTACTCAAATTCTGTAATAATGTGAAAGTTGCACCCAGTAATAAACTGAACTTAGCTGTACAAATATTCTTGACTTACTACTAATTGTTATTGTTTTATTTTAAGGTTCGATTCGGCATCTTTGACGCCATCTGATGTGCATGTAGATTTAGCGAAATCAGCCAAGGCAGAGGTTGATCATGTACCATTGACTGTAGAGGGTGGACGTACGACGCCACGAGATTTGGACATTTCTAGTCTCTCATCTAGTAAGTTTACAGTGAACTATAGATAATATCTGTCACTGTTGAATAGTTGGTGCAAAAAAAAAAAAAATGTTATCAATAAACCTACATGACTTGTTTTGTGCGAATTTGATGATATAGCAATGAGATCTTAGATTTGCTATGTATAGTTTACTTTGAAGAATATATATTTCTTCATTATGTTAAAAGAAATGTACCCTTTAGTGATCAGGGGTGGCTATGGCCAAGTGGATCAGGATGTTGACTTCAAACCACTCTTGCCCTCATGACTGTGGGTTTGAGTCTGACAGGGACCAGGGATCCAACTAGCTTAAAATTGTTGGTGGTTCTATTCAGGTGCCCCTTTGTGCCTGAAATTATTAATGTACTAGTATTTAAAATTATACGAATTTCGTGTTGTGTGTGAAAATCTGTTTTTCAATTGTAATAATGCTGATGTCTTTTCCCAAGGAATCTCTCATGATGACAAGAAGAAGACCAATTCCTGTCCTGGTTCCCCTCATTCCAACTCTGGAATGACATCTGAGCATGAGGACGGTTCCCGTCATCACAGTGCTAGGTGTCGGAAGTGCCGACGAGCCGCAAAACTTGCAGAAAAGCATGCAACAGAACAGATGAATGTTCACTTTTCAGACCAGGTCAGCTTGCAGAGCTTTCAGGCTGAGGACGCTGTCCTTGACTTGCCTATGGGTAAACATGGAATAGACTCTTTATCGGAAATGTGCAATGAAGATGATTTTGATTCAGATGACGCATTGGATCGGTGCAGTAAAAGACGTGTCACTGGGCGAATAAACTCTGAGCCGGCAGTGTTATTAACGGAGGTAGAAAATGATCACCCAGGTTTCATTCATGTGGAGCCTGTTGAAAGTCGCGTCGATTGCGACAGTGATAGTAGTGATAAACAGAAAAGTACGACATCGTTGACGCCTCCGCTCTCAGATGGTAGTAGTAACGATGTAATTGTTAGTTTGAACGGCAGTGTTTCTTCGATGTCAATGAAATTTTGCAAGTATGGAAATGGTGAAGAAAAGACTCTTTCAAAGTGTCGAAGCGAAGAAATATATAAAAAGAAAAAGAGTAAAATGGACGATTCCGTCGAAGAGAAAAGTAAAAGTGAAGAAATGTGTAATAAGGATGTTGACGTTCTGAGTGGCCACATGAAACGCACAAGACGTGAGAGTTGCGAACTGGCGATGCAGGACGGACGAATATCGCCTTCTTCGAGTATTGTAAATTGAACAAGTTAACAGCCTTACATATTGTGAATTTGATGCAAAACTTTAAAATTAGAAATAAACTAATGCTAAGTGTAGCTCTTTCTCCATCCCACGTAACATGTTTCTATTTATAGATTTTTTTTATTCTATACAGATCCATTCCTTTTTAGAGAATTTATATTTCACTGAATTTCATTTGCTTCATGCTTCGTAATTTTTTTTTCCAGGCAACTTTCTTGTATTCTTGTATTCTGGTAAAATATGGACATAGCTTCAAAGAAAGAACGCAATAATTCGTTCATTACAATTAAATATTGGAAGTTCAGTCAGATTTTACTTGATCAGAGGAGGAGAGGCTTAATTGCTTTTATACTTAATGATTTGAAATACTATGTACAGTTTATGAATCAAGTTTTTCAGATCTATACATTTTTTTTAACACCCAAAAGCATTTTTTTAGTATACTTGTAACGCACCTTGTCGTTGGACCAACCGTCTGTAAGCAATTTCATATCCGGTCTGTATCTCTTGAGCTGAAGAAAGTAATATTATAGTAATAGTAGAAATGTTATACCATGATGAGACAATGTGCAGAGCGTAGATTTGACTTTCCCCAGGTCAAGGTTACATTTAGTCATTGGGTATAAGTTAAAAAATTTAATGTACCTAGTGAAAATGAGTGCTAATCTTGCCCCTTGGTTTAATACCTGCCCCGCTGTGGGAGTTACTTGAGTTACATAGGGAAATATATTTAAGTCTTCTTGTGTTGAACTGCAATTCCCACAGCTTAAATATTTGGCATGTAGCATTTCCTTGTTGACCTTTACAACCCCTAGATCCTTATCCATGGGTTAAAAATTAAATATATCTAATCTTTTTGTGGAACACTGTTATGCCCTGAGTTTATATATTTGGCACGAAGAAATGCCTAGTAGACCTCTACAAAAGTTTTAAAAGTCATGCACATAGGGTCAGAAATGCTCCCACCCTGGGAGGTAGGGGGTCATTTAGTATTATAAGAATAAAATGAAAGATAAAACATTTTTCAGTCGAGTTTTTTTTAATGGGTCTCTTCCTTAATTGAAAGATGACTTTTAATTCATGGAACCAAATTCTTTGGAGTAAATATTGCCACCCCAGTGCTCTTGTTTTCATCTTGTTCTGCAGTCTATAACGACTTCCATGAACTCTGTCTCACTTGTAATTTGAAGAATTCTTTTCATTCCCATCCAACGATATAGTGATACCTACATAATATTTTGAAGTATTTCTCGGAAAGTACGCTTAAAATCATTTTTCTTATGAAATTTCTTAATTGGTGACCCACATGTTGTAAATGAAAAATATATATACCCTCAAGTGATAAAACTCTATCACATGAAGACTTTTTTTATTATCAGACTTTAAGTACCGTAATCAGCCTGGTCTCTTAGTAGGGCCCTTAATTAATAGAAAACTTTTTGTTGAACCCTCTTCAATAGAACTTACTGATGGACCCTCATTTGATGATGGTTTTGTTGGACCCGTTATCTTATGAAACTTGATGAGTTCTGGTATGTAAAAATGAAAACAACATTATGACAATATTGGAAATATGAATGTCAAAAAACTGAGAAAATCTATTAACAACTTTATGGTTATAAAATGCAATAAATATAGAATTTCTGGCAGAGTCTATTGATTTTTCTGTGAAAACCGACTTTACATAGGATTGTATAAGAAATATTGTTTGGTACATGATGTTGTTAAATAACAAACAAATTTGCAGATTTCCACTTTTCTACACAGTGATTTTTCACTTAATATCACATAGGCCTAGGCATATAAAAACCTTCTTCCGAATCCAAATTTTCTTTAAAATTGTGCAATTTTTTCAAAAAATCTGAACTTACACTAGCTTTTATATTTCCAAATAAGCAATTTAAGTGATGATCTTTTTTTCCAAAATCAAGAAGACCGAAGGCCTTTCTGTCAGTTAAGTGAGTTGAAAGCACTGCTACATTTTTTGCTCATATGCTTTGATCTATATTTTATTTTCATGAATGAGTACCCACGCTGATGAATAATGAGGAAAAACAACACACAAAAAATGGCACATATTTAACAACTCTTATAAAATATATTTTAAAATATTCTATACCCACCATAGAATAAAAAAAATCATTGGCCAGTAAACACTTGCAATAAGCTATTTTTGATAACTTGCATTTTTTGATGGTGATATTTAAAGCAGTATGCCTCAAGATTCATGCTGATTTTCATGAACATTTTAAAAATGTGTTTAAAAGTAAAATATTGTGAAGTAATCAAAAAGGAAGCAACTTGCACATTACAAACAGCACCTCAAAAACCATGTAAATTACCAAAATGAGGTAAAAATATTTAAAATAGCCTTAACTGCATTAGTAACGCAGTATAAATATGGTCATAAATATTGAAAATAATTACTCACACATTACTTGTAAAATATTATCTTTTTCATAAAATTTTAGTACATTTTAAGTTGGGGGGTGCTTTTATTGAAATATTTTGGCTTATCTGGAGGCATGTAGCTTTAAATATTGATATGATTCGTCAAAAATGTTTTTTCAAGTACATGAAGTAGGTGTTGTTTTTTTTGTGAAAATATTTTCATCTTTATTTGTTCTAGCTGTTGTTGTGGCCGTTGTTTTTCATTATTTAAGCAAAATATATGCCAGGGTGAGAGATTGGAATGACTGGACACTGGGGTGTGTTTTCTGTCAATTCACAAGCCCGATCCAACAAAAATGATTGAAGGGAATTTCTTCAAGGCAAGGATTAGAAGCAAATTACATGTATGGGAACTCACTTAAATGTCAAAGATGCTCAATTTTGTATCAGAAACTTTTTTGTAACAATAAGATTGTGTCACTGTAGATATGAATATTCTTTCTTTATTGACCCTTATTGCTTTTCTTTTTTTCATCTTGCTTTACATCCTAACACTATTTTATCTTGGGCAAAAAATGAAAAAAATATTTCTTCTGATTTGATGTCACTAATTTTTACTTAACTTTTTTTTGTAAAGAGAGCTTTTTTTTGTAAGGAAAATTATCCTGTATGATACATTTGGATTTCCTTTATTTGTATCCAGATAACTAATTTTATTTTTCAAAAATAATCTAATTTTGTTTTCACGTTGTTTCATTGTTTAGGAGTCATTCCAGGTGAAATAAGGTAAAACTGGTAACAAGAGATCAATATAACAATGGACAAATTAAAAATTTTGTCAGCATTTGTAACAAAAATATTTGTAACAATAATCAATTTCAAGTACTGCGAAGTTGAAGTTAAAGAAATTTTAAGAAATTTTTTTTACCGCACCTGTTTATAGAATATCTCTATTTCATTCTATAGATAAAAAAAAACTTTTAGACAATACATTTAAAACTGTACCTTAACTGTTAGACTGAGAGGGAGTTAAATCTTGTTGTCTTAAAAATTTCAAGACCCGGAAGTTAGTTTTGAATTTGTTGCCAAAAGTGAAAAGCATTCCAGAATAGTGATTGAGAATTATATTTTTATATGACACTTATTATTGTTCCGAGCCGAACAAAGTGTGAAATGAAATCGTCCAGTATGTTTTATCACCCCCTGTTAAGAATTAACTTGTTTTCCATTGTTTTGTTGTTACATTGTCAGAATTAGTCACATTATACTAATACTTTAATAGCATTTCAGTGGTAGCCATTTTGATGTTGTTTTTTTTTTTTTCAAATGAAGGAAATGAGGTTTGTTTGTGTTTACAGATATTGTAATTGAAACTCTTAACATTTTTAGCTCGACTATACGAAGTATATGTAGAGCGGTCCTACTCGCCCCGGCGTCTGCGTCCGCGTCCAGATTTTAGATTAAAGTTTTGGTGCAGTAAAATATTTTTCACTATAACTTTGTCATTTCTTAAGGTATCAACTTCAAACTTCAAATATATGTTCCTTATCATCAACCACATCTTATGTGACAAGGTTCATAACTCTAGCACCAATATTTTCAGATTTATCTCCCCTTGAACTTAGAATTTTCCTTAAAAAATACTATTTTTTACTGTTACTTCTTTATTTGTTAAGGGATCAACCTCATACTTCAAATATATGTACCTTATCATCATCCCCATCTTATATGACAAGGTTCATAACTCTAGCACCAATATTTTCAGATTTATCTCCCCTTGAACTTAGAATTTTCCTCAAAAAATACTATTTCTTACTGTTTCTTCTTTATTTCTTAAGGGATCAACCTTATACTTCAAATATATTTACGTTATCATCATCCCCATCTTATGTGACAAGGTTTATAACTCTAGCACCAATATTTTCAGATTTATCTCCCTTTGAACTTAGAATTTTCCATAAAAAATATTATATTTTACTGTTACTTATTTATTTCTAAAGGGATCAACTTCATACTTCAAATATATGTACGTTATCATCATCCACATCTTATGTGACAATGTTCATAACTTTTGAAGCAATATTTAGAGATTTATCTCTCTTTGAACTTAGGATTTACTTTTTAAGGTATCTTCTTCAAACTTCAAATATATATTTCTTATCATTACACAAATGTTGTGTGACAAGGTCCATAACTCTAGCATGACTATTTCCAGTATTATTCCCCTTGATCTTGGAATTAATGTTAACAAATGTTATTTTTTTACTATAACTTAATACATAATTATACATAATTGATTTTTGTGTCGCCTTGAAAAGGTGACATATAGGGGTTACTTTTGTCGGCGGCGGCGTCTGTGTCGTTGTCGTTGTCGGCGTCCCCTAAAGCTTGTCCGGAGCATAACTCAGTCACTATAAGTCTGATTGACTTCAAACTTGGTATGCATGCTTCTTTCAATAACCCGAAGTGCAGTGCACAAGGACCGGTACTCTGCAGTTCTTATTTTTTGAGTTATTGCCCTTTGTTAATTTTCATACTTTAATTTTGTCCGGGCCATTTCTCTTCAACTAAAAAAGCTATGGACTTGAAACTTCATAGGATGATAGGTCTCATTAAGAAGAAGTGCAGTGCACAAGAACAGGTATTCTGCATTTCTTATTTTTTGAGTTATTGCCCTTGGTTTATTTTCATACTTTAATTTTGTCCGGGCCATTTCTCCTTAAGTATAAAAGCTATGGACTTGAAACTTCATAGGATGATAGATTTCATTAAGAAGAAGTGCAGTGCACAAGAATCGGTACTCTGCATTTCTTAATTTTTGAGTTATGGCCCTTTGTTAATTTTCATACTTAATTTTTGTCCAGGCCATTTCTCCGAAAGTATAAAAGTTATGGACTTGAAACTTCATAGGATGATAGATCTCATTAAGAAAAAGTGCAGTGCATAAGAACTGATACTCTGCATTTCTTATTTTTTGAGTTATTGCCCTTTGTTGATTTTCTTACTTTATTTTTGTCCTGGTCATTTCTCCTCAAGTATGAAAGCTATGGACTTGAAACATCATAGAATGATAGATCTTATTGATAAGAAGTGCAGTGCACAGAACCTGCTGCTCTGCACTTATTATTTTTTAGCTCGACTATTCGCAGAATAATCGAGCTAATGCAGTCACCCATTTGTCGGCGTCCCTGTGGTTAAGTTTTTGTATGTAAGCTGGTATCTCCATAACTACTGAAGGGAATGGATTGAAACTTCACACACTTGTTCTCTGTGATTATCTAAGATGATTGGCACAAGTCCCATAACTCTGAATTGTTTTATTTCATAATTATGCCCCTTTTTCGACTTAGAAAATCTTGGTTAAGTTTTTGTATGTAAGCTGGTATCTCCATAACTACTGAAGGGAATTGATTGAAACTTCACACACTTGTTCTCTGTGTTTATCTAAGACAATTGGCACAAGTACCATAACTCTGATTTGCTTTTTTACATAATTATGCCTCTTTTTCGACTTAGTAATTCTTGGTTAAGTTTTTGCGTGTAAGCTGGTATCTCCATAACTACTGAAGGGAATGGATTGAAACTTCACACACTTGTTCTCTGTGATTATCTAAGATAATTGGCACAAGTCCCATAACTCTGATTTGCTTTTTTACATAATTATGCCCCTTTTTTGACTTAGAAATTCTTGGTTAAGTTTTTGCATGTAAGCTGGTATCTCCATAACTACTTAAGGTAATGGATTGAAACTTCACACACTTGTTCTCTCTGATTATCTTAGATGATTGGCACAAGTCCCATAACTCGGATTTGCTTTTTAACATAATTATGCCCCTTTTTCGACTTAGAAATTTTTGATTAAGTTTTTGCGTGTAAGCTGGTATCTCCATAACTACTGAAGGGAGTGGATTGAAACTTCACACACTTGGTCTCTGTGATTATCTAAGGTGATTGGTACAAGTCCCATAACTCTGAATTGTTTTATTTCATAATTATGCCCCTTTTTCGACTTAGAAAATCTTGGTTAAGTTTTTGTATGTAAGCTTGTATCTCCATAACTACTGAAGGGAATGTATTGAAACTTGAAGAGTTTGTACCTTTTCGGACAATTTTATGTATTCATATAGGTAAGCATTATTATACTCAATGAAACACCCTTGTGACAAATTTTCGAATAGTCGAGCTTTACTGTCCTCCGACAGTTCTTGTTAGTTATTGCCCTTGGTTATTTTTCATATTTCATTTTTGTACTGGCCATTTCTCCTAAACTATATTGTTCACAAGGCGACACATCCGACTCGCGGAGTTCTAGTTCTTTCATAGTTTTGTCCTCCTTACTGCGTCCAGTATTTTATTAGTCAGCTTCGCTGTCTCCTGTGACAGCTCTTGTTGATACTGCAATTTCATAATAAAATTGTATTTAAAAGGACTTGGCTGAGGTTTTTAGGCATGACGGGACTGGAATTTTTTTTTAGAATTTTGTTAACCGTTTAATGTAGTTCTGAACCAATAACTTGTGTGCAAATTTTTAGATCATTCCCTCAACTCCGCTTTCCAGTAAATTCAACTTTGTTGTGCAGATACACCGAAAAATGAAAAAGCGTTGTAAAGTCCTTTTTCTCTCAAATCAAGCACAAATTGCACAAAAAATAATTTCTGAATTAAAATTAAATTTTAAGTATATTTCTTTATAATCTTTCTCAAATTTATCCATTTTAAGTGTTTCACTTGATTTATGTAAAAATTTCAAATTTTATAATTTTAGGCTGTTTGACCTCAGTCGAGTTCCTTTAAGCTCAAATTTTTGAAGGGGTAAAATGAGCATGTGAGGTTGTGCACCTGGGTATTTTCGTCTGGATATTTTTAGTATTTTTAGAGTTATTGCCCTTGACTTAGTAAAATTTTGCAATTTTCAACTTGTGTCGCATGTAACTCAAAAAGGATTTGACATACTGTCATGAAACTTTACAGGAATATTGATTAGCATGTGCAGTTGTGCACCAGGTATTTTCATCTGGATTTATTTAGTATTTTTAGAGTTATTGCCCTTGACTTAGAAAATGTTTGCAATTTTCAACTTGTGTCGCATGTAACTCAAAAAGGATTTGACATAGAGCCATTAAACCTTATGGGAAGGTTGCTCGGCATATTAAGTTTTGCTCCTGGGGTTTCGCTTGTGGATTTATCCAGTTTTTGTTGAGTTATTTCCCTTGACTTAGTAAAAAACGTTTCATTATGTTGTTATTTGTTCCTTGAGTGCTTGAGTTAGAATCGACCAACTTTACAGGAATAATAATCAACATCACTAAATTACAGGAATAATGATTCACATCACTGTGAAGCTATGAACCTGGGATTTTGCATGTGGATTTTTTTCAGTTTTGTTAGAGTTATTGCCCCTGCCTTACAGTAGTATAAATTTGCAATTTTCAACTTGGGGTTTGCTTGGGGATTTATTCAGTATTTGTTAAGTTCTTGCCCTTTACTTAGTAAAAAGATTTTTAGTTTTCAAAATATATTTGACCTAGAGTCATTAGATTGACAGAACAGTGGCGCGGTGGGGGCACCCGTGTCCTATGGACACATTTCTAGTTTATTATAGAAAATACTTTCTTATGCTCTTTCCTTAAAAAATGTAGAAAAAGATTCTTGGTTGAATTTTCATAAAGTCATATACTAAAGTTGGCTTATATTTTCCTTATAGACATTGTTTGCTAAGGACATAAATATACCTTTTTCTAAACAATCATTATGACAAAATGAAGGTGTCTGCAACCAATTGAAGAAATAGATCATTAGGCAATAAGCTGCAGGTGCATGTCCCATTTGATTTTGTCCCAGCTGCAGTTCTCATATGATTTATAACATTCCTTGATTATATATTAACTCCTCAAAATTAATTTGAGTAATACTTAATTGCTCGCAATATAAAGTTGGCATTGAAATCCAAAAGTGATAGAAAACTACAGCATATAAATTGTCAGATTTGAAACTGAAAAATCACAGAGCCTGATAGACAGGCTAGTTCCCAATTATTTATAAATAGCGCATTACATATTCAAAATCGACCAATCACAGAGCCTGATTAATAGAGGCTAGTCACCATTTTCTATTTTAAGCTCAAGCCATTATTCTTTTTGAGTATTTGGAGAAAAAAAGCACACACACACTGAATTATCCATATATTTTCTAATTGTGAAATTGACTACAAGGTAGGTCATGCACAAATTTCGTCACAAATTTGTATACAATATTGCTTAGAGATGATCAACAAAAAAGCAAAGCTATTAATATATATGATATTGTAGCATTTCCCATAATTTCATTTCATCACTGTTTTTTTTTATTTGGCTATTGTATTTTTGTTTATGATATATTGTATATCTGATATTTTATTTTGTGATATAAACTTGTTGATACTTTAAGTTATTTTTTTTATGATGTATATTGATTTGGTTTTCTCATTGTGCAATAGCTCATCTGAAAGCCAAGTTACTTATGGCGAGCTTTTTGGATCACTGCATGTCCGTCGGGAAAAAAATCATCTTTTTTCCCCATTTAACTTGATAGTTACTCTCTTCTTTGTTAAAGACCTATAAATAGACTTTATGACCAGGATCTCCATCTACAGACAAGTGAAGATAACTCTGTTATGGATTTTGATTGAGTCATGCCCCTTTTTGATCATTCGGATTTCTGACGGGTTTTTTTTTGTTTCAAACTTGACGGAATGCATGCTACCCTGACTCTCCAGCCATAAAGATTGTCAAATCAAGTGGCTGCATGGCCCAGTGGTTATCACATGGGACTAGTTTTCGCTAGCTGTCTGCTGAACTGATTGCTAGCCGCATTGGTTCAAACCCTGTCACACCCTGTGGGGACAAGTTGTTTCCTTACGCAAGAAACTTTACACTTATTGCTTAATACTTGTTTATTCTAGGAACCAAGGGATCTGAAAGTGTGTCTAAAGGCTTATAGCTTCCTACACAATCGAGCTAAAATAAATTCTGCATAAACTAAATCATTATGGCTGTAGTATGCAAAAAAAAAAGTCAAGCTTCCATCTTGATTGGATTGTAAACAGGGTTTTCTTTGAATCTTCTGCCCCTCACTATTTGGACAGTAGATGATGTTTTCCTTAAAAATGATGCAATTGTCCAGATTGATTTAAACAAGTCCTGATATTGAATTGATTTATTTAAACATAATTTCTTAAATAAAGTCTCATGGTTTTGCAGAATTATACGAGGGCTGTCTCATTATGCTGGAATTTTGCATGTTTGCTCGGCAATGTCGTATTAGATATCAGTGAAAAAATGTTTTTAGAAGTCAGTTGAGTATTTTGTATTTAAATGCTGTTATCCATGACATACTGGGACAGCCCTCGTACATACATTAATCCTTAAAAAAGAATAGGGCTTTCTGACAAAGAAAGAATCGTCTTAAAATTGGCCATTATTTATCAGATCATAATATGATGAAAAAAATGTCCATGTGAGCATTATAGGGTCGATATTGGCCTAAAATTGGCCCCCTCTTGTTATATAAATAGATTGCCTTGTAACAGTATGATGTTGTTGTTGTATTGAAACTGATGTATTGTTATTAATTTGTCATGATATGTACGTGTTAAGGTAATGCATTGTTATACTTGATATTAACCCGGAGCCAACTGGCGGCCACTGAATTCTACCCACAACTAGGGCTGAGACAAAAAAAAATCGGCGGACACATCCGTGCTGAGCACTGTTAGCTATTCAGTTATGAAATGTTTTGAATTGTTCCTCTAAAAAATGATCATTGGTTTTTATCTAGATTGAAATTTCAGTTAAAACAAAGAGTGTAAAGGGTTACTTGAAAGGTATTGTACGTGAATACAGCTTTCAATAAAACTATAAAACAATAGTCTTTTATTGATTTTGTGCCATTCTTATATGCTTACCTTAGAAAATGTTGATTTTGTGCCATCCTTATATGCTTACCTTAGAAAATGTAGAAAAAGATCATTGGTTTAATTAATTAATTAATCAATTAACTACTAATAATTAATTAATACTTTTAATTAATTAATTAATTAAACCTTACCCTGCTGGTTATCTGATTATCATTTGTCTCCTGTATAGAATCAGGCCAGCCTGTATATCCATGCAATATTATATGATCTAAATATGATATAGCTGAAATTCCATTGGTCGAAATCACAGGCGCTAGTCACATAATCAAATATTTTACATAATCGGTCTATATATGTATATGCATATATAGACCGATTATGTAAAATATTTGATTATGTGACTAGCGCCTGTGGTCGAAATAGGAGTCAACAGAACTATCTATAAAATCATATTCACTGGATTGAAGTATCATATTTACTGCCGGAATTGAATTTTTCCCAGTCTTAAAAATAGACCGAGACTTATATTTATATAATAAAACAATTTATTATACGATCTAAATATAGCTGTTATCCCATTGGTCCAAACAGTAGCCAACACACCATATAAAATCATATTCACTGGGTGAAGTATCATATTCATAGGCTGAATTGGATTTCCCCAATCTAAAAATAGATTGAGACTCATATTGTAGCTATTCATATGATTAAACAATTTATTATATGATCTAAATATAGCTGTAATCCCATTGGTCCAAACAGTAGTCAACAAAACTATTTATAAAATCATAGTAGCCTATTCACTGGATGAATGGGAATTCCCCAATCTGAAAACTAGATCGTAGAAGTTTTTTGCGTCTCCTGTTACACAGTTGCTGCTACATGCAATAGGCTATCATGAGGCGACACATGTGATCACTGATCCAAGAGACATTATCTCAGCAAAAAGTCATTTAAGCAGAAAACCCAGTGTTATGAGCTACCAATCAATCTTGAAAAGTTTCATTGAAATTGCATTAGTGGTATAAGAGGAGTAGTCTGAACAAACTTTAAAAATAAAAATTATTAAAGGGTCATAACTCTGACAAAAATCATTGAACCAGAAAATGCATATGATATGCAAAACTAGACTTTGTACTGATAATTCCTATAAAATTGAAATTGCACCAGCAGTTTCTGAGGAGTAGTCCAGAAAAGCTTCTGTGTAGCTGGCAACACAAAAAAAAACACCTATTATATTGAAGGGCCATAACTCTGCATATAATCAATCACCGGAAAACCCGTGCAAAGCTAGACTAGATACTGATCATTCCTGTCAAGTTTGGATGAAATTTCACCAGTAGGTAAGAGGAGTTGCAAAATTTAGCATTCCTCCTCAGTAAAACAGACTTTCAATTGGACTTTGCCATTATTTAAATATGTGTATAAAACTTTGCAAAAGATTTTACTTTGTCTTCAGAAATTAAGCACATTTAAGGTAAATATTCTTATTGTTATCATTTTTATTTTTGTTTATTATAGTCCTTAAAACATATACATGGAAGTGTTATTGCAAATTGTTCATCAGTTTACATTGTGAGCTTTGTTGTTATATGAATTTTGGCCTTCTTTTACTTTGGACCCACTTAGTGAGAACAGTCATGGCTGACAATGCTGAGTCACAGAAACACGATGTAATGGAATAAACTCAGTAAAAAAATTTCTGTTTTCAAAATACCTTTACATGTTTAGTTTTTTTTTTGATCGTAGGCTATACCGAAATACCGTATACTTTATGTGTATTTTAACTATTGTTTCCAAAGATTTGAGTCATCATGGGCCATTGTGGCGTCAAAATTAAACCGTCGCGTTCAAAGATAGTACGGGGACAGAGGGGAAATTAAACTCGACATGTTTCAGCAGTTTTTTCCCTCGGACGCGTGTAACAACAAACTTTAAATATCATCAATTAAAAAGTTTTTTTTCTTACAATTATTTCAGAACTATTCACTAGTTGAAAGTTAATTGATAAAATATTATTGTATTATTTATTATATTATTGTTGGCTTTAATAAAGAAATTACAAATCAGTAATCGTATGATTTTTTTCAAATATATTCATAAAAAAAGTGAAATTGTAAAAATATAAATATATTTACTTTAATATACAAGTATGCTTATTCTGACATGAAAATAAGGGATGGCGTTATTTGGTTTATGTTTACAGTTGTTTTTTTTGTCAGTACATGTATTTATTACAGTGAATGGCGTTGAAACATTTTAATTTGAGGTTGATCGAAGCAATTTTAAGGCAATTGACCGAAGAGTTAGACATAGACAATGGCAAAGGTGCATGACCTTGGTTATATATTCCTATTTCAACTGCAATAACAATTAAATAAAATTGATTGACCCTCGAAGGAACTGAAATGTGATGTACACACAATTTGAAATGCTATAAACAAAGCTGTACGTGCATAAATGAGCGAAAGCTTGATTTATGTGTCAAACGTTTTGAAGAATACGAAACTCAAACCGAAGAAGATACAATTTTTAAGTAAGGATTAAATTATTCATTTATTTATTTATTTATTTGATGTATATACAATTTATATAGAGTTACAAATGAAATATTTTGAAATATTTATGAAATAAAACGCGTATCTCAGTTTTTTTTCCTATTTATTTTTAAGTTCATTTTCGTTTCGACTAAAAGCACATTATTTATTTAAGTACTTTACTATTGTTTATCATACGGCATGGAGTTTAGCTCAAATTTCTGTCTTATAATGGCTTACAGGAAAAACTGAGCTCTTTTTCGATTCTTATATTGTCAAAATATAAAACTGAGCTCTTTTTCGAAACTTATATTGTCAAAAAAAACCAAGCTGTTTTTCGAAACTTGCATTGTAAAAATATAGCAGATTTACAAATTCATAGCCAGGAATTTTGTGTTTTGAGAACACGACTTGTTTTAACGACTGTTAACTTTCTTTTCCTTTCAGAAATTCGCCTACTCTGTCCTAGTGAGATGAATGTGGAAATGTTTGTCCTGGTTGTATGTCTAATAGCGGTCACATCGGCGGAGATGACTGAAGCGGACGTTAAAGACAGGTTAAGAATTTTTTTTTCTTCTTCAATGTTTCAAAATTATTCAAAACTATTCATTTAAAGTTAAAGAGATATCTACGTTAATCTTAGAAAAAAGGTAAAACAAAACTAAAAGGTATTATGTAAAATCATTACTCATATAATTATAATTGATTACAGCATTAGTGCCTCCAGCACTTTGATTCTTAGCCGTCCCTGTTAATGATACTGTGATCTGTCAAGTTTATTAACATTCGAGCCCATCTTTACCCAGTAAACACCAAGGTATATCAACCTCCAGGAAGAAAACTTTAATTGATTTCATTAGCGTTGTATTAAAGTGTTTTTAATAATTGAAAATCAAAGTCAGTAATAAATTAAAAAATAAAATCAAACGAACAAACAATGTCTCATGTTCATTTTCAGTTACTATCATCATCATCTTTATCATCATAATTATTATCATTATTTATTTATTTATTTCTTATTATTATTATTATCATTATTATTAGACTAAAACGCCTCCTTCTGAATGGTGAATTTGAACGTTCAGAAAGCAACAGTAACTGCAATGAATCTAGCGGAAGTAAACATAATGTTAGCGGAGGTGAACAGAGTGGAAGTGGAAGTGAACCTGATGGCAATTATGCGTCTAGCGGCAGCGGAAGTGGATATAGTGGCAGCGGTGGTGAGTCTAGTGGCAGCGGCAGTGAATCTAGTGGCAGCGGCAGTGAATCTAGTGGCAGTGGAAATCCAGACTGCTTTGGCACTGGGAACAAAGAAAAGCTTAAAAATCTATCCGCCATCCTTCATTGGATGAATGGTAATGTTGTTCTTTTTTAAGTTTATAATCTTTTTACTTGCTGTCCGTAGTTTAGAAAATTACTTTTAGAATTTTGAATAAGAAAAATTCCAAAAAACCTGCACGAGAGAAATGTGTTTACATAATTGTTGACTGGACAAAATCATTGCTTTATGGTCAAAATCCTACTTGAAATAGCTGGGCATTTTAGTATAGTATTAATATTAATGTGCTAACGTTACAACACTTCGGGAATCGGCTATTAGATAATGTTTATGGAAACAACATAATTTTACAATTTACAAATTTTATATAAAATGACCCTGATAACCTTAAACTAATAGAAATGAAACTAGTCTATAAACTTGTACATATTTTGTACATATCCGCTAACAATGTTAATTAAAGCAATCGATTTTATATATGTAGACTATATAACTGGGGAAAAAACCATCAACAACAAAAACAACACAACAAAAACAACATGTTTTGAAAATAATTCTTTGAGGGAGGCCATATATGAAACATTATCGTTTTTTTTCACGTCCATTTGTATGATTAACATTAATCACCACATAAATAATTTTGTTATTTGTTTTTCAAAAATATTACTGGTATGTTCTCTCCTCTCTAGCGTCAACATGAAAACAAGACATCCGTTTAAAGGCCCATTATGCCTCCGAAATGCTTTTATTTTTATTTCTCAAAAGTTTTGTAAATTAACTGTACCTTTATAGTATCCAAAAAAAAATACTTAATAACAAAATTACCTGAACCATCTTTTTCATCTGTTGCTTATTGACAATAAGTGCAGTTACAGTGAACGAATATTTTCTGTGAAAGTCAAAATACTTCTTTGTGTACATTTTGCTACCTTTATGACAAATAATTTAACATTAACCGCTACTTTCATCAGGCAACGAGCATCTGACATTCCCTAAACCCATTTTTTATTAACATTATAAAATTCATGTTTGCCCTTTCTAAAGAATTTAACATCGATTTGTTTCTGAGACATAATGTGCCTTTAGAATAAGTCAGCATAAGTCCGCATAAGCCAGCATAAATAAGCATAAGTCAGCGTCTCACTAAATATTGTCACTTGCAAAAACAATATTTTGACCAGTTTCGTATACTGAATTATGTGCATGTTCGGAGTTGGTAGAGAAATTCAAATATCCCAGCTAGAAGATGACCAATCTCGAAGATTTTCCTACTGAAACTGTTTTTGTTGAAGATTGACATATCTTAATCGACTGTCAACTCTAAAAGATTTATTTCTGTTCTTTTTTATTACTTGACGGACGGACACGTCGAGCTCTAGTTGAAATTGACATTTGACTCTTTATATTTTCACATTTCTACGTTTGATGTGGGTCTGGACCAAAAATGTTGTGTGCAGAAATCCAGATTATTAGTTCGCTTCGTTGTTGTGGTTGTTTTGTCTTTTTTTTCAAGAAAAAGGTTTTGTGATAAAGGAATAAACCAAAAATAAAAAAAAGAGTTTTAAAAAACGTTTAAAACTCAAATCGGGCTTATAATAGCACATAAATACTATGTTAAATTTAATTCTGACTAATTTTTGGAAATATTTGAAAGATATCTTTTCCTGTTCATTGCACTAGTAATGTTTCTAAACATTTGGACTTCAGTTGCTTACTATTAATGTAATCGTGCTGAAGATGCGCCAGGTTTCCATATTCTGTCTGTCTATCTGTCTGTCTGTCCCTGATATGTATGGGTCAGTGCGTTGTTGTTTCTAGCAGCTGTTACTTCCAAATGGCAAAGCGTGGGCATTTTGCGTGCTATGATAGGTTAAGTAACTCTAAACTACAATTACATAAATAGTAATAAGATATTACCTCCCTTCCTTCAGCAAGAATTTCTGAGATGCAGGCATTAAGTTGGATAAGTTTTTGCAGTAGCAATTTTTAATTTTGTCGGCTATATGGACAACGCCATGTTTGTTCTCAGAATTTTGTGAATATGTCCCACTCAAGGGCAAAAACAATTAGAAACCGCATCGCTTTCAAAATATTGAAAGCTCGCCAATAATTGATTGTTTGAAATACCATGAGAAGGTAACTAGTCAGACCCTTATGAGTAGCGTTATTAAGGAGCTGATTTAAATCAGATTGGTTAGATACTTATGTTTAAAGGCACATTGTGTTTCAGAAATCGATATTTTTAAAAAAATCTTTAAATATGTTAAACACATCTTTAATAATGTTTAAATAATGGATTAAATGCATGTTTACATATTTAAACTGTAAAAAAGGTAGCGCCAAACATGCATTTTGTGTCTTAAAGGTAGCAAAATATAACCAAATAAGTAATTTGACTTCCATACAAAATATTTATTAACTATAATTTAACTTATCTTTTGTCCCAGCTATAATTACACCAATTGCCAACAGAACTAAAGATGCATAAGTTAGATTATGTATACATGTATAGCAAATAACTATGTTTTTGGAAACTGTAACAAGATACCAAATATAAACAGTTTTTGAGAAATTGAAATGATAGCTTTCCTGAGGCATAATGGGGCTTTAAAAGTATAACCTGATTCATAAAGTCATAATTATAATTCTTAACGATATTTAACTCTGGTGACAGATGAATATTCCAACGAAGTACTGGAGGAAGATTTTGCTCAACTTCAAGGCATACAAGAGCTGATCGCCTACCTCATTGTTGGTAAGTTTCATTGCTTTCGTTTGTAACATGTTTTCGCGTCACTGCCACTCAATCCAACTTAATTTTGCTTAAATCTTTAAACCGCTTAACTCGTTTGCTGATTTTGCTTTGCTTAGTATGTGAACCCATGGTAGTTTAGTTTTTATAGGAGCTTCAATTTAGATTTGTTAAACGCAATATAAATGTATTGGAGAGGGAGAGGAATAAAGCATTAAATGCACATCTATCCCCCTCCCCCTTTAATGTATATATACCTACATTTTGAATAATAATGCGCAAGATATCAGGCGCATACCTATTTCTTTAGTTTAGCTTATATTTAATTTATTGCTTGGAATATACATGTAAAGCCACTCACAGGAATTTAATATTCTGTCAATAAACAAAAAAGTCTGTAAATTATATATACAGGGTATATATTGACAATAATTGTTATTTGTCTTACATTATGTTGCATATATTAAAAAATACCTCTCCTGTGGTCCAGTATATATACAATTTATAACAATACACCAAAAGGCAATTAATTATGTCTTGACAACGCTAGGCTACAAGCCCTTCTTACGACTCTCATTTCTTTTAATTCAGAAATGGTTATTCTTACATAGTATAAGACCCTTTCATGCAATATTCAGTTAACCTTCATAAGTTATATAAGTTATATAAGGATCCTTTTAAGCTTTATTTTCTCACGGACGAGTACGGCAGTTTTTTTACACCCAATAAAGCTAAAAAAACGCCACAGGAATATTACAGAGTCGGCGTTGCTTACATTATTTCACCAAAAACGCTCTTTGATGTTCTGCCTGGGATAAGAACATGTTACTTTGAGTTCGGATTGACGTCGATGGCAGAAGACCTCAGGTGCCCCTTTCGTCCATATTTTCGGGCGCAAACTGGAATCTGAGTAGAACCACCGACGTTCTGTAAGCTGGATACCTCCCGCATGAAATGATCTTTACCATCTAGTTTTGATATGATTATTGAAATAAATTGTGTTATTGTTTATTGCAGTTGAAGAACATCGTGAATATGCAGAGGCAAGTTACCTCGCACGGCGCATGCGTGGTTCCGGTGCGTGAATCAAAAGGACAGAATTTTACTTTGCATCCAATCATTATGCTTCAGAAATGAATAAATTTTTTTCTTCTCTAGAAAAAGCAAATATGAATTTTATAATGTTTAAATAATGGTTTTAGAACATGTACGATAATTTGTTAACTGAATAAAGCAGCGCTAATTTATAGAATTTGCAGTTGACTACTTATTTTTCACTATTTATCTTAAAAGTAGCAACATATAAAGAAAGTAGTATTTTGACTGCCATACATACATGTAATACGAAATCACTATACTAATTGCCGAAAAAACAACAGAAGAAAAAGATAATTCAGGTAAATGATCAATGGGATACTGTCTGGAAACTATAAAAGTACAGCAAAAATGAAAATATTTTGAGAAATCGAAATAAAAGCATTTCTTGGGCATTATGGGCATTTAATCTAGTACTTGTGATATTGTTCGTTTTTTACCTCGAATTTCATTGGACGATTTTAACGCTTGTGAATATACAAATAACTGAGACACTTCTAGAAGAACTAATTTATTTTTAAGAAGCTGTGCAGAATAATTAATCATTTATGAAAATTTGACTGATACTAGAACTTCTCTGTGTACAAATGATTCTTTTCCAACCACACGAGCCTATGAATGAATGAATGAATGAATGAATGAATGAATGAATGAATGAATGAATGAATGAATGAGTGAGTGAGTGAGTGAGTGAGTGTGTCAGTGAGGAAGTGAGTGAGTGAATGAATGAATGAATGAATACATGAGTGGATGAATGAGTGAATGAATAAATGAATGAATGAATGAATGAATGAATGAATGAATGAATGAGTGAGTGAGTGAGTGAGTGAGTGAGTGAGTGAGTGAGTGAGTGAATGAATGAATGAATGAATTTTTATTTTTGGGTCGAAGATGAAATTTAGGGACTTTTTATCATGATTAAAAAAAAAGAAATTATTCATTTGATCATACTGTAATTGAATAAGATTTAATTTACATGTTTAAAAGTAAATAGTTAGAACGTGATGAATACGAGAAAAACATGAAATCTATCAGAATTATTAACAATTCCGGATAATTCTGGATCATCCCTTGTAATGTTTGTTTTCACCAACTTTCTGCCTGTTTGTTGTTGTTTATCACTGCATGAATTTATATACCGGATTTTCTACTGTTCTTGCTATTGCGAAATAAAACATCAAAGTGCTGAAAGCACTGGATATAATGGACAGCAAAAATCTGCTATTGCGTATAAAAAGAACTTCACATATATACATGTACATGTAGGTTGTTGTATATTGTAGTCAAAAACTATTTTCTTAAAAAACGTTTTTCTTTATTCAAAATTTAAACATCTTATGAAACCTGATAAGACACCAGAAATATTATAAATAATGCTGTGCAATCGGTTGTCAACCTGTGTAACATATTTTGAAATATTTGGAATTGTGTTTCTGGCCACACTGAACTAAAAAAATCGATTATTTTTAGGTCCCCTATTCCAAGATTTTTTTTTCGATATGAATGGGAACATAATTTGGTTTATAATTTGTTTTGAACAATTATTTTGTTAAAAATACTTTATTTTAGTTCGATTATATGCTTATCAAATATTTGAAGCTGTTTACAAGCATATTGAAACACTTCCGAATCCGTTCCCGGAACCAATCAGTACTAAGCAATGAGTGTAAAGTTTCTTACTCACATAAACAACGGATGACGGGATTTGAACCCATGTGGCCTAAAATACTTACATTATTAGTCTGACTCGTTAAACCACTCGGCCACCCCGCCAGACGATATTTGGATGCTTTGACTGGCTATGATTGAATGTTGACGATTTATTCTGTAAACATTTTATTATAAGGGTCTTACATTATATAAATAACACATGGGTTTGTGGGTAACAGTAAAAATATCACCCCGAGGAAAATACTGTTACCCGAGGCGTAGCCGAGGGTAACAGTATTTATACGAGGGATGATATTTTTACTGTTACCCACAAACCCATGTATTATTTATTTTATTACCCCGAACAAATACTGTGATGATCTGAATTTGGCAACTAAATCTAACTGTAACAAAAATAAGCCAAGAGAAGCAATAACTAAACAATCCTTACCTTGCAAGTTTTAAATTTAAGTGCACTTAGGCCTACTTGAGAAGCTGTTTTTCTTTTATTCTTTAGGCAAGTGATGATATCTACCAGTCATAAACATAAAATAAGCTGTGTTTTATTCAGAAAACAAAACACTAACCCATTTATAAGGTTATGATCTGTGAAATCTGATCCTTCTGCATCCAGAATATTCTTCGCATAGTTTTTGACACGGTGCATTTAGAAAATAACGATGATATCCTACAGATGTCTGTCCACCAACTCTATCTGTAACGTTTCACTTGTTAAAATTGTTAAATTATCCTTTGTTGCATGCTTTAATTGTCTGCATGTTCCAGTTTGACACAAAATTATTTACATTACAATTTAATACTTCCGTTGAAAACGGATGTTTCCTGTTGACTATTCAACAAAAAGATATTTAATACGCGAAAGGGACTCTAGGTTGCAAAGACCTAAATTTTATCAGAGTAATAGTTACTTCGGCGATGCCCTATCGTCGAAAATAAGAATGAATCGAGAAAAAAATGGCGGCCATTTTATTTCATTTTATTTAGAAAATAGACCACGTGACCAGATTTTATACTGTTAAAAAATACTGTTACCTATGTAACAGTACAAAATTCGTAGTCACGTGGTACACTTGCATTAACAGTAAGAATAACTCCCAGAGGCCTATGGGAAATTAGCATTACGAAAAAAGTGAGGGGTAATAAACCGGAATATCTAGCTCGAGGGTTACTGTTTACGGCAGTACCGATGATCTGCCGACTTTCCGCTAAACAGTTACCCGAGAGCTGGCAATTCCGGTCAGTACATGGGCGGGAGTAAGACAGGTTTTTCTAGCACGGTAAATAACCCTGTCTGATATGCTAGAAATTCCCATCTATCACGACAACCGGTGTTTGATTCATTGTCTTGCATTTCAATCATATTTCGGAAACTATATTTTCATGTAGCACTTTTTTCTTATATTAGCGTATAATTTTACAACTTCATTCATATTGGAAAAATGACGTCATCACACTGTACAATCAAATGGGCAGACAGCTGTTCCAGCGTCCACAGCTGTACCAGTTTATACATGTCGGCGCGGGGAATACAATTGACGTACGGTAAGTATTCATCTATTTTTAACATATCCCAACTGTATTCGAGTAAATCAATGTTATTGATTCATAGTCAACATCCAAAGGAGCATGCTAACAAATTTCTGGCCCTGTGCAAGCTTTACTTCACATGAATTTTGACTGAAAATAACCACACTATCCGATGAGATGCGGTATTTTTAGTTTGAAGTCACAAAAACTTATATTTTATCATGATAATTAATCCTTTTTTCATACGATTCGTAAACGTCAACATTTCGTCATTAAACATTCCAAACCATACCTTCAAAAAAAGCTTTTCTGTTAAAGTTATAAGGTATTTAAGTTTGTGTGTCATCAAAATTTTAGTAACGTCATCAGCTGTTCGCCTCTTTTTAATGATAACATCGACAGCTATTCATCGGCAAGGATGAATAACGCTGAAAGCTGTTCAAAGAAACAATTACATGTATTAACAACAGCGCTTTTGTCCTACAGTAACTAGAAAAGAGTTAAACTTTTTTGTTAATTTAGAATATTACTTTAGTCATGATACTTTCTAATTATATTATTTTTATTATTACTTTCTATTATTTGTCATATCTTAGGTTAGAGACCTTGATCTCCATTTACCGCACTGTATTTCAATATAAAAAGGTAGCAAAACCTATTAAAGGGACTCCACTAAGGTTTTTTGACATGACGAGACTGGAAATAATTTTTTGAGATTATTTCTCCATTTGATGTAAATCTATACTAATAACTTATATGCAACATTTCCGATCATTAGCCTTTTCCGTTTTTCCAGAAAATTATTATAGTGAAAACATTACCCAAAATTGAAAAGAGTTTAAACGCTTTTCACTCAAATCGGACTGAGAATAGCACAAACATATGATTTTCAATGTATTTCTCCTATAATTCTTGGTTATATTTTATTTAATATTTATGTTTTAGTGCTCATGTTTTTTTTATGTGAAAAAATAAAATATCATGTTTTTAGGCTTATTAACCTCAGTGGAGTTCCTGTAATAGGTTTATGAAATGTTTAAGTCAAAAGGCAAAGGCAAATTTAACGCTTAATATGAATATTCAGTCTGGTAAATCCATCAAGTGTTATTATAAATAAAGGCATATAATGGACAAGTCCTATGCAGTGAATGGCTGTGTAACCCGGGATATGAAAGTGCATGGAAAAAAATGTTATTATTTATCCTTGAAATCTGTTTTAATGTATAGTGCAATAGAAATAATAACCATTCTTAAAATTTATTTCAATTTTCATTTTTTTAAATAAATCATTTTATATGGCAGACATCTCGGGTTACACATCCATTTACAGCATGGGACATGTCTACTATATGCCATTATTTATAATAACACTTGATTGCTTTAGTTATAATACAGAGTATTCGTTTTAAGCGTTAAATTTGCCTTTACATTCTTTGAATTTTACATTTCAGAAACATATTAATAGATCTTGCTACATTTTTATATAATAATAATAATAATAATAATAATAATAATAATAATAATAATAATAATAATAATAATAATAATAATAATATCTTTAATTTATTTAAAGAAGGTTATACATTAATAACATACAATAACAATCATATATATCTTATTTCCAATGTAACCTTCTGAAATAGAAAACAACAACAACAACAACAACAACAGGACATGCATAGGAAGAAAAATGAATGTATAATATGTAATTTTTAGAATATAACAACTCATACAATGTATACTTTCTACAGACAATTTGTTTTAACATATACGTATATTGCATCATTCGTTCGTTTGTTCATTCGTTCGTTCATTAATTAATTAATTAATTCATTCATTCATTCATTCACTCACTCACTCACTCACTCACTCACTCACTCACTCACTCACTCACTCACTCACTCATTCATTCATATGAACAATATCAATATTGAAATACAGTGCGGTAAATGGAGATATAGGCCTCTCAGCTAAGATACAACAAATGATAGAAAGTAATAATAAAAATAATATAATTAGAAAGTATCATGAATAGAGTAATATTTTAAATGAACAAAAAAGTTTTTATTTTTCCTAGTTACTGTAGCACAAAAGCGCTGAAAATTGTTTCTTTGAACAGCTTTAAGCGTTATTCATCCTTGCCGATGAATTGCTGTCGATGTTATCATTAAAAAAAGGCGAACAGCTGATGACGTTACTAAAATTTTGATGACAGACAAACTTTAATACCTTATAACTTTAACAGAAAAGCTTTTTTGAAGGTATGGTTTGGAATATTTAATGACAAAATGTTGACGTTAACGAATCGTATGAAAAAAGGATTAATTATCTATGAAAATATATGTTTTTGTGATTTCAAACGAAAAATATCGCATCTCATCGGATAGTGTGGTTATTTTCAGTCAAAATTCATGTGAAGTAAAGCTTGTACAGGGCCAGAAATTTGTTAGCATGCTTCTTTGGATGTTGACTATGAATCCATAACATTGATTTACTCGTACACAGTTTGGATATGTTAAAAATAGATGAATACTTACCGTACGTCAATTGTATTCCCTGCGCCGACATGTATATACTGGTACAGCTGTGGACGCTGGAACAGCTGTCTGCCCATTTGATTGTACGGTGTGGTCATCATATGATCATAATTTATTTATAAAAGACGCACAGCAATGACATCATTTAACGTATTCATTTTCGGCTACCAAAAAGCTACGAGAGTGCCCTGTAAAATAATACTCTACGTGCCATGACACACACAATAATTCAAAACCAATCCTATCATTTACTCTCATTTTCAATTATCTCGTGCTCATTATCAGTTATATATCAAAATCTACATGTATTGACGTGTCATTCACTTATGAATACGTGTTGTTAAACAGTTGGTCCTTTGCGATCATGAATTACAACACTTTTTGTGTAAGAGGGCGTGAGAGGTCTTGCCTTTTTTATTATCTCTTTAACATTTAATTTGTAAAAAATATTTGCTATACACCCAACAACACAATGCCCTACCTACTCAGTTACATGTAAATTTGGACAGTATCTTTTAAACACGTCAGAAAAAAAGCTTCAATTTTTATATTTGGTTTTATACTAAATTTCACTGATGAAATATGTAAGAAGTAATTTATTATGTGTAAACTTTAACGAAACAAGCATGTTTAAATATATTGTTTTTTTTTTTTAATTGAAAAAAGTATCCTCATATTTAACAGTTATAGACTTGTCTTTCTTGTTAATCACTCTGAAATTTGTAATAAGTCTATAATAGTGCACATCAATATAGTAGTCAAAATAAAATTACAGGTTTAATTTTTTTTTAGTTTCTTTAAGTTCATAATGTCAACTTAACCACTTGAAATATACATTATCCCAGAATTATAGTTAACTGAATATTCCAAATGTAAAAAGGTTGTTTTCTGTAAAATAAGTAATAAAACGAAGAAAAACTTATTAATATTGATAATACACATACATTAATTTGTTAATATATTTTGAATATTTTAGCATGGGAATTGGATGGTTTTTAAATCATTCATGTGAGACAAGCAAATGATACAATATTATAAACTCACCATTTAAGACGCCATATTGGACGCCATTTTGGATTTTAGAGTTTTTTCGGGTGGAATGTTTGGTAACTTTGTTTTTTTTAAGTCTACAAATTGTACGCTTTAATAAAATGTAAGTTTAAATCTGTGCAAATTTTGTCCGGGTTTACCAAAGCACATACTCAAACAAATTGAGTCTGAAATTTACATATAACGTTGTTGTTTTCAAAGCTCTTGAGGGTCCTTTTTCAGATTTTTTTACCCCGATAAAGCACTACTTTTGTCCAATAGCAAATCATTATCAGCCGGGAATTAGATAACCCTACAAATGCATGTTTACTCAAAAAGGAACCATCCCCCTTTTCAATAAGTTTACGCAACATGGTCATTTACTCACTTATGAAAAAACAAAATCATATCATTGACGTCATTCACTGACTCATGAAACACTCATATTTCATCAGTTTTTTTTTTTACAGTTTTTCGAGTAAAGCATTTCGTTGAAAATATAACATAACAGATGGATTATATATGGAGCTGTAAATGGTAGTTGCCTGAGCTGACCCTACATAGATTTTTATTGCAAATAACGCTTTAACTAGTGAAAACCGCTCAAAATTTTTACGCATGGTCTACTCTTTGAAAAATTAATGCCACACTCTCATATATGCATTACTTTTGAGCACGTTCTGAAAGAAAAAATAGTCCCAGATTACTCTAAAAATAATACTAAAATGCGCATAAGACTCTCGGTGTCAAGGTCACTTTACTTTTCTGAATGTCACGAGCAACATTTGGTGCTGCTCAGATTCGTCTATTTGGCTTTTACGACGTTATTAAAGTACTCTTTGGCTATTGCGACGTTATTAAAGTACACTTTGGCTATTACGACGTTATTGAAGTACTCTTTGGCTATTGCGACGTTATTAAAGTACACTTTGGCTATTACGACGTTATTAAAGTACTCTTTGGCTATTACGACGTTATTAAAGTACTCTTTGGCTATTACGACGTTATTAAAGTACTCTTTGGCTATTACGACGTTTTCAAAGAACTCTTTGGCTATAACGACGTTTTCAAAGTAATTTTTGGCTATTACGACGTTATTAAAGTACTCTTTGGCTCTTACGACGTTATCAAAGTACTCTTTGGCAGTTACGACGTATTCAAAGTACTATTTGGCTTTTACGACAATATGAAAATACTCTTTGGCTATTACAACGTTATCAAAGTACTTGAAAAAACTGATGGAAGACGATTTCCGGATTATGAAAACGCTATTACCGTTTTCCTGGAAAATTATTTCGCATCCAGCTTAAATATTCATAATCTTCTGAGTTCATCATTTTTAAAGACTTGAATATATTTTGCACATTACAGTTTTTCTGATTTTTAGTAATTTTTCTTCATGGAGAGCTGTAATAAAATACTTAAGTGATATAACACTAAAGTTATCTAAAACTAATTTAATGATTTATAATAAAGTAAAGTTATATAACACTAAGATGATATAACACTAAAATAAAGCGAAAATAACACTAAACGTGATATAACACTAAAAATGATATGACTGTAACGTGATAAAACAGTAAAGTGATATGACACTTATACGATATACCACTTAAATTGATATAACACTTAAATGATATAACCGGGAAACAATATATTGAAATAAAGACTTCCACCAGGTATGTGCTAAAGGGAAGCCACTTCCATATATACCTTACGGGATTTTCATTTGGAAAAAAGAAAAAGAAAATAAGAACAAAAATACCTTTAAATCTAATTTTATTGAAGAAGGACTGTGTGATATTGTTAACGGGCAGATTTTGCCTCTAAAGTTGGTGACTCTGGAAGAAATATTTTAGAAAGAAAGCAACTGTTTCCAAAAGTTATTTTTAAAAGTTGTCAACCATTACTTCTTGGGGATTGTCAGTGTTTCCTTTACAATTTCTGACTTAACAAACTTTGCCAGAGGGATTGGCGTACAGTAAAATAACTGTGAATTGGTTACAGGTTCTGACGTCATCACCCTTCCCTTAGACACTATACTTACCTTTTTTCTTTTTTTTTGTGTTTTTTTGTGTGTGTTTTTTGTTGTTGTTTTTTGTTTAAGCTAACTTCTATATACTAAATATTCTTATAATCCGACACTGCAATGTTTCTTACACATTTGGTATCATTAACTTAAAATACAGTCGTTGTCCATTTTGGATCTCTATTTTTAATGGTATCATAGTTTTGAGAACATTCTATTGAACATGAGTCAGAGTTAAATTTATTATTTCACACCGGCACTTTCACTTGCATACAATACAACCCTCATCCACACAACCGAGCACACGACGCAACCACACGCGCACACACGCACTGAGCATTAATTAAGTTATAGATGCACAAGTAGGAACCGTCGACTTTTCGTCAATCGCAACATTTCGACCCATTCCGTCAGTCTTCGGATAAGGACATCGAACGCAATAGTAAGATGCGGAAACACATCGTAATTTAATGCTGGGAATTTTTGACAATATATCTAGATTTCAGACAATTGTTCAATCATAATTTTAGCGAAATATACTTAATTTTCCTATGGATGTCAAATATTTACATTTGTTACACATCATGAAAGATTATACTTTCATCTAAAACCACGTGGTATGGTAGAACTACTTTCAATCGGTATCAAGTACGAGGTTATTATGAAGAAAGGCCGAGTTGTTCTGATAAACATTTAAATGCTTCCTAGCTTAAAAATTTTTCGAGGACAGTAGGATAAAATTGAGCTCTAAATAATACAAATGCAAAACTACTGTAATGAGTGACAGACTGAAATAATAATACACCTCCTGACCGGACAAAAAAAGTTGTTGTTTAAGTTTCTTTTTTAATTTTCTTTTTACAAAGAATTCGAATTTCATAAAAGAAAAGAAAAACCATATTTTCCCACTCATATTTTATAAAATAATCAACATATATGACGACCGCTGCATTAGCCTTCCAAGCCCTTTTTCGCAGCTTTATTTTTGTATTTTCTTTATATTTTGCTTTTCTATTTGTTCTGCATATTTTGATCTAGTTCTAACCCAGTGTAGAGCCAGTCAAGTCTATACATCCGTTCAGTCTGACCAGGCTGGATTCTGTTGTTAGCTCGGATTTTTGTATTTTGACATTTAACTTTTACAACAAATAATTTCAAATTCATTGCTACTTTCTTCAGGTAATATGCGCCTAATATGCTCTAAAACCATTATTTACATTTTTAAAACTCATGTTGGCCTTTACATAAAAGGTTTGAGCAATGTGCCTATAATTCTCTTAAACTTTGATGGTTCCTAAATCTAAAGCGGGGCAAGTTCATTACATACTATATATACAACGTAGCGTAGCGTAACATAGCATAGCATAATATAGCATAGCATAACATAACATAATATAACACAACTAAAGCACAGCCCAACAACAATACAATAAATTCGATACAATACGATACGATACGATACGAGCACAGCATAGCATAGCATAGCATAGCATAGCATAGCATAGCATAGCATAGCATAAGATAGCATAGCAAAGCAAAGCATAGCATAGCATAGCATAACACAACCAAAACACAACAAAACTACAATACAATAAATACGATACGATACGATATATTCAACGACAAGAAGTTAACTTGTTTTCGAGCTTCTTTACGAACAGTTATTTCTTACACCTTTTCTACAATATTTACGTTCTGAAATAACCATCCATATAGTTATTAGTGTACAATTTCACAGACATATACATATGCTGCCAACTTTGTAACTAATGCAACTAATGCAACTTCTTATGTAACAGGCCTTTTCCTGATTTTGTTATAACTTGCGGCCAAATACATTTCTTTGTTTTCTTTTTTATGTTTGCATCTTACATTGTTTATACACAAAGAAAAAAGTATTAATCTACTTGAATAATCGCCCTTAAACTACTTAAAAGATAAATATATCTTGTCCTAAATAAGTCCCACAAATTCAATTCTCTTAAATGCTCAACCGACAAGAGAAAATAATATAAATATTTAAACAAATATTTAAACTATTTAAAAAAGCGCTCTAATTTGTGATCTTTAATCTTTATTTTTAGAATTTTTGTTGAATTTCGAGTTTCCAAAACAAAAATGGTACGATATTTACCTACCTCGTCAATTTAACGAGTTATGTACGTTTTAAATAGCCCAAAAGTACTTAGACCATTCAATAGATGTACGTAAATGCGGGTATCGGATAAACACACTTTAATCATCTTGTATTGAAATTTAAATTAAAAATAGCACGTATTATCATTTTTCGTGACTTATTGGTAGGCGAATCATAAAATTAGGATTGCGATATATACGTAAAAAGTACTTGGGTGAAAAGAATAAATTACTCGCTGCTTAGGTCATTTTATATTACCTATAAAAATAATATACATGTATATAACCAATAGATATATAAGCGTAAATTCTTCCTGACTTTTATATAGAGGAACGCACTTAACAAGTTTGATTTAAAATAAAATTATAATCTTTGAAAATAATTATTATTCAGTTTTTTTTCAGGAGTCCGGGAATTTATAATTATTATTTTAGAAACATAAATACATAAAAATCATTAAATACAGCAAGGATAGAAATCGTTAACTTTACTAGTCCGTTCAGATTTTTTATACAAATAATCAATATATCTAGATTATCGAAAATGGTGTGCGGTGACAGTACGATAATCGCTAAAGTTGCGATGATAGTGATGATAGTTAGTGTGGTGTGTAGTACAATAGCGATATTTACACCGTATTGGAACGAGACGGAGGGTGCCAATGGGGACAAGATTTACACAGGGTTAGTGGTGCAGTGTAACAATACTCTAGGAGTGTGCGTCAGTGTACAGGACATTCTTGATAAATATGGAAACTCACGTAAGTTATACTCTTTGCGCACTTTGTTTCACCTTTTCAGTATGTATTCTAGGAGGGGGATGGGGGATTCACCCATATTTTTGAGATTTCCCCCCTATTTTTCAGAGGCAGGGGGAAAATTTTACACAGATAAACAAGGCAAAAAAATCAATAAATGTATTAAATTTTCATTTTTTTCTCTGTTTTTCAAATCCTAGAATAGTCATTGCTTTTGCGTCATATAGCATGAGTCATTGGTTCATTTACTGTTTCCCCTTTTGCGTCATTAAGCACGTCATTGGTTCATTAAAAGAGAACTTAGATAACGATATTTACTACGCTTCAAATGTCAAAATAATAACGGAAATGTCATTGAGACAATGCCTTTTGTGGCTGAAAGGTTGCCTATTTTCAGGATTTGTGCATTAGAATAACAGCGACCGTTTATCTCTGCTTGATTGATACGATTCACTCACAGGCACGAGTTTCGGACCTGGGAAGAAAAAATATGACCAGATTGATAAAAAAAACCTGTGTTCATCTTAAAAGTGTAAAAAAAACCCCAAAAAATGTAAATAATGATCCCCTTTTAAAATATACTATAAGTTAAGAGAAGGCCGGAAACTCCAGATTCGAGCGTACGAGCAAGGGATTCATTTCCCGGGCCGTTGTGAAAACAACTGGCCAGGCAATTAAAAAAACTTTTATCACTATTTCACGTTTATATTAAGCTTCAAAATGAGACCAACCCAAGGTCTCTAGCCCTCCCGTTCAAAAATATCTATCAGGAAACGAGCGACTTCGTGCTAAAAATCCTTGGTAGACAGAATTGCGGCACAACAATTCGGTACGTAAACATAGACTAATACATGTATGTCAGCTGACTACGGGTCAAAATTACTTGAATTTACTAAATAATATTACCAAATACATTAAGTTGGACCACTTAATAAACACACGGTGAAACCCCTGCCTAATAGTAACTGTTCTTATCTCAAATAATACACGGTGATTGAAAGCCTCAGTAACGAAACCCGCGGATATAGCCCTGTCTAATAGTTTTAATCTCAAATAACACACCAGTGTTAGTCTCAAATAACGCACAGTGTTAGTCTCAAATAACGCACGGTGCTAGTTTCAAACTAATTAGTTACAAAAATGTATTTAACATGACATGAACGGCGTTTTTCTTCATTTTCACAGAATACTACACAGACCAGCTATGGACTCTATCACTTGCTATGATTGGCTGGGTGTTTTCTATAGCGGCAATGGTGGTTCTTATAGTGTACGCATGTTTGCCGAACAAAATTACAGCAATTGTTGCTATCATCTTATGTTTCTTAGCAGGTAAGTCGACTTGACTTTTTTCTCCTTTTTACTTTTTACACCTGCCATAATTGTGTTTAATCTTATATTTTACAATGAAAGAAGGGTTATACATGTAAGGAAAATAAGCAATGGCATTGAATAAATAAATATCATTCAATATGTATGTAACGTTCAATTCTTAAAAAGATTTTTATAAGCATTTAGTTTATAATTGAGCCGTGCCATGACATAACCAACATAGTACGTTTGCGTCCGCGCAGTCTGATCAGTACCCATTCTGTTTGCTGTCAGTTTCTGTTCTTGTAATAAGGTTGGTAAGCGAACAGCATGGGTCCTAATCAGACTGCGCGGATGCGCAGGCTGGTCTGGATCCATGCTGGTCGCAAACCCATTATGTTGGTTTTGTCATGACACGGCTCATTTATCTTTATATTGTGATATACACAATTTCATTATCAAATATAGCTCTATCACAATAACCAATATTTTGAAATATATATCACTAATTCTACTCAACTTGATAGCGGAAAAATTGTTACTTTTAAGTTCATATATCTCAGTGAATAAAATGAAATAGATTTCAATAAAGACTGAGATCCATATTCATAATTCAAAAACAAATCCATTACAGGTACATGTAATCGAGTTTAATTTCAATAAAAATGTCTAGACAGGTGTCAATTGTGAACGACATGAACAATAATGTAAAACAATCGGATAAAATTTTATATACATGTTAAAGAAGCTTAACTGAGATAAAAAGCCTGAAAATCACAATATTTGGAATACTTACATAGACATAGTGTGACACTTAAAATGGAGGATAAAAAAGAAATATACTGTGATATAATTGAATATCTATTTTTCGGGCGATTTTAAAGATCAGTTTGAGCAAATGAGTTGCATATATATTTATTTTGTTGGGTCATTTTGCAGTCATTTAGAAAATTAGGCCGAAGTAGTGATCGGAAAATGTGCACATACGTTATTGGTATAGACCTACACAAATCTCGGAAACATATTTCTAGGTCGTTCATGTAAAAAAATGTGGAGTCCCTTCCCATTTTGATAGGAAACCATTTTGTTATGCCAACATACAAAGCACATGTTGCTAAACATATGTACTAATTTGTATACTGTACACTTCAATAATAAAGAATATTATGACGTTCATGAAATAAAAAGTACGTGCTTCGTAACATGTTTTAATGAAAATTGTTTATAAGTTACCAAGGCTTGATCCTGCTTTTATAATTGGATTGTCCTGATAATAATTATTATGATTAACAACAACAGTATCAAAGTCGTCATTATCATTATCAACATTATTTCGATTTAATTTCCCGCACATGACTTTGGTCATATGGATACAACCAAGTTTCCGCAAATGATGAAATGAATATAAACAAATTGTAGGTTTATCTAGTCTTTTTGTTTGAAAGCGGTCCTTTATTTTCTTGTTCATGGCTGATTTGTTTTTAGCAGAGAATGACCTGTGCATGTTCAGAGAGGGTACCGTTTGGGCAGATTTCGCAAAGAGGGTACCGATATGGATATGCACCGTGGGTCTAGGGAATTTAATTTCAATGTAAATGAATAGCGTGGACAAGCAAAAAGTATGCTTTTGTTGAAATAAAAAAAATACGATTGTTTTTTGTATAAAAATAATTTAATATCATTGTACGAATAATAACAATTTTATGCAGAATTTAATTATTATACTTAAAATGGCTGGTGCCACCACGACTGTTTCAAATATTTAGAATTTCATGATAAATAATTATTTTTTTGTCAAATTTGAGACAGATAGTAAAGGAGTGTTGTTAATCTTTTATAAGATATCAAGACTTCTCCACCTTAAACGGTAAAATTAATGATTAGAAATAGAAATAACACGTATAAAGTAACGTTATGTACTTCATTTGGTTTAATTCCCAAGAGCTAAAATCCGTGACGTACCGGAAAACGGTATTTAGCTACGTTTTCGAAAAAGTCAAGTCACTTGTTAAATTCAACCTCGGAGGATTTTCATCATCTGACTTTCTGGGACAATATAATCTTTCACAAGTCTCTACAAGTAGACATGAAATTGCTTTCTCTATAAGTGCATCAACCAATTATTTTTTCTTCTTTTTTAGGTGGATGTATTATAGCTGCAATAATTATTTACGGAGTTGGGTTCGACTCGCTGGTGAATTCAACTCTCGGCTGGTCATTTGCTCTGGACGCTGCAGCAGGAGGTTTGGCGCTCGTTGCCATGGTTATCGTCATAGTAAACTCCTGCCTCATACCTTAGGAGAGAAGACAGTTAATGATATAAACGACAGTGTGGAAATATGCCTCTTACACCATTGCGCAATGGAATAAGCGTAAACTCTTTAACAACGTGTTTAAAGGTTAAAAGATTATGTACACGGGATAAGTTGTCTTTTTTTGTATCAGAAAAAAGGCATTATATGACATATTGAAACACGTGTTTCAATTACATAAGCGACACATGTGTTAATTTTTAAAAGAGTTGTTCATAGTGTCCCAACGTTGCACAATAACTTTTTTTATGTGTCGACACATATTTCATCTGATTATTCTCTGTAGATTAATTATACGCATTTGCTTTCCCTGATTTGATTGGCAACAAACGAAGAAAATCAACAAAAGTGTTCAACCCTCCTCAAACTAGTTTATAACAAGTAATGTTCCTCAGTTGTGTATAATAATAGCAGCTCTCCTTCAATTGGAGGTCTAATCGACGTTCTTTGCCGGTCTTTTAATTGTGACCGGAGACCGTCGATTTAGGCACCGTATAATATCTATTTATGTTTCTTATTTTGAATGTTTTATAAAAAAAACTGACACGTATGGTTCATGAATGAAGCTGGCGAAAATTCCGTAACTTACGACTTTGTTCATGTCAAACAACTTTTAAACAAACATCCGCATGATCAAGATTTTAAGACTTTCTTGACAACTAAACGCTCTTTAAGATAAATTGTATAAACGTGTTGATGGTGAATCGTTCTAATCATGTATTATTTTGACATATATACAAGTTTATAGATCTGTAAATTATAAATTGTATAAAGTATACAAATCTTTTTTTTTTTAATTTTCTATTTTAGACGCACTGAGTAGATCGTCCAAATTTGCCCATAGTATTTCGAGATAAACGAAAAAATGACGATCAAAGTCATGATCTGATGGAATTCTTGTCTCAAATACTTGTTCTTTTGGTTCATTTCCTGTCACGTGCGATTGGTCATACTGTGACCAATCCAGAAGAGTTTTTAGGTAGTGCATGGCACAAGAGACCTTCACATATGTGACTCTGCTTCTTCTATATCCCGGTTTTGAGCACCGATTCATGACACCTCGGTTTCAAAGATCTCTTCCAAAAGACAATTAGAATTTACGGAAAAGCGGGAGATCGCACCCGCCATCGCTAGATTATTAGTCTAGCGCATTTCCACTTGACTTTGACCCAAACTATCAAAATAATCAGCATTTACAATGTTGTACGATTGTAACGTCTGTTTTCATTGGATAATATATGATGTTCATATAATATAATTTTCTACGCTTGAAGTATGAATTAGTGGGGAATTATTTCCCCTTGTATATTGATTAGTCTCCGCTAGGGGGAGTATGGTATGGCACGAGATTTTAAGCTTGACCGGTTTTAGTAGTCATTCAGCGTTGAGAGAGCCTACCAGTTCACGCGTAACTTAATTTTAAAGTTAATTATTTCCAATTCGCTTGATTATGAAAGCTATCATCTGTACTTGGGAAAAGCTTGTAAATTAGATACTTTTGAAACCGTATCATGTAATGAAATGCTTTAAACATTATTATTATGAAATATATGTTTAATTATATGTTAAAATATATGACTTGTTTTTCTGATATGTGAACGTAATATGTATGTTTATTTTATGTATATATATTGATATACATGTAGTTATTTTTGCTCCGCCAAGCGCTCTAAACAAAATAAAAATTTAATTTGTTATTTGAGTTTTTTTTTTTTTTTAAGACGATTTGTTATAAGGTATACACATTTACTGCCGATGAATTGAATTGTGTAGAATTATAAAGTCGTCGTGCGTGAACTTAAAAAAAATGTTCAAAACATTTTTATGTTTATGACAGTACAACAGTTATAGAACAGCTCTCTATAGAAATACCTTCTTTTTTACAACAGTAATATTTTCCACAAATTAAGGCTTAAAGGCCCATTATTCCTCAGAAATGCTTTTATTTTTACTTCACAAAAGCGTTTAAAATTTTGGTTTACTTTCATAGTATCAAAACAGTTACTCTTTGGCCAATAATCTGAACCATCTTTTTCAACTGTTGCAATAAATACAGTTGTAGTGAAGAAGTATTTTGTATGGAAGTCAAACTACTACTTTGATTACATTTATTTACTGCTACTTTCATGAGGTAACAAGCATCTTACATGCTCTTAACCCTTTTTCTAAACGGTATATAAATTCCAATTCAAATTTGCCAATTCTAAAGGAGTAAAAATTGATTCGTGTCTAAGGCACAATGGGCCTTAAACTTGAATTTCTTTAATAGACCCGTCTCTCTTTCATATTTTGGACAGGTCCATTATCTACTGTAGGGTAATCAAGATGTACAGGTTGAACCTTGGTAAAGGTTAATTATTTCTGAGTCTATCAGGACAAGGGTAAAACTATTTCACCAGGTTTTCATCGGGCATACAAACTACTTCTTAGACATTTTTAACCATAAAATATTTTTTTGTTACTATTGTTAATAGTTTCTCAAGCCACCAATACATTCTATAAAAGAGCCTTATGATCGCGGAATGAACATGAAACGTAAAACTAACAGGTGCATTTTGATTATTTGGTACATTGTACATGTAAATCGATAACAAATATTGTTTGTAAATGTCAGCGCCAATTGATCGGCAGATGTTTTTAGTCATTTTTTTGGTCTGATTTACCTGTAACAATAGAATTACCATGACAACCGTATTTCCGAAAACAAACAAAGTCCGTCTCTTGGAAACACGCATCTCAAATATCATCTTAACTGCGTAAGAAATAAATGTCAGACTACGATAATAAAAGTACGGTGATTCGTTTGTACGAAAAGCGTATCAATATCTAGCCGCATATGTAGCAGATTGAATATCGAAAATATATAAATGTTTATATGTCACATACGCTGTGTGTCTGCCACACAACACGGTGATCATGGGTGCGAGTCCTACTCGGGTCATGACCATGAATCTTCATATCATACCGGTACTGGTTGCTTCCAGGAAGCGGACTCGAAAGTGGTTGAAATAAGTTGCAAGAACTTGTTCCGCAATAGATCTCAACTAAATATGTTTAAACTAAACTAAAGAAATAATGCGAATGCAAATTAAAAAAAAATCATCGTTGTATGGGTCAAGGTTGCCCGTTTTCAACAACATAACTATCTTAATTATTTAAGTCGACCATCTTCAGTCATTTTTAGAGCAAATGGACTTTTTGTACGATTCTTAGCCGTTTTAACGATTTTCATTTGTGATTTTAAGTCACTTTTGTTGATGCTGAGGAGAAAGCCCAAACTTTCTTTGTTGCACAAATTTAATTACAAACTTGATGTCTACTGTATGTATACAGGCTATGTTCCAAATCATCAGCCAAATTAACTAAATTTTACTCCATATTTCCTTACTTCGAAATTTCATTGTTTTTTATTACTAGTAAATAAATCATTGTCTAACAAAACGGAAATATATGCAAGAAATTATGGACTGTGCTCAGAAATGCATTGTTAATCGTGTTTTTGTGCAATTCTTGGCCAATTTGAGTGGAAAGCGTTGCTAAACATTTAATTTTTTGATCATTTTAAGAATGATTGTACACAATTAGAATAATAATTTTTGAAAACAAAAGAAAAAAAGTTCCTTTAAAAGTATCATTCTTGTAGTCTAGCTTCAACGAGAGTCTTTTTACCAATGGATGTACATGTATTTTGTTATTGTTGTTGTTGTTATTGAGTTTCAAGTCGTCACGACACTGTAATATTATTAGTTATAAAGTTAACTGAACGGTTATAAATTATGATCCTATATAAACGGTTGTTTGCCAATAAAACACGAATCGCTAGGCGAGCGTTATATTGAAAACACTCGTTTAAATTCGACCATATAACCTTCCAGGAATCTTTATAGCGAATTCATAATACAGCTGTTACAAATTCAAAGCTTGAAAAAATTAAACAGTTAATTAAATCTTCAAGTAATTTTATAATGGTATAAGTAAAACTGCATTTCATAAAACTAACATATAAGCAATATATAAAAACAGGTTCTCCACAGCATGTCTGGATTATATTATTAGTTATAAAGCTGTCTGTCAGGTTATATGGCTCAATTTTATCGGTTGTATATAACCGTAACAACTCGGGGTAGGAGTTCCTTTAATGCATAACTACGGTCCAATGGCCTAGTGGTAAATAAGGTGGCATCGCGATCCACGGATCATTTGTGAAAGATTTCTTCAACGTTTTACAAAATATCTGCAGCAATCATTTAGTTATTCCTTAGTGTCTTTTTTATTTTTTAACTATGGTCTATCATTGAGCTATAAAGCTCAAAAGTTTCTAGATAAATACATGTACATGTATATGTATTTTTTTTAATATTTCAGTACACAAAGTCATACAGTGGATAATTGGCATGCTAAAAACCTAGTAGGCGAATTTCGGGGAAAAAATGTTACATTAAGATTCGAAACTACTACAATTTACTACATGTAATTACCTTCAATTTGAATTTGAGAGATCTGTGACTTTTGAGTTATACATGAACTATGTATGCGGTCATGCCATTTTTAAAAATCTGATTTACTTCAGAAGTTGATAATTACTGACGAAAGGGTATTGGCTATTCAAATGTCTCAAGTCAATATTGCCAAAACATTGTACTTTATCAAGACCACAGATTATATAAATATCACGATGCAAATTAAAACGTGAACTATACGTGCGTTCCACATGGCAATTATTACCTCCCATTGTCGCCATTTTTTGGGGTCCTTCCAGATCCCTAAAATGGCGGCCACTTTTGCCAAGGGTGGTAAATACAGGGAAAATTGGGAAATATCTATTAAAGATGAAGTCTGTACAGATCTTTGTTACACAATATTTATTTTCAATAATTAAAACAATTGCTATGATATTTACAGAAATAAATAAAATGAGTAAAATATATAAACTATGAATTCTTAAAACATGTTTTCCGCTACTTATCATCTGTAAACAAACGTGTCCATTGTCAGCCAAGTTACTTGCATGGCATATCGTTTGTTTTCGATGTCACATTTTAATAAATAATGATGAAAGATAAAATTGCGGAATAAGATTTTAGAAAAAAAAAATATCTACAGCACTTTTTTATTCTCGTTGTGTTCTGAAACCGTCATTCCCCTTTGCACTCGTGTAAAATACGATACATGATAAAAAAACACCACTTCCGTTTGAAATCAATAAGAAACCCACGCTTTACGAATTATGCAAAGTATTTGTGAACAAAAAAAAGCTTTAATGATGACGCCATACATTTTGGTATACATTAAAATTAACATTTCCGACATTACTATAATTTCAACTATCTTTTGGTGCTGGTATTTACTGAGCTCGCATATTTTAAACATTTCTGCATCAATGGGCGCTTGAAATTCCTTTTCAAACAAAGCGTCACTTCCGGTAAAACGTAGACATGCGCAAGAAATGCTTTATATAAACAGTTAAATGAAATGGAGATGATGAGCTGATGGTGGACTAAGCAACAAAACTAAAGCACAAACATGACTATAATGGCAAGATGACTTTTAGACTTGAAATAACTTGACACGGAAAATACAAAACATCGTAATGAGATTTTTGCCTTAAATGAATGGAAATGACATACTGAATTCAAATATAATGATACATGATAGGAATTTAGCTCTAGTTTTTAATAGATCTGATCTAATTGTTAAATAGAAACTGAAGAAATAACGTTTGCGTTCACTTTTAATTGAATCTGCACACTATGTTCCTTTCTGCTCTTATAAAAACATTTCTGGACAGCCTCATCAACTACTTTCATCAAATTTTGCAGACTTAATCAAACACATTTTTATCTAAAAACTAATTCCATTATTTATAAGCAAATGGCAATAATTTTTAGGAAAAAAAATGCAACGATCTTTCCTGCCAAATGGAAGAACATTTTCAAGTATGACCTTCGCCCCTTTTTGTAGAAACAATCGAACTAATTTCAACTGAAATATGATGTCATTTATCAAAAGCATATGGCAATCATTTTTTAGTAAAAACTGCAAGAATGTTTCCTGCAAAAAGAGACAAACATTTTAGATTATGATATAATATGTAAATATTATATATAATAATGTTCATTAGGGTTAAGACACTCAAAAATGCAGTAAAAGGATGAACATTCCATTTACTCAGTCGGGAATTATTTTGCCCAGCATTTTTTCTTTACTAAGTAATTTGCATGTATTATCCCAGTGTAGCAATTGGATAGCCAGTCTGCCATTTGCATACAACTGTTAATACTTAAAAAGGTACATTTACATAAAACTGCAAACATTGGGAAAAGTCCAATTAGCTTATCATAAACGATTTTTTCTTCAGATAGCCATTGAATTTTTAAAAAATTCATATATTTTTTTTTAATTTATTTTGATCATTATTTTTTCAATTATTGAAGCTTCCGAAATAATATTTTCTAAATTAGATCAATAATTTCATCACGTAAGTCTCCGGGCAGATGGCTTATCTAGTATAATATATTATTCTGAATGATAAAAATGTGTTTAAAGCACTCCGTGTTGCATGTTACACAATGGTAATATAGATTGAAGTTTATATAAAAACAATAATAAACCTTCCCTGGGCATTTCTTATACTTTTTCAATTAGCATGTTATATTATTTTTGCGATTTATCTCCAACCATTAGATTTGCTTACCAAATAAATCGATTTTATTGTTATGTAAACTGAATGACCTTTTAAGATTCACGTGTTGCGGCAAACTGAGTCGTAAATACAGAAGTTAAAAAGTGTAAATAGAATGCATGATATTAGTGAAAATATAGCTATATCCCATGTTGGTGATATACCAAATAGTCATGAATGGCACGATTAAAATGTGAAAAAAATGTGAAAATATGTTTATTATTTAAAAAAAAATTAATATTTTTTCTTCTTGTTTCATAAGTTTATGGAACAATGACAGGCTTTGCATTGTGTAAGTTCACTGTGAGATATAAAACTATATATTCATCGATGAAAATGAAATATAAAAAATATTGTTATTTGTCGTAAATATGTCATAAATTCCATCTATAAAGAGCAGAAATATTTGCCTGATCCCATCATAGTCTTAATTCGGCAAATCCCGCTGGCGCCATAATCGGAAAGTAAAGTCAGTATCCGAACCTTTTTTACATTAAAGGGACACCACTGAGGTTTTTTAACTTGACGGGACCGGTAAAAAAATCCCAATATTAAGGTATTATTTGATGTAAGCCTGGAGAAATAACCAGTGTGCAGATTTTGAGATCATACCCACACCCTCTTTCATCAGAATCAGCATTTTTATTGTGCAAATTTACCAAAAAATGAAAAGCGTTGAACGCTTTTCGCTCAATTGGGCAATAAATTACACAAAAAAGACTTATTTTTAAATTCAATCCCGGGCGTATTTCTTTGTCAGTCTTTGCATACTTTTCCATTTAAACTGCTTCACATGATCTATGTAAAAATAAATGTTTATGTTTTTAGGCTTTTTGACCTCAGTGGGGCCAAGAAATGTGTTTTTGTCGAGAGGAAATGAAACTTGAAATATAGATACTACGTGAGAAATGGCCAATAAAAAATGTTTACAAATCAGAACGTGCTAATACATGCACGTCGGAAATGAAATATAAAAAATATGTTTTAATGACAAAATGACCAGGAAAATAGTGTGTAATGCTATGATGATAATATGACAAAAATGAATACCAATGTATCACAACTTTTGCTAATATTTACACAAGACGCACTTAACCATTTGACTAGAACAAAACAATATAAATATATACAATAAAACTCGCTTTCTACAGCCCTGTGTTAAAGACTTTTGCCATTAAAATAAATATATAAACCTATACATTTTGTATTTTCGAAAAATTGCAACATTTTTTTGTGTGCCTCAAATTTCTTAAAACTTATCGCAAATTATTGCTGTAAACAATAAGCATTAAAAGTTACCGGTTATCGGAAATAACTACGACAACAGTTAACTAATGGCCATAATAATGATTAAAAATACCAAATGATTTTTATAGAAGGATCTATGTGACTATTGTATATTGTTTCCAAAAAAATGACAAAGGAAAATAAAAAAAAATAAACTGAAAAATGTACATTGTAGGGGAAAATATTTGACCTTCGACTTTCAGGGACATTACATAGAATATGAGAATCGAGTTCCTCTCTCTAAAATAAACCCATCAAAATATAGACCAAGATCAAACAAACCTTCAAAAATAGGGAAAACACTTTTGAAGTTTCAAGTCATTTCCTTGAATAGTTTTTTCAGATTCAATTTGCAAGCAAAAACTTGACCAAAGTGTGGCGCCGACGTGAGAATGACAGCTTTCCCTTTAATTCAATTAGAGTACCATTTGAAGCATTTTTGGCTTATTTCGTTAGAATCCCCCGCCCCAAAAACCTTTGCATTTCTATATATGTAAGAAAAATCATGTAAAGTTGAACATCGTCTTGAATTATCGATTTTATGATTCGAATACCCTCTACCATTTGAAGTGGGATTATAAACAATTATATTCTTCATCGGAATATCTCACTCTTTTCGATGGAGGCTCCATCTTATATTGGTCTTCCGACTGTTCACCTTCACCCCAATATTCCTGCGCGGGCTCTTCACTTTGAACTGGTGGAGCTATCCGAAACTGGTCATACGAACTGGCGTGATGATCTAAATCTCCTGATGTCATTGGTCCGGCGGAAGAAAAAGTAGGACCTGGGTAATTTGGCGGAAGGAACGGTAAATCTCTGTGCGCATCGGTAATCGGAAAACCGCCTTTTGGATAGTATCCCTGTGATGTTGGCGGCAGTCTATGGAATGCAAGATCCGGCGTAGCTGGCGTCATATGAGGGTACCCACCGGGAAGCATTCTACCTGTTTGTACATTTCTGTAAAAGAAAAAGAAGTCATGAATTATAAACAAGTGCGTGATGAGAGAATCTACTTTCGGGTATGAATTGCAAAAATAGTACTGTGATGCTAACAACATTATCGTATGCAGATAAATCATGTTTTTTCTTTAAAAGGTATACAAGCGAAATATTTTTAGTATAATGAAATTAGAAAATGACACACTGGTCAAAACTTTATATGTGTTATATATCTGCGAATGTTTTTTTTAATGCGCGAATCATTATTATATAGAAATATGGAAAGTCAGTAATATACATGTACATGTATACAGTGACCGGAATGACGTTGCTAACGTTACATCTTAACGTTACATGCTTGAATATTCATTCTGCTCATACCGACGATTTTTAACATCCCGGAAGTATACATGTTTACCGAACTTTCACAGTTATGATGAATAACATTTTAGCCTAAAACCAAATGAATTTACAGAATGAAAATCAAAATAAGTACATACGGGTACTTTGTGGAGTACATACGGGTACTTGTGGAGTACATACGGGTACTTTGTGGAGAACATACGGGTATTTGTGGAGTACATACGGGTACTTTGTGGCGCACATACGGGTACTTTGTGCTTAAATTAACTTGGCATAGGCGCTTACCCATCTTGTGTATCACGAAATCCTTTGGCAAAGGGATTGTGGTCAATCTTCAACTGAGTTATCTGAAAAATATGAATATTTGTTCTTTGAAATATCAGTTAATATCTATAGTTTTACGATTCTACAATAGATATTTATAGGGTGCTTTAGAAAGGCTTTCAAGAAAGAGGGCTGGATACAAAATATCAAAATATGTTATTTATAAAATATTATAATATCAATGAGAATAATTTTCGAGAGTGAAAAATTTATAACGAGATACTGGTAAATATTGAGATAGAATTTCGATATTAGCAAATATATTCCATATAGATAAAGAATGAATCAAATAAGGTATCGATATCACGAAAAGGCGAGAAAAGCAATATCGAGTTAACGGTAGTTGATATCTAAGATGTTTGAAACAGCCGGGTATTTAAACAAACCGTTACAAACGGTAAAATTTGAAACGAAAAAAAGTTATCAGCGGTTTTACTGAAAAATAAAATTTTTTTTCGAATCAGATGTATTCAATCAATATTTCTTATGCACCATTGATTAAAAAGAAATCAAATTTGGAAATTTTAAACACATGCCCTTTTACACATGGTGACAACAGAGAACAACTATCGTAAACCAGTCGTATCTTAAAGCTTCCTCGAATGGAAGAATTTAAAATCCCAAGTGGGATTCGAACCTATAGTCGTGGCAATCATAAAATTAGACTTACATCTGTGTTCTGGTATGCCGTGACTGTAATGAACTGCGTCTCCGGAAATGAATGTGTCTGTAGCGTTTGAGGGTCCCCTGTTTTACAAGGCCCGACTTCAATTACATTTATTCGAGGCTGGTATTTATGCATGGAGTTTACGACAATCTAAAACAGATACAATAAAGTTAATTAGGTCGTCATTGCAATAGAATGAAAATAAACTAAAATAAGTTCGAATACGGGTGTTGGAGGCGGGGACGGAATTTCTACCGACCGTAAGTAAATTGAAAGAAAATCAAGAAATGAAAATGGGAATAAATCGCTTACAGGCCAGCAAAATAATTATTGTTGTTTTTGTGTGTTTTTGTTGTTGGTATGATCATATCATCTCAATCATATTATGGAGCACGAAGAACAGAAAATAGGAATACATGGCTTACAGGCTCTTAAATCAAGTTTTTTTGTGTGTAAGTTTGTTGTTTATAAATTATAGTATTAAACATGAAGAAGAGAAAAGAGGTATAAATGTCTTACGTGTCCTCCAGAATTGCTCTTGTTGTTTGTAAGTTTGAGTTTGTTGAAGATAATGTCCTGTTTCATCCAATGTGCACCTGTGTTCGGCGAGTCAGGGTGTAGGTATATCCTCCCAGCTGTGATAGAAACGTTATTATTATAATAATTGTAGTCATCATCATCATCATCATCATCATAATTATCATTATCAACATGGCCATCATCGTCATGATAATCATCAACTTTATCATCATCAGCATCATCATTGCCACCACCACCATCATCATTAACATCATTATCATCATCATTAATAACAACATCGTTTAGCGAAAATGAAAAATAAATCCGAATGTCATTTATTTTAACCCAAATTGTAAAGGTTAATCATTGTATAAAGATATGGATTTGATTTGTGAAAAATAGTTAAAAAAAAAAACAACGGAAAACTTGATCTTTTCATAAACGAATCAAACCCAGCTGAGGCTATGGAGGGAGTTTTGAAATAAAATTTTACTTTTCGGCAACTGCTCAGCATCTCCGACGGGGATCCACTTTCCATTTTGAAATTTCCAGTGATGATTGTCCGCCAATATCATGTCCACATAGACATTGTACATTTTAGTCGGAATTAAATCCGTGAAACTGAATTCAAGTACGGGAAACATGCGCCTGAAAAACAACAACGAGTTCAATAAATTCAGTAATGAACTGACACGAATATAATGTTATTTATCACATACCTAAAGTGTATAAGAACTGTGTAAAAAGTGCAAAAAGAATCATTGACGGCGCGTCAATATATAGTTTAACGCTAACGTTTAGCGCATCTTTGCGCTTAGACGTCACGGCCGTTCAATACCATTTTTATGGAGTCGTAAAATCGGCACGGGTATGTGGTAACTTAAGTTAAACGATCACATCTAAATTATGCCATATTGAATGTAAATAAAGAATTAATATTACAACTATTTCAAAATCATATTTACATTTTTTCTACTTACCATCCTTTGAAGTTTACTAAAAATAAATATAGGACTAGTATTGTAAACGTCATTACTTAAATAAGTTATTGCATAGTCCATTTAAATCTTAAAGTTTCATTTACAATAGAATCAACAAAATTAACACCGACTTACCTCCCTTGTTTCGTCACAATCATTTCAGTAATATGTGTATGAAATTTTGACCACAGCTCTCTATTACACAGAAAAACGCCTGCTTTCCCAGATGCCAGCGAATGTATAGGCTCCTGTGGACCGTAGGCTCCGTAACACAGCGGCTGATGAGCCCCTGCAGGTAGAGATGGCGGCATATTGTACGGGTAAGGCACGTCCCGTGGCTTGTGTGTAATATTCCCGGGCGCATAGCCTAAGTACGGCGGGTATGAATAATTTCCCTCATAATGAGCATCTTCGTCGTTTTCGTACTTCTCCTGTTTGTACTCGGGATTCAAATCCGACGGATATTCATTTGTTTGACCTTCACCTTGATAGTACGGTTGATATGGTTGAAACTGATACGGTGTAGCGTGCACGGTATCTTTGAATTCAATCACATTAACACCATGTGACTCATTACGATACTCATTGCCAGTGTGGTATTTCGTTCCGACGGTTTCCAATGTTGCATATTGCCCCTCTTCTTCCTCCGCCGAAGACCCGTCTTTCTCGCTGTCGTCGGCGTATGATTCTTCTCCAGCGGACGAATCGACATGGCCGTCGGCACGCCCCGATGCATCCTCTGTAAAATGAGTATCTCTTCCGTTGTATTGCGGCAAGTCTGACTCTTCTTTGCTTCCATAAAAAGCCACCTGGTTATAAGCCTCTCGTAGCAGATCCTGGGGGTTTGCGTCTGTACTTCCCATTTTTATCAAAACAATACACCTTTACTTTTCTTTAAAGATTCAAACTTGCGATATTTTTTCTCAACTTTCTCTATATTTCACTTTATGTCCACCGCTTACATATCACACCAGTCTTTGAATATATATAACAGTTCTCTCTTAAAATTCCTAGCAACCTCTTTATCCAAATGCCGTGAGACTTTTGACTCAAACCGTGGTTTTAATCTTGCTTTTAAAGAATAAGAGACCTTTTAACCATTGTCATAGTGATCCTAAAAAAGTCGTTGACGTTGATGACTTGATTGACAGATGGACATTCAAACGTTATATACCTGGGCAGGCCTTAGTCTAAACTGATTGGATGAAAGAGCATCGCATCGGAAAAAGGTGTGACAACTTTCGCTCCTTTCACTGACTGACCAGTAATTGCTTGCTAATTAACGGACCAACTTTTGTGTCTGAAAAATGTCATCTGAAGAAAAACTGTGAAAAAATAATGACCGTTCTTTAAGTTACGCAAGATAAATCGAAACGTACAAAGAAGAATATTTGACATGCGCTTGGGTACTGGAATAAAGTAGCCCCCGAGGCATGGCTAATTAACTCGAGAGTCAATATGTTTAGTCTATTGTATTGTGATTATTCACTCCAGCATTGATTTGTCCAAAGAATTTTTAAAAGGTACATGCTTTTCATTTCTATAAATTGTTACATGTCTGTTTAATTGCTCAAATTATAATTTTAATATTTTTTAGCATGTCATTGAATAATACAGGGATGGGTTACCGGCATTTTCTAAGTATTCGCGTATTTATTACATGTTTCTCGTTAAATGTTATGTTCAGGACATAGATCTACAACACTGGCTATCTGCACATTGTTATCTTTACTCCTAAGAATAATTACACCCCCTAAAAATGTCATTTTTTTTCTGAATGAGACAAAACGTCGAAAGCTAAAGAAAAGCGTTTTTTTTGTTATTGAACTGATTGTAAGAATAATTACACTCATTCTGACAAAATCTTTAAAGCGGGAATTGCTTGATTGATTGATTGATTCTTTCTTTCTTTCTTTCTTTCTTTCTTTCTTTCTTTCTTTCTTTCTTTCTTTCTTTCTTTCTTTCTTTCTTTCTTTCTTTCTTTCTTTCTTTCATTTTAAATATGAGTATGTTTCAAGAAATATTGATTTCTCGATTGTTGATTTCTGTAAATTGATAAATAAATATGTTTACAGTTATATTTGACTACGTGTTAATAGTGTTCATATTGTATGTACATGTAGTTGTTTTATCTGTATTTATATGTTTTTATACATGTTCGGATCTTCATATACATTGAAGGAAATAAAGTATCAATCGGAATTGTCATGGAAAAGGAAATGAGATAAAAAAAAAAAGATTTGCTTGGCCATCTCCAAAAAAAAACCCTATGAGTTGTTGTTGAATGTGTAAGCGACATGTGTACATTGTCTGAGTATACACACATATTAAGACATATGATAGTTTTTGATAAACAAATTGTATGAATGTTCATTTTATGTGTCAAGATATATGTTAAAACTGTGATTACCTTTTAATAATGTACCTTTTACATGTTATATTTTCTTCGATCGGTATGTTTTTATTTCGAAGGTCACATTGGTAATAAGGTGTTAAATCTGTATAATTTTATGTCTTAATGTGTTACCTTCTGTAGATAAAGATTTTATTATTTTTATCATTATTATGAACATTAAAATGTATGCATTTTTGTCTTGGTTGTCTTTTGCGATCATCGTTTCGCAAAATAGCAACAATAATAATATTAAAAACAACAACAACAAAAAACAAAACAAACAAAAACAAAAAAAACCAAAAAAAAAAAACAAAAAACAAAAACACAATAATCAAATGTTAGAAGTGACAATGCTTGCATTATTGAGCTGTTAAAAGCGTCCATTTTATTCTTTTTAGCGTTAAAAAACCCCATGTTATTGTGAAAATACGAAAAATGAAAATACGCATTTTATTTCATCAATATGTCTTAATATTTCATGTATAGATATATGATAAAAACGAATATTTATTTGTATAATTCCGCTCATTGTGAATGGTAGTATCGGGCCCCATCAAATCTGCCGAGATCACTTACATAGAAGATGGCACTGACTCTATTACATTAAAAAAATGTACTTTTTAGGCGAAAATCATACAGAAAAAAAAATCATAAAAAGTTAGACTCGCGACCTTCGGCTGGTGAATCTAGTAAAATATCACTTCCCCATATTTTGAAAATGCTTGACCCTTTTCCGAAATTTTGCGATCCCAACCCACCTTCCAACTCTGTTAAAAGGAATCATGGCCTGATAAATATATCATCCTTTATGTTGTTTTTATTATTTTTGTTTTGTGTTATAATATAATATAGAGATAAGATCAGAGAATAATTGTATAATCGCTGGAAATATTTCTGTGATGTATTTTTTTTTAATATACATGTACATGTATACAAGTCATCCCTCAAAAAAAAACAACGTGTATTGTTGGGTTTTATTGATAAAATAAAAAAAGAGAAATATCAACGTAGCTTACTCGATAATAAGTATATTTTCATCATTTTTTCATTACTATAAGCAAAAAACCATCCAATTAGTCAAAGGTACAAGTTCGTTGACATTCGGTAAATTCCGCCAGCTTATCATATAAAAGGCCATATAACATGTCAGAAAGTCTGTATAAATAATCATATAAACGGTTGTTGTTGTTTGCATATATAACGCGAGCTTTTATATTGCATAATTATTATACTGCATAATTGAAAACGACCGTTTATTACACGCTGTTTGTTTGTTTGTTTCATTTTACGCCTTTTTCAACAGTATTTCAGTCATATCTAGGCGGAAAGTTTCCTAACCATCGTTCCTGGAGAGTTACACCGGTACTAGACAACCTTCCTCCGCGCTAAACTACCAAAGCATCTCCCGGGGATCAAACCCTCGCCAGAGAGGTACATGGATTAGAAGTCATCGACTCTAACCCCTCGACCACGGAGGCGGTGTTTATTACATGCTTTTCGGTGGTTTATAGAAATATATCAGTGATATAAAACTGATAATTTCTCTGTTTTTAACAATGAAATTATCAATTTGATTATTTCATTACTTTGAATTTCAGCCCATTACGTTGTTTCAGTGAATAACCAGCGTGCACAGTACTGGGAACCAACTTAATGAAGTGACGTCGTAAATGACGTCACGTGGTATTATTATTTGGAGCGCTTTTCATACAGTATTAGGTTTAATGTCTTTTTAAAACATTTCTTTGCATGTAATAAAAAGAAAATTTATTTAGTTTAGTGTAAGATCGAAATATATTTCATCTTGTGAACACCAAAAGTTCATATTTCACGAGTAGCGCACTCGTGAAATATACCTTTTGGTGCTCACTCGGTGACATATATTCCGATCTTACACTGAACTAAACAAAATATCCTCTATATTACCTGTCAAGAATCTTTATTACGAATTTATGATAAGGCACACTTTCTTTATTTGAGAATAAAAAAATCATAAATTGACAGCAGTCGTGTTTATAAACGTCATGATTATCCAATGAAAAGCGATGTTACAAACATGCAGTATCTTTAAACATATTGCCTACTAGAAGTAATTAGTTAATACATATAATGCAATTATTTCAAATTTCGGTGATCTTCATAAATCGAACATAAAATTCATATAACTACACAAAACTATTATTTTAACCACGTGACAGACACTTTGCAATGTTCGTGTCTATAAAAATGACTCGGTGCTTTCAACATGGCCATCGCAACGTTTCGGACATTTTCATCAGTCTTCGGATAAAGAATTAATAGCCGAGGATGTTTCGATAGACAACATGGAATTTTTATCTTTCAGTCTTGAGAAAACCATTCGTCATTTTTTCGGGAAAACTATTGAAATACGAATTTACTGAATACCTCTGTACACCCTCACTGGTATGGTGAAAGGTGGGAAACTTGAACTCAGTGGTATGGTGAGACATGGGAAACTGGAACTCACTGGTATGGTGAGACATCGGAAACTGAAAATCACTGGAGTGGTGAGACATCGGAAACTGGAAATCACTGGAGTGGTTAAACATAAGAAACTGGAACTCACTGGTATGATGAAACATGGGAAACTGGAACTCACTGGTATGGTGAGACACGGGAAACTGGAACTCACTGGTATGGTGAGACACGGGAAACTGGACTCACTGGTATGATGAAACATGGGAAACTGGAACTCACTGGTATGATGAAACATGGGAAACTGGACTCACTGGTATGGTGAGACATGGGAAACTGGAACTCACTGGTATGATGAAACATGGGGAAACTGGACTCACTGGTTATGGTGAGACACGGGAAACTGGAACTCACTGGTATGGTGACACACGGGAAACTGACACTCACTGGTATGGTGAGACAAGGAAACTGGAAACTCACTGGTATGGTGAGACACGGGAAACTGACACTCACTGGTATGGTGAGACAAGGGAAACTGGAACTCACTGGTATGGTGAGTCATAAGAAACTGGAACTTACTGGTATGGTGAGTCATAAGAAACTGGAACTCTCTGGTATGGTGAGACATGGGAAACTGGAACTTACTGGAAGGTGAAACATAGTAAACTGGAACTCACTGGTATGGTGACACACGGGAAACTGACACTCACTGGTATGGTGAGACAAGGGAAACTGGAACTCACTGGTATGGTGAGACACGGGAAACTGACACTCACTGGTATGGTGAGACAAGGGAAACTGGAACTCACTGGTATGGTGAGTCATAAGAAACTGGAACTTACTGGTATGGTGAGTCATAAGAAACTGGAACTCTCTGGTATGGTGAGACATGGGAAACTGGAACTTACTGGAAGGTGAAACATAGTAAACTGGAACTCACTGGTATGGTGAAAGGTGGGAAACTGGACATCACTGGTATGGTGAGACATAAGAAAACGGGAACTCACTGGTCTGGTGATACATGGGAAACTGGAACTCACTGGTATGGTGAAACATGGGGAAAACTGGAACCCCACTGGTATGGTGAGACAAGAGGAAAATGGAACTCACTGGTATGGTGGACAAGTTAAACTGGAACTCACTGGTATGGTGAGACAAGAGAAACTGGAACTCACTGGTATGGTGGGACAAGGGAAACTGGAACTCACTGGTATGGTGAGACAAGAGAAAATGGAACTCACTGGTATGGTGGGACAAGATAAACTGGAACTCACTGGTCTGGTGATACATGGGAAACTGGAACTCACTGGTATGGTGAAACATAAGAAACTGGAACTCACTGGTCTGGTGATACATGGGAAACTGGAACTCACTGGTATGGTGAAACATAAGAAACTGGAACTCACTGGTATGGTGAGACATGGGAAACTGGAACTCACTGGTATGGTGACACATGGGAAACTGAAACTCACTGGTATGGTGAGACAAGAGAAAATGGAACTCACTGGTATGGTGGGACACGGGAAACTGGAACTCACTGGTATGGTGAGACATAAGAAACTGGACATCACTGATATCGTGAGACAAGAGAAAATGGAACTCACTGGTATGGTGAGACATGGTAAACTAGAATACCTGAATTGGTGAGACATTGGTTACTGGAACTCACTGGTCTGGTGAGACATGGGAAACTGGAACTCACTGGTATGGTGAAACATAAGAAACTGGAACTCACAAGTATGGTGAGACATGGAACACTGGAACTCACTGGTATCGTGAGACATGGGAAACTGAAACTCACTGGTATCGTGAGACATGGGAAACTGAAACTCACTGGTATGGTGAAACATAGGAAACTGGAACTCATTGGTATGGTTAAACATCGAACACTGGAACGTACTGGTATGGTTAAAAAATGGGAAACTGGAACTAACTGGTATTGTGAAACATGAAAAATTGGAACTCACTGGTAAGGTGAAACATGGGAAACTGGAACTCACAGGTATGGTGAAACATGGGAAACTGGAACACACTGGTATGGTGAAAATATGGGAAAATGAAACTCACTGGTATGGTGAATTATGGGAAACTGGAACTCACTGGAAAAAGTGAAACATGGGAAACTGGAAATCACTGGTAAAGGGAAACATGGGAAACTGTAACTCACTGGTATGGTGATACACGGGAAACGGGAACACACTGGTGTGGTGAAATATAAGAAACTTGAACACACTGGTATGGTGAAAGATGGGAAACTGGAACTCACTGGTATGGTGAGACATGGGAGACTGGAAATCACTGGTATGGTGAAACATAGGAAACTGGAACTCACTGGTATGGTGAAACATGGGAAACTGGACCTCAGTGGTATGGTGAAACAACGGTGACTGGAACTCTTTAGCATTGGGAAATACGTTTTTGAACCCAAAAGAACCATGATTTCCTTTCTTCTAGTTAAGTCCTGCACCGGAGATATACTAATTTAGCTGCTGAGTAATGTTACACTTGTAAGTTAAAAAAATCATCAGCTGTGGGTTGTCTTTATTGAATGGTACCCTTCCTTGTTGATTTTGTTTTTCCAATTTTTTTGCACATTAATGCTTCGATTTTTCTGAAACCACCAATCCTACAGCGTTGTTTGTCATCTTTAAGTTATAAGCGTAGGAAGCGTTAAGTTTCCTAAACTACATTAATGATAAGAATTCTCCTAGGTAAAATATATCAAATTATCACAACAGCAGCTGTTTATTGATGAGAGGCGGTAATAATAAGGTGCTCGAATCTTTATTAACCTTTTCCCATATATATCCATTGAAGGATGAATGTTTCTCGTGGGACTCATTCCGAAATGGCCGCTTCGTGAGCCGCGAGGTAGTTAAAATGAATGGTTACCGATTTCTATCCGCCTGGCGCCTGGCATAGTGGTAGGAATTGGGAGGTACATGGTATGCAACAAAAAGGTGTCTCATAAGTCAAAATGGCTGGCCCTTTCAGTAGGGGTGACACTATAATAAAACAAGACCTATAAGCGTGTTTCGACGGCTTTTTGCCCCCCCCCTTTTTTGAGGCCTCAAACAGTGAAAAAAATGCCCTATTGAGGCCCCCAACACTGTTTTTTGTTTGAGAAAGGTTGTTAAAAAAAAGTGACCACTTTTTTGGCGCCGTCTCCCATCCAAATATTACATCAGGGGGTTGCCAGAAGGGGGATGTGACCCCTTCTTTTGGGGGGGGGGTTGAAGGGGGCGGAGTCCCCCTCATCGCCAAAAAATTTTGGACATGTGGCAGGCTAAAAATGGCCTCAGGTCGATCTTAGGGTAACTAGTAACCGACGCTGAAAAGCCTTTTACTCTTTCTCAATTCATTGAGAAGTTGCAGCACTTTGAAATAAGTTTTGATGAAAAAAAACCGATGCAAAATAGTGATTTTTGGCAATTTTGAGATGTCCCCCGTTGCCATGGCAACAGGAAATTTACCATTGAGCATACTGTTACAGAGGCTATGGTGTAGTCAACATTTGTGCCAAGTTTCATAATTATTGAAGCATTTTTCATAGTTTCATAGCAGTTTGAACTTGTTAAAGGAAGCTTTTCAATGAAAACGGCCACTTTCGCAATATGTTCATGGGGTAAATAGTTAATTAAAAAAATAAAAAAATGTCAAAAAAAATCAACAATTTTTTCACCTAAATTTGGTGTTAGGGCATGTGTTAACATAGAAAATCTAGTTTTTTGTGTAATTACAAGGTTTTTCACCATTTTTTGTCAACCTTCAGGGGGTTGCCAGAAGGGGGATGTGCCCCCTTCTGTTTGGGGGGTTTGAAGGGGGCGGAGTCCCTCTTATCGCCAAGAAAATTTTGGACATGTGACAGGCTAAAAATGGTCTCAGATCGATCTTAGGGTAACTAGTAACCGACGCTGAAAAGCCTTTTACTTTATCTCAATTCATTGAGAAGTTGCAGCACTTTGTAATCAGTTTTGATGAAAAAAAAAAAACAATGCAAAATAGTGATTTTTGGCAGTTTTGAGACGTTCCCCGTAGCCATGGCAACAGGAAATTTACCATTGAGCATGCTGTTACATGGGCTATGACGTAGTCAGCATTTGTGCCAAGTTTCATTAGTATCGAAGCATTTTTCATAGTTTCATAGCAGTTTGAACTTGTTATAGGAGGCTTTTCAATGAAAACGGCCATTTTTCGCACAATGCCCATGGAGTAAAAGGTTAAATCTTTGAAATGTGTTTCGGTTGAAAAATATTGTGTTTTGTGTGTGTGTATTTTTTTCAAATGTTACGAGACGCAACATATCCAGTGTAGACATTTCCCCCAAACGCTGCATTTGACATTTGCATCCCCTCCCCCCGAAACGAAATCTAAAATATTTGCCGTTTATGAGACATCCAAGTCCCTTTCCCGTCCTTCCTTGTGAAAATATCATATTTACAAGAGAGTCATATTGATTTTGGACGTTCACCTGAGTTTCGTTGCTAGAACTTTTGGCAAAAGTTCATCACATCCGGTTCTAGCAGGTTAAGGGTTAACTATATTGGAATACTTGCCAATGACGCTTTAACATATGAATGTTTTATCGTCAAATATAGCACCGAAAACAAACACACGGATTCTGAAGAATGTTGTACTTCTCATTGAAAAGAGGGCTGGGTGGGGGATGTGTTTTACGAGATGTGGAACAATTCTAAAAGTTTGGGTATAAACTCTTGTCTATTATTTAGGCCAAAAATCACGCTTAAACTAATGAAAATCGGAACAATATTTACTCTAGATGCCCTCTAGAAAACTAATAAACTGTCAACTTATTTTGAAATATGCATTACCAACTTAGGCATCTTTCCATGGCGCAGACGGGTTTTGGATCAACGGCATTAGACTTTCTCCTTCTCTGCAAAAGGCTATTTGACTAGAATTTACAGTGCACAGTGGCATAGGTCCAAGTTTTGCTGCATCAACTAATGTCGGAAACAGATTGACAAACTCCGTGAGTTTTTCCGTTACGATACCGTTATCAGTCTTTCCCGGAACACGGATCATCATCAGTGCATGTGTTGCGAGTTCAAAGTTCGTGTGCTTGCACCATTCCCCATGTTCGCCCAACTGCCAGCCATGGTCGCCCCAAAATGAAATAATTGTGTTGTTCTCAAATCCATATTTTTGAAGATGTTGCAGAACATAGCCCACGAGCGAATCTGTACGGAATGCCGTTAGGGCCATCGCCTATGAATGTGTTGATCTGAAACGCGATAGTCGATAGTACGATGGTGAAAACGCGAAATCACGAAACTACGATGGTGAAAACGCGAAAGTACGATGATGAAAACGCGATAGTACGATGATGAAAACGCGACAGTACGATACTACGATGATGAAAACGCGATAAACTATCGTGTTTTCGCCATCGTACTGTCGCGTTTTCATCATCGTAGTTTCGTGATTTCGCGTTTTCATCATCGTACTGTCGAGTATCGCGTTTCAGATCAAACCATTGATAGGCGATGGCCCTAACGGCATTCCGGAATGCCGTTAAGGCCATCGCCTATGAATGTGTTAATCTGAAACGCGATAGTCGATAGTACGATGGTGAAAGCACGAAATCACGAAACTACGATGATGAAAACGCGATAGTACGATGATGAAAACGCGATAGTACGATGATGAAAACGCGACAGTACGATGGTGAAAACGCGATAGTACGATGATGAAAACACGACAGTACGATGATGAAAACGCGATAGTACGATGGTGAAAACGCGATAGTACGATGATGAAAACACGACAGTACGATGATGAAAACGCGAAATCACGAAACTACGATGGTGAAAACGCGACAGTACGATGGTGAAAACACGATAGTTTATCGCGTTTTCATCATCGTAGTATCGTACTGTCGCGTTTTCATCATCGTACTTTCGCGTTTTCATCATCGTACTTTCGCGTTTTCACCATCGTAGTTTCGTGATTTCGCGTTTTCACCATCATACTATCGACTATCGCGTTTCAGATCAACACATTCATAGACAATGGCCCTAACGGCATTCCGATGGGGTAGATTGCTTCAGTCCGAAAACTAATTTAATATATTTAAATTGGAAACGATCAATTATTTGTACATTTTCCACTCCCCAGACCTCGGATCCATATAAAATAATAGGAGCCACCATTGCATCAAATAAACTCAATTGTATATCAAATGGTAAAGAAAGTCTCCGAGACTTTGTTAACACAGAAAACATAGCTATTCGAGCTTGATCAATCAGTTTTTTTCTTGTGCCTAAAAATTTTCCGTTAAATGAAAACTGAACCCAAAGATAATCAAAACAAGATACAATATCAAGTATGTTACCCTCAAATTCTAGAGGATTAATATTATTCCACCCCCTTTTACTTTAACAGAACACAACAATTTTTGTTTTGGCAGTGTTTACCTTTAAACCCCAAGTATTACAGTAATCAGACATTGCATTTTAATGCTTTTGTAACTCATTAGGACTTTCAGCTAAAATAACTGTATCGTCAGCATAGAGCAACATAAACAATTTAAATAAAACTTCAAAATCATCTGTTCTTTTAAAGTGTGTTTACTAACACTGTTACAAACATGTAAAAAATTTAAACCTTCAATTCTTTGAGACAGGAACGAGTTTCAAGTCATGTTTTAAAAACAAAGAGAAATAAAACTGGGATATATTTCTTCCCTTGTCGGACGCCAGCCAGACTTGAGAAAAAAGTCAGAAAAATGGTTACTGACTCTAACACAGGACTTAATATTTTCATACATACACTGTTATTTGTGTATTATCTTAAAACATTTTACCATCTATATTTGAAACTTTATAACTTGTTCCACAAAGCAAGTCTATTTACAGAAGCAAAGGCTTGTTTCTAGGGGGGTAATCAATAAAAGCACAAATAGTTTTCTTTTTGTTAGCCAAGTACAAATCTATTAAACATTAAGTGAAAAAATATGATCAAAACTGTACTGTATTTCTTTCTAAACACATTTTTACGCGGGCAGACATAAAAACTAAATATTCCGAAATAAAACGAAAAATATGAGCTTAGCCAATAGTATGTTTTTTACTTGTTACTATATGATAATTTAATTATTGAAGTTTCAAATTGGTGAGATATTACCCAGTGAAATAAAGTAAACAGTCATTGTACATTGTCACAGTTTTGATAATCAACTTTATCACACCGTATTACCGGCGGCAATGATGGCAGATCACTGCAGTGATGGCAGATATCTGAAAATTACCCGATCGGTACAGGTAGGTTAAAATTTGGTTGGTTTAATTATATACAACAAATACGGGTTTCCATTCCCTTGGCTATAAAAACTATTGTCCTTGAATGGGGATACTTTTAAAGGGGAAATTTTGGGGACTTTTTCCTTTTTTGGGGTTTTAAAAACTATTTTGAAACCAAAAGGGTTTAAAAGTGAAAGGCCCTTTGGGAAAAAAAAACCCCTGAAAGGGCTGTTAAATATCTCAGTTTTAAGTAAAAAGGCAGGATTTCCTTTTTATCAAAAATAAGACGTTCAAAAACCCTTTGGGTTAAAAAGCAAGCCAAATATTACCCACGGTTTAAGGTTCCTTTTCTTTTAAAGGGTTTTTTCAGAACGTCAAATTTTTGTCCGGGCGAAGAAAAAAAGCTGCCGGAAAATTTAAGGGAGATTTCAAATTAAAAAAAATGCTTACCGTGGGTGGCAGAAATACCCCTGAAAGTGGCTAACATTCTGACAGAAAATCAAGTTCAATCTTTTATCAATTCCTCTTTTCTTTTGCGTCCTTTTTAGTCGGAATTGAGACGTTAAACTATCATTTCTAATATTTTCGCAAGATAAGAAAAGTTATTAATGCGGTGTGTGCATCGAAAAAAAGCTTTTTTAGCAACATGCAGTTACAGTACAAAAAAGTGATGATTTACAGATTTAGTACCACAAAATTTCACTATAAATTGAGAAAATGAACATGAAAAAATTCATTTTTCTATATTCATGCATGTGTGCTTGATCTGTTCATATGAATTGAAAGGTCAAAAAAGAGAAAAAGAAATATAACAAATCAAAAAATTCTAGTTTTTTCCTTTAAATACAGGATTTATTTTCATCTTGTGATGATATGAATCATCGAAAGGTTCATCTTTATAAGTTGTCATGGTTACAACTAAAATTAATGAAAAAATATATAGTTAAGTGGGAGCACGTGATGTTAGAACTGTTGTTAATAGTACTACAAACGCTATTACAAACATGAAAATTTTAAAGAAATGAATCCACGTTGTCGTTTTTTTTTCAAGAACTTGATAATATAGGAAAATATTTGAACTGTCAATAATATCATCTTTCCATTTTATCATTAACATACATTGTTTAATGATACACTGATGCCAGTTGCGAGGTAGTCTCCCCTTTATTACATCAATTTAATAATTTATAATCTGCGCCGATTAAGTAAATTTCAGCCTTTATTTGTCATAAAGCGATGATCATTATTACCCCTCGAGAAAATAATGTCATATGCTAGCGAAAATGAATATCCACTTTACAGAAGTTACTTTGCTGTAATATGCAATGGCGTTATGTCTTAAAAAGGGAGTGCGCTGCTAAAACTTAAGATACATATAGTATTGTATGCATTTTACTGACAGACACAACAGATCAAGCACACATGCATGAATATAGAAAAATGAAGTTTTTTTCATGTTCATTTCTCTATTTATAGTGAAATTTTGTGGTACTAAATCATCACTTTTTGTATTGTAATTGCATGTTGCTAATAAGCTTTTTTCGATGCACATACCGCATTAATGAAAAAAATCAAAAAAATCTACAAAACAGCATTTTTTCTTCAAAATTATATGTGAGGCTATGTTTTAACATGAAAAAAAAACGCGTTTTTGGGTAATTTCAGGTATTTTCATCAGTTTCACCAAGTTAACCCATTACAAGATATATACGCCTTGCGACGCCTTTTTCACCCCCCTCCTTTTTTGCTTTCTCAAATGGTGAAAAAATGCCTTATTTAGGCCCCCAAACACTTGTTTTTGTTTGATAAATGTTTTTTGTTTTAAAAAAATTGAAAACCACTTTTTCGGCCCCCCCCCCACCCAAAAATAAAAATTCAGGGGGGTGGGGGCCCCCTTTTGTTTTGTGGGTTTTTTTAAAGGGGGCCTGAGGGCCCCCTAAACGCCCCCAAAAAAAAACTTTTGGGCTTATGGTTGGGGGGAAATAAAAAGGGCCCCAAAAGGTTCCGGGTTTATAAGGTTTAAACCAATGTGAAAAAGCCTTTGACTTCTTTTTCTTTTAATTTTCCCCCTTTTAGAAGTTTGGGAGCAACTTTGAAATCAAAATTTTTTTTATGGAAAAAAACAACGCCAAAAAAATTAGGGGTTTTTTTGCAATTTTTTAATTTCCCCCAGTTTTTTTTATGGTTAAAAAGGAATTTTTAGGGGTAACCTGTTTTTTTTAAAAAAAGGCAAAAAAGGTCCCGGGCCAAAAATTTGGGGCCAAGGTTTTTAATTTTTTTTAAGCGTTTTTTATAAATTTTTTAAGCAACTTTTAACCTTTTTAAAGGGAAAACCTTTTCCCAAAGAAAACAGCCCCCCTTTTTTTACAAGATGCTTTATGGGGTTTAAAGGGTTAAAAAACTTTTTTTTTATTTTGAGAAAATATTAGAAAAAGATAGTTTTAACGTCATCAATTCTGACTTTTAAAAGGGCGCAAAAAAGGGGGAATTGAAAAAAAAAGGGTTGGGGAATTGGGGTTTTCCCGTTTAGAAAGTTAAACCACTTTTTATGGTATTTTTTGCCCTTTAGAGGGGAACCATTGATAATATGTTTAATCTGGGCCAAAACAGCCCGCAAATTTTTTTCCCCTTTGAAGGAAAAAGATTTTAAAGGGGGCCCCCGTAAAAACTTTCAAAAAAAGGGCTTTAAAGGGGCCGGGAAAATATTTTGGGTTTGCGTTGGGCCCCCCAAATGGGGAACCCTCCCCCATTTTTGATTTAAAAGGAAATTCCCCGGCCCTTTTTCTTAACCTTGAATTTTTTTTGAAAAAGAAAAAACCCAAACCCCATTTTTCCCCCGGGGGTTTTTTTCCAAAGGGGCCCCTTTTTTTCTTTTTAAACCTTGGGTCAAAAATAGTCCCCGGGAAAAAAGGAAAAAAAGAGGGCCAAAATTTTTCCTTACCCGTATCTCTATTCAAAAAGGACAATAGTTTTTTTAGCCCCAAAGGAAAAAGGGGCCCCCATTTTTTTGTAAAAATAATTAAACCAACCCCAAAATTTAAAAAAACCTTTCCTGTAAACGATTCCGGGTTAAAATTTTTAATTTTCTTTTTCCATCCCCTGGCAAATGATCCTTGCCATCACTGCCCCCCCCGGTTTAATTTCGGTGGGGTTTTAGTGGGGGTTTTTCGGGAAAGGAAAATTTTTTGGTTTGGGTAAAACTTTTGTTTGTGATATTCGGGGCCCCGTTTTTAAATTTTTCTTTAACAATTTTTTTAAAACCCCATAAAAAAAAACCAATATTTTTTTCTATATACCTTTTTACGAAGCGGTCCGTTGCTATGAAAAATCGACCGGAATTAGAATTTTCTCGCGCATGCGCAATCTGCGTAGGGCAGAAAATACTTGGCCCTACATAGAAATATTGTAGAAGTTCATAGACATTTCCGATTTAGTTCAAGGTTAGCCTGGGATTCAGGCGTTGATAGTGTTTGCTTATTTATAACATTTCTTTTATTCATAACATATGCGCTATTCCGTATTCGTTCGTTGTTTTGATAGTGTCGATTTGCCAAACAGAAACATACCAAAAAATCGACAGACTGGAACCCAGGCTAGTTCAAGGTAAACGGTAGAAAATTATATAAAATGGCTTTCAACAAATATAGAAAAGGTGACTTTATAGCTTTGTGGCGAAGAATGCCATAAAAGGCATGGAGAAGATACTTGTTTAAGAATTTACGATCACGGACCTGACACTGAGATCATTTTTTTTAAAGAAGATGTGGAAATATATCTATTAGCAAATGAAGATTCAACTTATTTGCTGTTGAATTTATATTTCTTTTCAAAACAAAAGAAATTGTATAACATGATATCGAGATTAATTATCATTCAGAAAAAATATAAGAACGGGTGATGATGCATTTTTAGTGTTCAATATACCTGATTATATCCTTTATCCGATTTGCATGTGATGCAAACTGAAAAAATTTAAGTCACATAAATAGTTTTTAAATATCTTTTTTTTCAAAATCTTGTGAAGTTAATTAAGATGGGTTGTTTGGAAAAGACAGGGTGTTCACTAGCCATGAAATCCTGAGGGTCATTTTAACTAAGTTTTACCAACTTCAAGGACAAATCCCCATGATTTTAACAAAATTTGACCCTGCAGTTCAAAGCTTGAGGGTTTAATCAGGCCTTTTGAAATTTAAAGGGCCAAAGAGTCATTTCAAGGGTCAAATAGACACCCTGAAAAGATATAACACACATTTTATCCGCTTCTTCGTATCACGGATTTAAATTAAAATTAAAGTCCGTGTTCGTATACATGCTATTTTTAATAATGCACGTCACACAATTTTTCTCTTCTCAAAATCCATAAACATTGATCGGTATATTCAAAAGTTACATAAATTACCATTTAAATAAGCGTTACTGATTAACTATATCAAGATATTTAAACGTCCCGGTTGAATGAACAAACGTTCGGGTGCCAATCTGTTTGACACTTGTCGCCTGACCAATCCAGTTATTCATAGGAAGTGTACAATACAAATTGTGTAATATTATGTAATACAGGGGTAATAAAATTTTATCTTTAACACCCTGCTGTTTCAATTTAAATTACAGATGGAAAAGTCGTTTAAAGATACCTTAAACAAAGACATGTGTGTGCCCGTTTTCACCATTGAATTATTACTCCCGCACATTTTCGTAGATCTGTTTAAACTCAACTCATCTCAGATCTGTTAAAAAATAAATTCACGTTTTCAATACTTACAGCCTTAAGTCATCCCAAAATTAATATTTTTTGGGTGACATAACATGAATCGCATCTATTAAAGCCTTAAAGTATGATAAACTGTAGACATCGTTATTGCTTTTTGCCCTACGCAGAATGCGCATGCGCGAAATGCACCATTCGTTGCTATGGAAAATCGTATTGTAAAAAGGTCTATATCACAAACGGTTAATGGGTGCGCATGTACTTTTCATTTACCAAACAAAATATAATGCTTATATCAAATATTTGTTTGTATACCTGCTCTAGCCGGTCATCTACATTGCAGTACACGTGTACTTTAGGTATTAATCAACCCTTAAAAGTTTCCTTCATATTGCATTACTGGTATAAGAGAAGAGGTCCGTATATTCATTAAAGGGACATAACTCTGACAAAATCATTTAACTGGAAAGGTAGTATGTGAAGTCCGGTCAAGTTTTGTTACGGACGGACATACGGGCATAAAAGATCCCTACATGTAGCAGGCGACACAAAAATTAATAACATGAAACTAAAAATTTTATCATAGCTAATAAGAACAGAGAGATGTACATTACATACGTACATTACATATCACTGTAATGTGCATCCCTGACCGAGCATGGCAGTACATAATAATTTTCAAAATTTATTGCAATTATGGTCAAATAAAACACATGCTTTAAAGCGTTTAAAGGTCTTGTTTGAATGAATGTAAATGTTCATATAATCGCATAATGCACTGTAACACCGCACTTTGGGGTCAAACGCACTTTGGGGTCCGACCCCAAAGTGCGTTAAACTTCGCAGCGCACTTTGGGGTCAAATGCACTTTGGGGTCAAAATCGAGAAATTGACCCCAAAGTGCGTTAATATGCTACATATCAACGCACTTTGGGTTCAAGAGGACTAAAGGTGTCATCTGAGTTCTGCTTAAATACTGAATACTGACTTATTTTCGATCTCCGACATTGAAATATTTGAGGTGGAGTTCAAGATGGCGGTCAAGACTTGGGTTTCATTCTCCTAAACCCCATGAAGGATTTTAAGGCACCTTGTGTCAAATGTTAACCACATCGAGAGCATATACAGAATATATTTATACTAAAAAGTGTTGTTATTTTTTTGATACCTCCAAAAATGAAAATGTTGGTGCATTTGCAAATGGGGTACTGTAATTACCAGATGGTGAAGTGTTTGAAAATGGTGTTTCACAAATGGTGTAATTATCCAAACCTCTACTTTACACATGGCGTCATGTTCAAATATGTACGAAAAAAACAAAATAAAATATGTACACAAAACCTTAAATAGAATATGTATGCAAACTAAAAAAGAATACGTATGCAAAACTAAAAAAGTATGTATTCAAAACAAAAAAAAAATATGTACGACATACAAAAAAAAAATATGTACGAAAAAAAAGTATCCAAAAATGCAAATGTCACTTTTATGCCACCGTTCAAAAAATCAAGTACAGAAATTGTGTATCCCTAAAATTAAAAGATGCTGCGAAAAATATCCCGTCCGACAGTCATTTATTTGATAACTTTTGGTGCCATATTGAGCCCCATTTTAAATATGTTGGGAGTGAAATAAAATGCAGTTAATATTTTTCCAAAGAACTATAAATATACTCTATTGCAATGTCCTGTTGAAACATTAAGTTTTTCAATCGGACTATAAATAGCGATTTTTACAAATACATTTTTAAGCTTATCAACAAATTTAAGGGTTTTTGTAAGCTCTGCAACAACCGTTCGCCAGAGGCTTTTTTATGGGAAATCTTACATACTTCTTTAGAAAGAGCAAACATGAATTTTAAAATGTTAAAATAATGGTATCAGAGAAATGTAAGATGCTTATTACCTGAATAAAGTAGCGATAAATGAGAAATTATTTGTCATAAAAGTAGTCAAAACAATGTAGTATTTGACTTCCATATAAAATACTAATTCACTATAACTGTACTCATCATTGCTAAAAAGCAACAGATGAAAAAGATGGTTCAGGTGGCCAATGCGTATTTTTTTGATAATATAGCAGAACATCAAATTAAAAAAGCTTTTAAGAAAAACAAAAAAAAAGCATAATGGGCCTTTAAAGTGTTATTTTTAACCCTCGGGGAGATCGATACCCCACAATCCCCTCTCTACCCCCACTGAGAATTTTACATCATTCTGAAGCTCTGCTCTTAGTGTGCGACTACCTAAATAGTTGATATTTTTAGTACTGCCTGTACAGACAACTACTGAAAGCCGAATCTACACCTAGTCAAGTTTCTTATATGTCACATTTCGCTAAATAAATGGCTCTTTCAACATTTTATCAGACATATATTTGTTACTGAAATGTCTTACTAAGATTACACAGAATTTATACCTTTGTCTATGCAAAGACTATCATATTTCTATAAAATGTGTAAATAAAAAACGGGAAAATAATGCATTTAGCTAAAACAATGGAGTTAATGAAAGGTGTACATTCTTTTAAAATAAATGGAAAATTTGAGAAAAAAATATTTTAAGCTTAATAATTGATACAAATTCTTTTTTTTTTGGTGATTTAGTTGATGAAAGTTCTTCACTTACTAATCAAGACTATTTAAATCCCTATTGATTCTACTATAATTTAGGGCACATGTTTTGCGTCTATTTAATACCCTGATTTTTTGTTTACCATTGGCTTTGACTACAATATATTATTTAAAACATAATGAACATTCATTCTCTATGACCCCAAAGTGCGGTCATTTGCCTGATGTTAAAAATTGTATATGTACCTGTTTAACGCACTTTAGGGTCGAAATTGGACCCCAAAGTGCATAACGCACTATGGGGTCGGACCCCAAAGTACGTAACGCACTTTGGGGTCGAACCCCAAAGTGCGTTTGACCCCAAAGTGCGGTGTTACAATGCACAAAAACCTGATTCTGTGTCACCAAAAAAGGACAAATATTAATACATCAAACTTAATCGTTCGTCCTTAAACGGTCGTCACATTATTTTGAAGAATATAGCACCCGCTTTTCAGTTAAAGATCACCAAATTTTCATTGTATATATGACCTTGGCTTTGTACCATCGTTTATTTGACCTTGGTCTTGTCCCATCGTGTAGATGACTTTTGTTTGGTACCATCGTGTATATGACCTTGGTCTGGTACCATCGTGTATATGACCGTGGTCTTGTACCATCGTGTACATGACCTTGATCTCGTACAACCGTGTACATGACCTCGGTCTCGTACCATCGTGTTCATGATCATGGTCTTGTATCATTGTGTATATGACCTTAGTCTTGTCTCATCATGTATATAACATTGGTCTTGTACAATCGTGTATATGGCCTTGGTCTGGTACCACCGTGTACATGACTTTGGTCTCGTACCTCGTAAATACAGTAATAGACTATTTACAAGCACAAATTTATTATTTATGTCAATAATGCTATCATTTTATTATCTAAAGTATTTCCAAAAAAATCCATTAAAACAAACTCAAATTTTCTGTCAGTAGAGGATAGGCATATATGGATTTGATAATCCTATATAAAGCAATACATTAAATCTGGGCAAATCCTCTGAATACTTTCCTAAATATAAATACAAGGGAGCGAAATTCTCAAATTCCCTTAGACTATGCAAATCGGTTTGGGCACGGGCTACAATATTACTTTTGTGCGGGTAAAACTTCCTGCGCACGCATAATCGGTAAAAACACTCACTTCAGTTTAAAACAATAATTAAAAACGCTTTTCTTACTATCAGATTTTTGCCTTTCCTTATTCGCGACATAGCTACTCTTTCGGTTTTAATGACATAAAGTCTGACAAAGGTTATTGTCGCCGATTTCTGATAATATTATGAAACTCGTTCTAGTGTGTACTTATTCAAGAACAGGAAACACGTGACCAGACCGGCACATTGACATAATGTTATTTGTACTACATTGTCTAATTGTATCATAGTTTGGGTACCTTTCTGTTGAAAAAGTGTCAGAGTTAAATCGTATACATATACATGCACAGTGCGGTAACTGGAGTGCGGGTATCAGTTACCCGCACTCAAGATAATGCCCGTGGATTGGTTCATTTTTGCCGGGGTTTACATATTGTGACGGCAGAGAAAGAGAAAGGGGCAGAACTATCATATTCAAATGCTCGTTCATTGGTTCATTTTTTCTGGGGTTTCATATTATGACAACAGGGAACGTGCTGTCATGTTTGACTATGATACAAAAGAGAAAGAACACCAAAACACTCGGCAATCTGATTTATACTCGGGGGCTACGCCCCCTCGTACAAATCAGATAGCCTCGTGTTTCGGTGCTCTTTCTATTACTTATTCTGCACGAGGACGATCCCTGAAAAAGAGTTTGGAACATGCACTCTGTCTGTAAGTGCAACACTTTTGATGAAAAGCTATTTTTCTATCTAAAATATTGTCGAATGACAGTTCGGAAAAGTACATTCACTGATGATGGTCCCATTGTAATTAAGCATTATTTTTTTCAGGCCAAAAAGTGTCCTGGAAAATGTCATTAAGGCTCGAAATACATTTCCTTTACCATTCTCATAGGTTATGTGTTTAGCTTTTTTGAAATGGCACGGGAGAGCAACCTTCCCATCGAGGTTATTGTTATTCTTGTTTTTAGAAAGAAAAAAAAATCCAATAAGATCAAAAATCATTTGTTCGATGGGAATTATATTATCTACTATCATAAAAAACAAAAACAATAATTATCGTTTTGCATTTATCATTAATACAAATGATTCTAAATGATGAAAAGGTTACACAAATATGCTTCAGGACCTTGTAAAATGTTGGTGCAAAACGATAGTTACTGCGCGCGTTCGGCTACGGCCATAAATAGACTAGCTGGGTTCGACCGTTTCCGCCGGGAAAGCAAATGGCTCCCAATCCGGAGTGTATTTGCGTTTATTTATTCTCGCCACCGGTTGCCCATATGGGCGAGCCCTCCAGAAGAGTATTAGTCATTTTATTTTTCGGAGGATAGTGCAATTACAGATACAGAAAGATGCCCCAATTCCAGAAGCTTCTCCTGGTTCTTTAGCGTGCCAAGTGTTTAAGCACCCATACACGGGACCTCGATTTAAAGTCTCATCCGAAAGACTGATTAGTAATTTTAGTTGGCCAGCCCGGGAATCGAACCCACAATGTCGAGATTACAAGTCTCGCGCTCTAACCGATTGAGCTATGCGGGCTGCCAATCCGGAATGTTCGCGATCATCAAGACATTGCAGACGCTTTTAAACGCCTAGGTAGCGGTGAATTACGATATAATACGACAATTCTGATTGGCTCGCTGTAAGCTGTAGTCCAATACAATAGCTGGTCTTTAAGCGGTTAGGTGCTCTTTCAAAAAAACAACAATAATATTGTTGTAATAATCACTGCGGTATACCTTACCCCGGATATTGCTCGATATTATGAGGACTTCATCCCATTTCGCGATTTAAAATGAGGGACGAAGGTAAGTTCAGCGACGACATTTTCTAAACTAATGGCTATTTCATTTATCTCAACGGGTTTTATATATAGAGGTATTGTTGTAGCTCTAAAAGACATCAAAGTATTACAGGTACATGTATTTGTAAAATTGATCAAACTACCCCTAAACGATCGGCAGCTCACTAGAAAATACTGACAGCGATACTGTAGAATCGTTAGAAATTATTATTTTACCAAGATAAAAACATTTTGAGTCGAGCATTTTTTAAAATCATAATCCAAATATGCTCAGTCCAAATTTCAGGCAAAAAGTGTGAAAGTACAAAAAGATACAGGCCGAAAAAGATACAAGAAAGTGTACCGAGTATTGTTTTTAAGTGTACAGAGTATTGCAAAATAACCAAACTTCAGTGTACATTGTATTGCAAAACAAAATGAGCATATTAGAATAGAAAATCGATTTTTTTTCTAAGTTTTACGTCTGTTTATCGGTGCCATTTTATTTTGCTGGTAATGTATTGTTTATGATATTTATTCAAATATTTCAGATTCAACAATGCATATATTCAGTGTTATTAATGTCATTTTCTTCGGACAAATACAGAGATTTGATTTCCCATTTGATTGAAAATCACAGTGTGAATGAAATTAAGTTTAAGATGTTAATAAGGATGGCTTAAAGTGTGTGCTTTTAGTCGGCAGCAAGGTCAGGAGCAGAAGAACCATCAAAATTTACGTTAAAAATCTTTAAATACATGTCTCAAGAAACTGTGATCAGGGAGACCCATGTCTAAAAGAAGAAAAACACATATTTATATGACAATAATTATACGTTTTTACAGGGCAAGTGTTACTTAATCTTTAACATATAGGCACACTTAGTAAAATATTGGCCCGAGGGCTATTGCCGTCCAAGTATACCGGTATCGTCTTAAGGAACATAACATTTTGATTGCATTTGCTGCCCTTTAATATCATAATCTTATTATAATCCATTATCCGCTCTACAGTCATAACTCATTGCTAATGACGTAACAAATTTCACGTGCAGACAGTCTGCCGTTGCTAGAATGCAGGAGCAAAAATGACCGAAAGTTACCTATATATAGATTTTTGGCATAATAGGAAGTGAGTTGATATCAGACATTTGCACACTTGCACAATACCGTCTAACATTGACAATTCTGAGGCAGCACAATGCACTTTCAATGCAACTTTGTTACTATTTATTGTAAGATATAAGGGGCGTCCGTCGCCAAATGGTTAAGGTCGATGACTTCAAACCACTTTCCCTCACCGCTGTTCGAATCCAAACAGCGACTTTGGATTCTTTTATGTGAGGAAGCTACAGTACGCTCAGCGCGGCTTTTTCAAAACCCGCGTGACCCCGCGGATGAGGTTTACCGCGGACGAAAATTTGCTCAGATATTGTCCGCGTGACGCCGCGGACAGAAAATTTTCACCACCGCGGACATAAATCGGCGGCTGAAACCGTTTCCCCCGCGGAACGCAGTGGTAAATTGCGGAGGAACGCGGCGGTCAAACACCGGTCAACGCGGTGGAAACCTTAAATTTTAAAAATTAATTACTGTATTTAAACATCAGTATACGTACGTACATGTACTGTAACATGTACTGTACATATACATGTAACTATATGTAAAATTTGTTTGTTTTCTTTCTTTTTTGTTGTAATAAAAGTACATGTACAAATGCAGTGTTTTTCTTGTTCTTCTTCTTGTTATTGTGTTGGGTAATGTATAATATGTATTCGACATCAAGATAAATCATTGTCGTCGCAACTTCATGGTAGTGAGAAACTTGAAGTCAAATAATGAAAAATTCGGCATATGACATTTATGAAAAAGATACTACAACAATTTATATGCCAGCTTTTGTTGATCATAAAGTCTTATATTTTATTTGGAACATAAAAAGAAAGTGTTTATTTCACCAAAATATACATTAAATGATATTCTTGATTTATCTAATTACAGGTGTGAGCGTAATGTATATGTTTTGAAGTTTGTATCAACTGTTGAAGTTTTCATTTTTGTTTTAGTAGGTTGTTTGCTTGTTCTTTTTTATTTTTTATAGATTTTTTTTGCAGAATTTTGTTAAACTTGACGTTATACTTTTGTTATTTTATTATGAACAGTATGCATGTACATACATGTATATAAGGCAAACAAGCACATGGCAGTTATTTTCTAAGAACTTTCATCGACTGATTTTCAAGTTAAAAATATTTCATTTTATTTTTATCTTAAGATATTATTGTTCATAGGAATAATAGTATTTGTAGACAACATGTAGTTTTAAGTACATACAATTGAACGTAATTGTCTTTGCTTTCTTGTATTTATTATATTAAGTTTTCATTGAAATTAATTCCGAGGATAATAATGTAATTTTATAATTTGTAAAAGGCAGCCTAATTATTATTAATATAATTATGTACATGTATCTTATTTATGTCCTGTCTTGTATTCACACTCATCGACCTCTTACAGGACATGTACTGTAGCGTCAGTCATCATTGAGAAATCAGCACAAATGTCCTTTTTTTTTTTTACTAAGTATCATATTTATGGCTCCCATATAGTTAAACAGCAATAATACTTATAGAACCACAAGGAATGAACAAGTAAAGATGACAGTGATAAATGACGATTTCAGTTGTAAAAATATTGGTATGTGGACGAATAGTTTTGTGGACGTTTATAACAAAAATATTAAAAACAACAACAAAACAGGTACAGCTGTAATTATTTTTATTTCAAATTCCGTTCAAATAATTTAACGTATAATAACATTTAAGGTGACGATTGTGGTCAATTTTCAAGTCATTGTGTAAAAAAGATGACGTTAAAAAATAATAAAACGTCTATTATTTTTGGAGGTTAAATTATACTGACCAACTGACCATGGCGTTCCCCCGCGGGAAACGGGTGACTGATTTTATCGATAAATGAAGAACGGTTGTCAGAATTTTGTCCGCGGTGGAAACAACTGAACACCGGGGATCGCGGGGAAATTAGGCTTCTCATCGCGGACGAACCCCCGCGTTTGTCCGCGATAAAAAAAAATCGTCCGCGGTGGTATCGCGGAAAAAGCAAAACCCGCGGTGAGCGTACTGTATCTAGCTAGCTTACGGAACTTCGGTTGTTCTACTCATGTGCCCGTTTGTGCCTGAAAAAATGCACGGTGGGGCACCTGAGGTCTTCCTCCACCGGTACACCTGAGGTCTTCCTCCACCAGTAAAGCTGGAACGTTGCCAAATGACCTATACTGTGTCGGTGTGACGTAAAACCAAAATCAAACAAAATTGTAAGATATGCAATAATTATTAATAAATTCTGAAAAGGTTTGTCCTTCGATAGCAACGAGAACTTTGTAAACACAGAAAATTGCTGACTTTGTTTGACTGAGTTTTTTCATAAGCAGGAATGAAAATCTCACTGCCTATGGATTATTCGCAGATGTTTCCAGTAAAGTACCTCCGAACTCTGCATATTCTGCACATATAGTGTCAATACGTATACACAATAAGAAATATTTAAGATTGAATGTGGTAAATACTCTGTGTTTACTCCTCGCATTTACTCGATATTAATAACCAATACTCGTTACACTAAAAAGCAATACTCGTGACACCGGCGAGCAACTCCAACGCAATACTCGGTACACTGACATGTGCATTTATTCTCAAAATGCGCTGTCATCTGAGATTCTATTGTTGATTGAACATTTACAACATAAACATTATCATCGTTATCACATTTCACTCGATTCAACTTTTTACTATTAAGGAAGTATATTCACAAAAACATTAAATTTGACTGATCCGAGCTCATTCATTACGTGAGCAAAGAGACGAATTTTACCTCCTTATAATATTTCAAATCTATTTTTCAACATTTTTGGGTTTTCAGTAACTAGAGTAATTTTCGAAGTATTTGTTTTTCTATAAAATTTATATCAAACCATTTCAATTTGACTAAATATCGTCAGTGAACTTACCTTTGTCCCCGTCCAAAGTCGCGAAATGGGATGAAAGTCCTCATAATATCGAGCAATATCCGGGGTACGGTATACCGCAGTGATAATAGATCGTTGCAAAAATATTGAAAATGAAGTTTCTAACCCCAGCGTACAACACTAAGGACTTAGTCAAAATACTAGAATAAATCTTTCATTTAATTGACATTAAAGGCCCAATATGCCTTAGAAATCCATATTTGTCTCTGTGTGTTTTTTTCAGCTTTGTCAAACATATTGTTTATAATGTGATAGATTAAGAGCATACAAAATGTTTTATAACTGAAAAAGTTGCAACAAACATGTAGTTATATGTGATTTATTTTGTAAACAATACTATCATTTTAATTATTGAAAGAATTTCCAATAAAATCCATTAAACCAAACTGTAAGTGAAAATCTCATGGATTGTCTGTCAGTAAAGTTGACATATATTGGTAAGATATTCCTAATTAAGCAATATGTTAAATCTAGGCAAAATCCATAGTTTGCTAAATATAAATACAAGGGAGCTAAATTCTCAAATTCTCTTAGACTATGCAAATCGGTTTGGGCATGGGTTGCAATATACTTTTTGCACGGGCAAGACTTCCTACGCATGCGTAATTGGTAAAAACACTTATTTCAGTTTAAAACCATAAACAGAAATGTTTTTCTAGCTATCCGAGTTTTGTCTTTCCTTACAACTACTCTAGCTCGCGACATAGCTACTCTTTCAGTTTTTATGACATAAAGTCTGACAAAGGTTATTGTTGCCGATTTCTGATAAGATTATAAAACTCGCTCTATTGTGTACTTATTGTAAACTTAATGAACTGGAAGTAAAATAGATATGTTCTTTTGAAAACATTCAATCAAAATTTTCATGTACGACGAATTTCCCAATGCCCAACAGATTCGTTTCAGGGGAAGCAGGGAAGAGAAAACACTGTGACCAGGACTGCCACAGTGTTTCATAAAGTTATTCGTATACATTGTCTGATTTTTTCTGCACAAGGACGATTTCCCTGAAAAAGAAATTGTGTTGGAAACAGGCCACTTTCCGTCTGTAAGTTTCAACAAAATTTATTTAATGTTATTTTAAAGCGAACTTTCGTTTTTTTTAAAAGTTAAATATGTTTATTTTATAGATTTTAAATCGTTTCATTCAAAATAAAAATGGAAAAAAAGAAAATGAAATTTGCCCGTTCGGTAAAATACATAAAAAAAGATACATTTCTATGGTGAATCTAAATAGAAAACATACGCTTGATAACACAGTCTCGAAGGATAGTTTCTAGCTTTTAATGTTTATTTGTACAAGTGTATCATAGGAAATATCTTCAAGTATCTCATCGTCGGATACACACAGTTGATTAACATAAGAATATGAGTATGGTGGCTGATTTGGTACATTGCGCGTTGCGTTGTCGCCTTTTCGACAATGCCAGAAAAAGCCAAACGGCGAGTGTTGCGCTGTCGTTCTCTCTCTAGCGAAGCACGTCAAACGGCGCGTTGTAGCGATGTCGCCCTGTCTCTTGGCTTATAAGCTAATCCTTCGATTTGTACCGACCGACAATGTGACATCGCGACAACACGCTGCACAACAACGCGCCGTTTGGCTTACATCGTTAGCGACCGGACGACAAGACAAAAGTCCGACAACGCGTCGTTTGGCGCTATGTCCTGTTGTCGCTTGCGCAAACACGACGTACAAAAGCGTACCAAATCAGCCGTAACGTAACATGGTAACTCAATGTAAATGGTACCACCGTGCGTATCCGACGATGCAACTATCAGAATGACAGAGCATTGTATTATACCATAGGAGGGGGGGGGGGGACTTATCATAACTTGACAGCAGCACGCTATGTACAGTGACGACTAGGAGTACTAGAAGTGAACTACGACCTTCACTCAAATCACATGATAATGGTCTTATCACATGATTGTGTCAAGATGGCGGATACGATTGTTGAAGTTTCTTGACGTCAATTTTGTTATTATGTGCTATTAAATTATTTGCTTTGATTGGCTAAAGGCAAACGATGTACAGGAAGAACTGTTCAATCTTGTTAATTGTACATTTCGCCGTCCAGGAACGGCGATAATAACTTGAGCTCTGGTGTCAAGTCTATCGGTATGATTGGAAAAAATCATATTTGTTAATTGTTGAATTGATATTATTCCCTGCGGCTGGAGCCCGCAAAGTATTGGTAAGCGATTAATTTTTGAGACATGGAGGAGCACGTGACCTGTTTTCGGTACATGGATGAGCACGTGATCTGTAAACCGTACGTGATTGGTTAATTGACCTATTCGAAAACCTAGCTCCACACCGTTATTTTTTTGGTACGTTACGGATTTATTAAATGTTATTATAAATGTTTCTTTAATATATATCTACAATATTAAAAAAATAAATTAAATAAATAAATATTTTCTGCGTAAACATGTGCGTTTACTTCATTTTCTTTGCACGGCATTATGCACACAATGGTAATTGATAAAGTTTTTTTTCACAGAAAAATTGTTTAATTTCTCTTAAATAAAAAACAAACAGATCGTTATAATACAAGCCATTTCTGAATGATACATACGGATGACCTTCTAATCGACCCTCTCCGGTCTTCAACTGTATCCAAAAACCTTCTTCTATTGATCGATTATTTTCAACTAAATTCTCATTTCGAACAATTTTGAAAAGAGTTAAATATCCTGTATGTTGTAATTAAGGTTGCTACCACACTTAAGTGGAGTTAATACATATAATGCAATTATTTCAAATTTCGGTGTTCTTCATTATTCGAATATATAATTCATATAACTACAACACATGTATTATTTTAACCACGTGACAGACACTTAAAAAAGACTCGGTGCTTTCAACATGGCCATCGCTACGTTTCGGACATTTTCACCAGTCTTCGGATAAAGAATAATAGCCGATAATGTTCCGAAAGACAACATGGAATTTTTATCTTTTAGGCTGGAGAAAACCCTTCGTCATTTTTTAGGGAAAAACTATTGAAATATGTATTTACTGAATACCTCTGTATACCCTCACTGGAATGGTGAAACACGGGAAACTGGAACTCACTGGTATAGTGAAAGGTGGGAAACTGGAACTCACTGGTATAATGAAACATGGGAAACTTGAAATCACTGGTATGGTGAAACATGGGAAACTTGAAATCACTGGTATGGTGAAAGGTGGGAAACTAGAACTCACTGGTATGGTGAAAGGTGGGAAACTGGAACTCACTGGTATGGTAAAAGGTGGGAAACTGGAACTCACTGATATGGCGAAACATGGGAAACTGGAACTCACTGGTATGGTGAAAGGCGGGAAACTGGAACTCACTGGTATGGTGAAAGGTGGGAAACTGGAACTCACTGGTATGGCGAAACATGGGAAACTGGAACTCACTGGTATGGTGAAACATGGGAAAACTGAAACTCACTGGTAAGGTGAAACATAAGAAACTGGAACTCACTGGTATGGTGAAAGGTGGGAAATTGGAATTCACTGGTATGGTGAAAGGTGGGAAACTGGAACTCACTGGTATGGTGAAAGGTGGGAAACTGGAACTTACTGGTATGGTGAGACATGGGTAAACTGTAGCCCACTGGTATCTTGAAATATGAGAAACTGGAACTCACTGGTATGATGAAACGAGGGATACTGGAACTCTTTAGCATTGGGAAATACGTTTTTGAACCCATAAGGACCCCATGATTCCTAGATTCCCTTTCTTCTGCTTAACTCCAGCACCGGGAATTATACTAATTTAGCCGCTGAGTAACGTTACACTTGACTGTAAATTACAAATTCACCGGCTGTGGGCTGCCTTAATTGAATTCTCCCCTTCTTTGTTGATCTTGTTTTACCATATTGTTTGCACATTAATGACACCACCAATCCTACAGCGTTGTTTGTCATCTTTAAAGTTATAAGCGTAGGAAGCGTTAAGTTTCCTAAACTGCATAAATGATAAACATTCTCCTAGGTAGAATATTTCATATTATCACAACAGCAGCTGTTTATTGATGAGGATTGAGAGGCGCCGAATAATTATTAAATCTTTGAAATGTGTTTCGGTTGAAAAATGTTATTTTTTTGTGTGTATTTTTTTTTTTCAAATGTTATGAGACGCACAATATCCAGTGAAGACATTTCCCCCCACTCTAAAAACACTACATTTGACATTTGCACCCCTCCTCCTCCCGAAATGAAACATCGAACGTTTGTCGTTCATGGGACATTCAGGTACCCTTCCCGTCCCTCCTAATGAAAATATTATATTTACAAGATAGTCATGTTGACCTTGGACGATCGCCTGAGATTCGTTGCAAGAAATGGTCATCATTCAGACATGCCCTGTTCGAACCTAGAAGCATGATTTAAAATTTATTTACGAGGTCCACTTGGATATGCAACATGTCAGATATCTCGGGACAAGGTATTATAATAACTTAGCAGAAGACAAAGACGTCAGCGACGACAAGGACGCAGCGATCATAAAAACCCGACCTTTTATATCGGAACAGACGAGCTAAAAATGAGCTAGGAGCTGTAAAGAACCTAGTCAGACTTCAAGGATCCATCGCATCCGGTTCTAGCAGGTTAAGGGTTAACAATAATGGGATACTCGCCAATGACGCTTAGCATATGAATGCTTTATCTTCAATTCTAACACTATCGGATTTTTTTCTATATAGACAAAGAAGGCCGGTGTCGCGTAATTATCACACGCGTGGTAATATTACCACGCGTGTGATTATTACGCAGGGTCGTAATTATCACACGGTTTGGGGTAGTGCCGTGATAATCACACGGACGGTATTATATTTACACTTAATATTCTTGAATTATATATCATTTTTTTCCTAAATGATTTCCGCGTCTAATGGTGTAAATTTTATTAAAAAGCTATGATTTTCCACCGCATAGGGGTATCTTAAAATGTAAACTTAAAACAGAAATTGTTCTTTCCTAAATATCAGCGTGCAATCTTTCGATACAAACATTAATATGAATAATGCCTGATACAATTGAAAAATATTTTAGTTTAGGTTTCTCTGTTTTAAAAATAGTTAATAAAAAGTCTGTTTCATGGATTTCCTCCGTTTTTTTTTATATTAGTCCCCCCTTTTTAGCTGAAATATATAAATTAAGTTCTTATTTGTTTGCGCTTTGTGTGTTTGCATGCAATTCAAAGATAATAGTAAAATCCAAAATTAAATGAACAGAATAAATAAATAAATAAATAAATAAATAAATAAATAAATAAATAAATAAATAAATAAATAAATAAAAGGAAAGACTCGAAATGGCAAAGATCTAGTTTATAGTAATGGTGTGAAAAAAGGGTTAAGTATAACGGAAAGCAGAGGTCCATGAAGGTGTGAATTCTTTTTTAATTGGCCATGACATTTCCATAATATTAAACTTATAAAAAAAACCACGTTCCGTTTTGATACACCAAAGAATGTACATGTGCATATGCTGTCAATTGGACTCATGAAACCTGAAAAAAAAGTGTTTGAATCTGCTATAACTTCGAAGTATATTTGTTTGATATTTGATATTTGTTTGTTAAACTTTCCCGACTATAGTTAAATAATTGCTGCGATATTTATATATGGTTCTTAGCTCGTTTTATTATGTTTATTTGCAAATGTATTATTTTTCTTCATGTTTGCATGATCTGAGTTGGAATTAAAGAATAGAATAGCAATAGAATGTAAACTCAGAAAATATGTCAGGGCATATGTTTAGCTAAAAACATTGTTCAATTATCTTTCAGAATATGCATTACATATATTATCATTATTATAAGATAGAAGTTTTTTCAACCCAATTAAGGACATCAACACTATTTCAGTAGTTTTATGAAACAATAAAAATTATTGCTTTCGTGTTTTCATATAATGATATGAAATTCTCAATTGTTTTTTATAAATTAGTTTTTATTGTCTGATGTAAACTAAACTGGTCAGAGTATAGCAATGAATTGATATTTTTATCCAAATGGCTGTTTTTGTTAGTTTGGCCAACCTAACCAAAGCTGTATATAGCAATGAATTGATACTTTTACTAAGTTGTGGATTTTGTCTGTTGGGCCGAGCAACATTAAGATATCATCAATCAAGACAGTTTTTGTCAGATAGTTTTTTTGACATGACTGATTTCTGAAATTTTGTTAGGTCAGCCTAACACAATTTGTATTACATTGAATGTTTAAAGAATATCTGGTCAATTTATGATGTAAACTGGCCAAACAATTATTGAATATTCCTTTCAAAAGTTTTAGCCAAGCCCCTAACTATTTAAACTGTATTTAGCAACGAAGTCATAGTTTTATTAACTTGTGTTTTTATCTTTTGGGTCAGCCTAACAGTTTAAATTTTAAAGATAATCATCTATCAAAAGATAGTTTTTGAATGACTGTTCTTAAACGCAATGAACTGGTCGAAACAATTTTTGAAAAAAAATTCCTTTTTAAAATTTGTTGGGCCAGCCCTAACAAAGCTTTATTATAGCAATGTAATTATTAACTGTGTGGTTTTGTCTGTTGGGCAGCCCTAAAACAGTTCTTTAAATTTTAAGATATCATCAATCAAACAATTATTTTGAGATAGTTTTTAATGACTGATTTCTTAAATTTTGTTAGGCCAACCCAACACATGAGAACATTCCTTTTATTTTTTATTTTTATAAATGTGTACTGTCTGTTATTCCTGATAAAAGCTGGTCAAAAGTTTGTTAGGCCAGCCTAACGTTTCGTTTATATAAAGTTTCTATAATCTTATTTAATTGTTATTTTTGATAGAGAATATGGTTGAACAATTTTTTGAAGGGATATAGTTAAATATTCCTTTCAAAATTTTGTTGGGCCTGCCTAGCAAAAGCTGTATATAGCATGTTTTATTAACTTGTGTTTTTTTGTCTGTTGGGTTGGCCTAATAGTCTAATTTTTAAGATATCATCAATCAAACAATTATTTTGAGATAGTTTTGAATGACTGATTTCTGTAATTTGTTAGGCCAGCCCAACACATTTGTATATTTTTAAATTTTATAAATGTATAATATTTGTTATTCCTTGATGTAAGCGGTTAGTATTGAATGACTTGTGATTCCTAAAGATTTGTTAGGGCAAGCCTAAACACATTTGTTTTAAGTTTCTGAATGTTCATAAATATATCTGGTCAAAAAGTGTGTTAGGCCAGCCTAACACGATAAACTGGTTTGAACAATTTTGATTGGAATATAGGTTAGACATCCCTTTCAAAAGTTTGTTGGGTCAGCTAACAAAAGCTGTATGAAGCAATGAAGTGATATTTTTATTAAACTTGTTTTGTCTGTTGGCCAGCCTAACAGTTAAAACATTAAGATATCATCAATCAAAAAACATTATTTTTGAGATAGTTTTGAATGGCTGATTTCTTTGTGTTAGCCAGCCCAACACATTTGTATTATTTTGTAAAATTTTATAAATGTTTAATATTTTGTTATTCCTGATGTAAGCTGTAGTTTTTGAATGACTGTGATTTCTAAAGTTTTGTTGGGTCAGCCTAACATATTTGTTATAGTTGCTGAATGTTTATTTATCATAAATATTTGCTTATTCCTGATTGGAATCTGGTCAAAACTTTGTTAGGTCGGGGTCGGCCAACAAATAAAAGCTGTATATATTTACTTGAATGCTATTTTAAATAAAAGTACCTTACATTTTAGCTTGTTGTTTCTTGCTTGTCAACACTTATGTGAAAATTAGGGCGTATTATTTTGCATAGTAAATTTTAGCAAAAACAGCATTTATTTTAAGATTTAGTGTACATTCCCTTTTGATAATGTATTCTGTTTATAGAAGTTTCAACAATTAAGACATCAACAACTATGTTCAGTAGTTTATGAAAAATAAAAAAATATTTGCTTTCGTGTTTTCATTATAATGAATATGAAATTTTCTCATTACAAGTTTTTACGTGAAATGTTAAAAAAGGCACATTACGGATTCGCGCTAATTAACATAATATAATATGATATAAAGTAAGTTAAATTCAGATATGTGAAAAAAACTAGCTCTTATTATTCATACAGTGTACCTTAAGAATTTGATAACACATCTTCTAATCTCTTTTAAGGTAAAGATAAATTGGTGCAGGTTGATGCTGGCTAAATAGTCCGAAATTAAGGGGGAAACATGTAAGCTATATAATAAAGGTATTGTTGTTTCAATGCTACTAAATAACGATAACCCTCTTCGTACAAAAGCTATTCATTGTGTTGGTGATGATGTTTCGCTCTAGTGGTGTGTGGTAATAACGTGATGATCAGACGTACTGTCATTTACTTAATCAGACATACTAATAAATACATTTTTTTTTCCAAAAGGTTTTCCGCAATATAATTTCTTTTTCAATAATACAGCATTTTATGGATTTCTTTTTTATGACAACAAGATGACCAATCGTAATTAATAATCATAGTTTTGTTTTTAAGGTTTTTTATTTACAAAGAAAATATCTTTTCAATGACGATAGTACTTGGTACTGACCACATTGAATGGCAATGATGATATTGGTTGTCGCCATGCAGCTCCACATAGTAATGATGACCCTCTTAGTAATTATTAATAATCATTGTGTTAGTGATTATGAGAAATATTTCCCACCAGTGTGATTATTACGCTACAGCTTTAATATTACCACGCGTGTGATTATTACGCGGCGGCGTAATAATCACACGGTTGGGGTAGTGCCGTTACCAATCACACGTACGGTCTTAAGATTTACTCCAAAATGGTTAAATCATACACCATTTTATTTAAAAATGAATTGCCGCATCTAAATAGTATAATTTTTGTTGAGAATTAATTAATTTTCTAAACACACGGGAGTGTTTTAAAAAAAGCATGTATTGCAGCGATTTTTAAATAAATTATGACAACCTTTCGTGATGAAATAATCATAATTATTATTATGTTCTGAATAAATATATTTTTAAAGTTTTAGTTTCTAATTTTTGAATGTGTTTATTTATCGTGTTTTCACTTCGTGTTTCAAGACAGTTGTGATTTTTAAATATTGATAATAGCTAGTGTTGTGATTTTATATTTTGCCGGGAATCGTAAATAGACAATCATTGATGTTGTTCCATTTTTCCATTTGAGAACATTGAATACACACATTGCATCCAACAGGGTTAATTATAAGACAAAACACAGTTTGTGATTTTAGGATGATAATGGGCAACGGTATAATATATGTACAAATGTGCCCAAATTGTTTTTTAAATTTCAGAATAACTTGATTATTAAAAACATTTTCTAACGAACACAGGACAGACAAAGTTTACGTCCCCTTTAAAAAACTACTCATTAAAAACTGTAGACTGTTACATATATTATAATTATATTTTATATATAGTGCTTGGAACATTAATACGATACGTAACAGTGAAGGGAGTTCATGAGAAGGTTAATTGATATATATTTTAAGGTCACGGGGGTTCTTATGACTATTCAAGCAAACGTTGAACACAATTTTACAATTTGAATTTTCAACTGTGTAATCAATTTATACATCGTCGGATACCCACGGCCGAACCATTAACATTTATTTTTTGATTGCATGTTATGTGACATGATTTATCAATCGTGGGTATCCGACGATGAATTTATTAAAGTGGTTCGGTTCTGTGGACCAGCGTTGATTATTGTGCGGGCGGCGTAATAAGGGCACGGTTATCGGTAGTGCCGTGATAATCACAGAAACGACTTTATAATTAATCAGTTTTTATCCGAATGATAAATGATGATTATTGTATTTAAACCCGTTTTCTGCGTTTAATGGTATTTTTTTTAGAATGCTACTATTTGTATTACCACGCTTCGTTATATAATCCACGGTTGGTTAGTAGTGCCGTGATAATCAACGTACGGTCTTGTGTACAACTCCAAATAACACGAAATAATTTAAATTATTTAGAGCTATCCATTTTATTCCAAAAATAAATTCTCGCATCTAATGGTTAACTTTTGCTGCGAAAACGCGGGAATGTATTAAAAAAAGCTCATTTTACTGGAATTTTCATATGAGTCGTCATTTTTCATATGAATACATATAATTGTGTTTTATTTTTCTGGTATATAGTTTATATATAAAAACCTTAAAAGCCAGCCAGACGTTAAAAAATATTTGATTTAGTGCAGTTTGATAAAGTGATCAAGATAATTCTAAATCAAAGCACTGCAATCACTGAGGTATACATTTGCTTGACATTACGTGCATCCAGTCTTGCATTTAAGGATTTTTTCATAAAATCATCATAAATTACTGTTTCAGGAACAATAGATATTTTATTAAATACCAAGAATTTGGGACAGAAGTACCTGGGCCCCGCCTCGGGTAAGTTTTATAATTGAAATTATGCTGTTTTCAAAAGATTGAGGTATGGGATCTTAGGACTTTCAGGTCCAAAAATCTTTATGGGGTCAAATGCTAGATCATGCAAATCTGCAAACAATAAAAATTTTAAAGAAAATAAAATGATGTTTAAGCTTTGGCCTCTAAGTGTGACCTTGGATCTTGGGAGGTAGGGGTGCAGGTGTTGTGCATGACATATGTTATTATTTTAACCATTTGTACCAAGTATTTTTAAAATCCCTTGAACTATGAAGAAGTTCTAGATGGGACACAAAATGTACCCTCTTACAGACTATGTTAATCTTTGACCTCCAAGTGTGACCTTGGAGGTAGGAATCCATGTTTTGGGCCTGACATATCGTCTTATTATAATGATTATTTGTGCAAAGTATTTTTTAAAATCCCTTGATCTATGACAAAGTTATGGACTGGACACAAAATATACCCTATAACCACTATGTAAATCTTTGACCTCTACATGTGACCGTGACTTTGGAGGTAGGGACACTTGTGTTATGTTTCAAAGCAATATCTCAAAGGGTATTATATTATTATAATGTACGTTTTTCGTTCAAATGCTTTGTATCGGCCTTCGTGATTATATTACTACGCATTTGAACTCAAACCGTGCATTATTTAGGAAATAGATTTCAATTCTGAGTGCATTGTTGTATAATAATGCACGGTTTGAGTTAAAATGCGTAGTAATATAATCACGAAGGCCGATAGGCCTGAGTGATTAATTACAAAGCATTTGAACGAAAAACGTGCATTATTATACAATAATGCACGAAGAATTGATATCTATTTCCATTCTAACACGTCAAGAAAAAATATAATTATTATTATAACGTTGGACTTTATGTTTGGTGGTTGAATTTGTTTTCGCCTCAGAGTTTCCAATAGAAACGTTCTTTAAGGGCCGTTCCAGTGGGTTGAAAAAAAACTGTCGTTAAATCTACCGTGTGTAGAAACATTTTGAAAATAACGAATTTTGAAAACGTTGATACAATTTTGTTTGTTTATTTATTTCAGTTGATAATTTTCCAAGCGAAATACAAATTATTAAAAGTGAAATAAATGTAAAACTAAACTCGTTTGCGACATTAAAATAGCGTACTTGATTTGATTGTTTTGCACGTGCTGTTTGGCGCTACATTGTGACGTCACGTAAACAACACTTAAAACGTCTGTACAGCGTTAACGACTGAATTAAAGATATTGGTGTTCGGATTAATTTTCTTAGTTAGACCATTTTCTTTCATTCTAGATAGTTTTCACAACAAAATTCGACAAAAATTGTTTTAATTTATCAGATTTTTTAAACAAAATGGCGCCTTCAATGTGAAAATACACAGGGAGATAATAAGAACGACGAGTGCATTGTTGTAGAATAATGCACGCTTCCGGCCTTCTTTGTCTATATAGAAAAAAATCCGATAGTGTTAGAATATACAACAATGCACTCAGAATTGATATCTATTTCCTAAATAAACCACCGAAAACACAATGATTCTGAAGAATGTTATAAGGGTGCGGGGGGGGGGAAGAGAGAGAGAGACGTTTTACGAGATGTGGAACATTTCTAAAATTAGGGTATTTATAAACTTACGTCTATTATTTAGACCAAAAATCACGCTTAAACTAGTGAAAATCGGAACAATATTTACTCTAGATGCCCTCTAGAAAACTATTAAACTGTCAACTTATTTTGAAATATGCATTACCTCTTGTCAAAATATTGTGACCCCTTGCTGTCAAAAAGTATCAAATCCTCGCCTGAACCAGACTCAGTAAACAGTTAAACCAATTTACAAAAAGACATAAGATATTTTATTATCAATTTTCAGGTATATATTATAATCAGTTTTATATTTTACTATCAGTTTCCTGGTATATTTTATAAACCGTTGCCTGGCAAAGCAGCACGCCAACCTTCATGGAGCCGTTTGCTAAGAACTTGCCTTATTGCCGCAAACTCGGGCTCAAGTGCCTTGTTCATATTCTCCTGCGGATCAAACTGATGGTCATACAATTCTAACCCATATATTTTTCCCCAATCAGGTTGATATTCCGGTGCGTATGTAAATTTCGCCCATTCGGTGTATCTAAAGCGAGCCGTACAAATCGAATAGCCCATTATATCTACCCCATTTTGATGCCGTGGGTACTGAGAAAAAACGGCATCTTTCCATTGCGTTGACAGGTTTTGTATCAACGGCATTAGACTCTCTCCTTCTCGGCAGAAAGCTATTTGACTAGAATTTACAGGGCACAGTGGCATAGGTCCAAGTTCTGCTGCATCAACTAATGTCGGAAACAGATCGACAAACTCCGTGAGTTTTTCCGTTACGATACCGTTATCAGTCTTTCCCGGAACACGGATCATCATCGGTGCATGTGTTGCGAGTTCAAAGTTCGTGTGCTTGCACCATTCCCCATGTTCGCCCAACTGCCAGCCATGGTCGCCCCAAAATGAAATAATTGTGTTGTTCTCGAATCCATATTTTTGAAGCTGTTGCAGAACATAGCCCACGAGCGAATCTGTCCAACTAACAGCGCTATAATAAGCACGGCGCAACGCGCGTACATCCTCCATTGGCAATGTTGTGTTTATCATACCGGAAGCATTCAGTTTCGATTGGTCGCCATATGCTCGTAATTCTCCGTAACTACTCCACGCAACTTCCGGCATATTAACCGGTGCATAGGGATTTGGCGGTAAACGAATACTTTCGTCCGGGTAATACTTCAGAAAAGATTCCGGAAATACGAAAGGCAGGTGCGGTCTATGGAATCCGACTGCAATAAAGAAAGGAGTCCCCTCGTGTTCACCACCTTCTGAAAACATCTTTAGCGTTTTATCTGCTTGTTGTGCAATTTGAAAATCTACCAAAGGCTTGTCAATTAATTTTTCGTCTGGAATAGCGTCCCAGCTTTTATTCTTATTCTCCCAACCATACTTTGTCGCGTGAAAGTACGGCAGCGTCCATGAAATAGGATCGTCACCTCCACTTGCAGAACCCGGATGAAAAATTTTACCCATGCCTGCGGAAACGTATCCGTTTAATTTGAAATATTCTGGTATTGTCGTAAAATTGCCTCCCAATTTTCGGAAGTAGTGAACAAGGTCGTAAATATGAGTCGTATCCGGTCTACGGCCTGTAAGTAGTGAGGTGCGGCTCGGGGAACATACAGCCTGCTGGACATACGCTCTTTTCAGGAGTAGACTCTTAGAAGCAAGAAAGTCAATGTTTGGTGTATGCATCGGCGGGTGTACCGGCGAAGGGAAGTCCGAGCCTTCGAAACAGTTTAACTCTGGTCGGAGGTCGTCTACAGCAAAGAATAACACATTTTTACGGGCAGACGTAACACTAAATATTCCGAATAAAACGAAAAATATGAGCTTAACCATAGTATGTTTTTACTTGTACCTTATATGATGATATGAAGTTTTAAATTGGTGAGATATTACCCAGTGAAATAAAGTAAACAGACATGTACATTGTCACAGTTTTGATATCAACTATATGTGTTTATCGCAGGAGTTTAGGTTGACTAATCTAGTGTGATATTCGGTGCGCATGTACTTTACTTAACAATATCTAAAACTCATAAAATAACAATCATTTTTGTTTGTATATTACAAACGGTTAATAGGTGCTCATGTACTTTTCATTCACCAAACAAAATATAATGTTTATATTATATATTTGTTTGTTTACCTGCTCCAGCCGGTCATGTACATTGTAGTACACATGTACTTGAGGTATTGATCGATCCATTCAAGTTTCATTCATATTGCATTACTGGTATAAGAGAAGAAGTCCGTACAAACCTTAAAACAATCATTTAAGGTCAAATTTTGTACCGGACGGACAGACGGGCATTAGATATCCCTACATGTTGCAGCCACTTTGTAGCAGACGACACAAAAATAAATAACATGAAACTCATAGCTAATAAGAACAAACATATCACTGTAATGTTCACCCCTGACCTAGCATGGCAGTACAGAAAACCTTATTAATAATTCATATGTCTGATTAGATCAGTCCTGTGCTTTTACTGTTTAGATCATTTTGTAATGTTGAGCTTTATAAACTATTCCTTTTAAAGATATTCTGGGTTTTAATTAAAAAAAATACAAAAAAAAACCCGACAGATTATCATTAAGAAGAGTTTTCTAGGTCATAGCATTTAGATTATGTGTATATATATGGTAAAGAAATTAGTATAGTTTAGAACCGAAAAATAAGGAGGGTTTGTTTTTGGTTATACAAATCAATGCCAAGTCATAATTTTGACACAACCACTGTTGTTATAGAACATGAATATTTCGGTCTTCATACAGTTTAGCACATTACAGTTTTCTGAACTATTTTGTTTAAGATTAAATTTTTTCAGCCTTTCTATGGGATAGACAGAGTAGTTTGAATTTTAACTTTACTCAAATATGAATACTTGCCAAGATCTTTGAATTGACAAAGTTATGATTAAGAACAAACTCAGATGACATTTCATTTCATTTCTTTTTCTGTATATGTACATTAAGTGAGTAGTCATTAAAATATGTGATAGAGTTTTTAAGAATGTAAAAATGTATAGTTTTTTTAATAGTCTCTAGCAAATCAAACATTTGATTGGTTTCATATATGTATGCCATTTGTTTTATCCTGTATTTTATATTGATTGATATGTACATATATGTTATTGAGACTTAAATAAATAAATAAATAAATACATAATATTTTTCAAAATTTATTTCAATTATGTTCAAGTAAAACACATGCTTTAAAGCCTTTAAAGTTCCTGTTTAAATGAATACAAATGCTCATATAATCGGAAAATGCACTAGAACCTTATTCTGTGCCACCACCATAACAGGATGACAACTTTCAATGTATATATGACTTTGGTCTTGTACCATCGTTTATTTGACCTTGGTCTTTTCCCATCCTGAATATGACCTTGGTCTTGTACCATCATGTTTATGACATTGGTCTTGTACCATCGTGTATATGACATTGGTCATGTCCCATCGTGTATTTAACCTTGGTCTTGTCCCATCGTGTACATGTATATGACCTTGGTCTTGTACCATAGTGTATGACGTGTATATAACATTGGTCATGTACTATAGTGTATTTGAAATTCGTCTTGTCCCATTATGCGTTTAACCTTGGTTTGTAACATATTTTATTTGACCTTGGTCTTGTCCCATCGTGTACATGATCTTGGTCTTGTCCCATTGTGTACATGAGCTTGGTCTTGTGCCATCGTGTATATCACCTTGGTCTTGTAACATCATGTATATCACCTTGGTCTCGTCCAATCGTGTACATGACCTTAGTCTAGTCCCATCGTGTATATGATCTTGGTTTTGTCCCATCGTGTAAATGACATTGGTCTTGTACCATCATGTTTATGACCTTGGTCTTGTACCATCATGTTTATTACATTGGTCTCGTACCATCGTGTACATGACATTAGTCTTATACCATCGTGTACATGACATTGGTCTTGTCCTATCGTGTACATGACCTTAGCCTTGTCCCATCGTGTACATGACATTGGTCTTGTGCCATCGTGTATATGACTTTGTTCTTGTACCATCATGTATATGACCTTGGTCTCGTAGCATCGTGTACATGACCTTAGCCTCGAACCATCGCGTACATGACTTTGGTCGTGTCCCATCGTTCACATGACATTGGTCTTATCCCATCGTGTACATGACATTGGTCTTGTACCATCGTGTACGTGACTTTGGTCTTGTACCATCGTGTATATGATCCTGGTATTGTCCCATCGTGTACATGACATTGGTGTCGTACTCTCGTGTACATGACATTGATCTTGTCCAATCGTGTATATGGTCTTGGTATTGTCCCATCGTGTTCATGACTTCGGTCGTGAGCCATCGTGTACATGCCATTGGTCTTGTCCCGTTGTGAATATGATCTGGGTCTTGTTCCATCGTGTACATGACATTGGTCTTGTCCCATTGTGTATATGATCTTGGTCTTGTCCCATTGTGTATGTGATCTTGGTATTGCCCCATCGTGTACATGCCATTGGTCTTGTCCCATTGTGTATATGATCATGGTCTTGTCCCATCGTGTACATGACATTGGTCTCATACCATCGTGTACATGACTTTGGTCTTGTCCCATTGTATACACAACCTTGGTCTTGTCCCATCGTGTATATGATTTTGGTCTTGTCCCATCGTGTTCATGACTTTGATCGTGTTCCATCGTGTACATGCCATTGGTCTTGTCCCATCGTGATATGCTTTTGGTCTTTTCCCATCGTGGACATGACATTAGTCTAACACCATCGTGTAAATGAGTTCGGTCTTATCCCATAGTGTATATTGACTTTGGTCTTGTCCCATCGTGTTCATGACCTTGGTCTTGTCCCATTGTGTATATGATCTTGGTCTTGTCCCATTATGGATATGACTTTTGTCTCGTACCATCTTGTATATGACTTTGGTCTTTTCCCCTCGTAATTACTGTAAATGCACTCCATTAAATGAATTGTACTTGGAAATCTCATGGATTGTCTGTCAGTAAAATTGACATACATTGGTAAGATATTCCTTAATTAAGCAATATGTTAAATATAGGCAAAATCCATTGAATAGTTTCCTAAAAATAAATACAATGTACAAAGGAGCGAAATTCTCAAATTCCCTTAGACTATGCAAATTAGTTTAGGTATGGGTTGCAATATACCTTTTGTACGGGCAAAACTTCTTGCGCAATGGTACTTGGTAAAAAAACTTAGTCCAGTTTGAAACATTAAACAAAAATGCTTTTCAAACTACCAGATTTTTGCCTTTACACTATTCTTGCTCGCGACATAGCTACTCTTTCAGTTTTTATGACATACAGTCTGACAAAGGTTATCATAAGATAATGAAACTCGCTCTATTGTGTGCTTATTGTTACTGGAAGTAAAGTAAATATGTACTTTTGAAAACATTAAATCGAAATCGCAACAGACTGATCCTGGTACATTATACGAAGAAGTACAGGAAACACATGACCAGACTGGCACATTGACATAATGTTATTCGTACTACATTGTCTTATTATTCTGCACGAGGACGATCCCTGAAAAAGAGATGTTGTTTCGAACAGGCACTCCGTCTGTAAGTGCAACACTATTTTTGAAAAGTAATTTTGTTATCTAAAATATAGACGACTGACAGTTCGGAAAAGTGAATTGTTTAAGAATTTATAACTGATGATGGTCCCATTGTAATTAAGCATTATTTTTTGTTATTTTTTTTTCAGGCCAAAAGTGTGCTGGAAAAAGTCATTAAGGCTCGAAATACATTTTCTTTCCCGTACACTCACATATTTCTCTATTCCACCCCACACCTTCGAAAATTACCACTTTCTTTTTTTTCCTTTGTTTAATACGAGTTTAAATCAAATTTTCTTTTGAATTAACTTCAATATAAATATATATATTTTCCTCACTGGTAGCCTCGGTTTTAGACAAGTTTCTCATAAAAACTTGATGATAAGTACTAGAGCTAAACAATAAGATCAAAAATCATTTGTTAGATGGGAATTATATTATCTACTATCATAAAAAAAACAATAATGATCGTTTTACATCTATCATTAATACAAATGATTCTAAATGATGAAAAGTTGCACAAATAGGCTTCAGGACCTTATATAATGTTGGTGCAAAACTATAGTTACTGTGTTCAAAATACTAGAATAAATCTTTAATTGAATTGACATTAAAGGCCCAATATGCCTTAAAAATCCATATTTGTCTGTGTGTGTCTTTTCAGCTTTGTCAAACATATGGTTTATAATGTTTAAGTGATAGATTAAGAGCATACAAGATGTTTTACAACTGAAAAAGTTGCACCAAACATACATATATGTTGAAGGGTAATAATATGTAAACAAAGTAGTATTTCGACTCCCATACAAAATACTAATTTACTATAATTAAACCAAATGCAATCAGGGCTAAAGATCCAACATATATATCATGTATTAAGCAAATGAGTATGCTTTTGGAAACTGAAACAAGTGACAAAAATAAACCGGTTATGAGAAATAAAAATGATAGCATTTCTAGACATAAATGGGCCCTTAAACATTAGCTGTCGTATATACATGTATACATTAATATATACAAAAGAGAGTCCTAGGCCGACAATATGCATGAAATGTTACACAGAATACATGTATGCAGTTGATATTATATAAATATTCATCTTCCGGAAGCTTCAGAAAATTTTATTGCGTAATGAAATTCAACGAACCCACCAATTTTAATATCAATCCTTGCTATAGCTAACCGGAAAAAACAACAGAAAATAGTAAACAGTACAGAACATGTTAATATGAATATGAAATTTGTCATCTTTAGGCACAGCAATTCCCACGCAAACATACAATTCCAAAGACGTTCGCAGGTTACCCTTTAAATAAACATGTATAGACATAAAAAAGAATGTAAACTCTTTCAAAGAATTCAAATCAAGTTTGAATGTTCTAAGAACACAACAAAAAGCAACAAAACACAGCACACACGCACGCACGCACGCAACGGAACAAAATAATCAACAAAAATCACAAAAAAAAACAACAAAAACGCAAACACGTACCCCCTCCCCCCACTAAAACGAACCTTGTCCTGCCCTACACAGCACATACTATTAAGATAAGATGAAATTACTTTACCTTTTATAAAATTCTATAAGATAAGTGCGGCATGTCAAAAAGTGTCTGCTTCAAATATCAGGCTTAGCGAATTACTACAAAACTAGCGAAGGCATACACGCTTTTGAGTTATCTGCCCTTGAATAAGTATGGAGTTTCTTCGCGATACTACCATTAACTTTGTTTTTAGGTTTGTATAATCAAAGCATTTTTTGTGGCACTTAAGGTGTGAAACAGATGAAGAAAATTACAATTCTAATCTATTATTGAAAATACCTACGTATCTACCCATCCTATCTCTAATTTACATTACCGTACCGTACCGTACCGTACCGTACCCAACCGTTTAGTACCGGACGCGCCCCATCATCATCTACCTGGTTTTGTTTCAAGACATGCATATGTTTTATATCGTTCTAGTGTTCAACAGATTTAGGTCAACATCCTTTAGTATGTTATCATTTTATCTTTCACCCACTTGACAACGACATTCCTCCGAACAACGTATCTTTATTACTCTCTCTGTGAATCATAAATCTACGTAGTTTAAAAAAAATAAAAAAATTCAAGATTATTTGTGCCAAATTTAAAAAATAATCCGCCTTTTATTTTTGAAAGACATCTTAAAGGGTTAAAAATGTTTAGATTTAAAAAACACCAAATCAAAAATGTAAAAATAATGTGAAAAAAAGATTTAAAGGGGTAAAGCCGTTTTTTCCCATTGTTATTTTTAAAAATATAATGTAAAATTTTAAGCCCAAAAGTATATAAAAAAAATAAACTTTTTTTATACCCCAATAACTTAACAACCAGCTTAATGTTGACGCCAGAGTGACATCACATTAGTCTCGTGGTTACCGTATCTGTGAGATGAACTATTTTTACATACCTTTTTTTGGACAAGATATTTTGTATAAAAGAAGCGCTTGTTTTTGGCCTTTTCAACAATTTCTCTACAAACATCTTATGATACGGATTTTTGTATTTCAAGTAAGTATTTTGTATATATGCATCACATTTATACATTTTTTTTTTACTTAACATCATTTCAGCTTTATAGATTCTAAATATCGATGTATACGCACAGAGGATATCTCACAAATTTAGGAGTGAGGGTTTTCGAGGGCGAAAAGCACGATGAAAATATGAAAAATATCATTTTAAAGCTAGATAAAAATCTAGACTCTACACATTTTTCTATTAAATTTAAACAAATATGTACTTTTTTATCACCTTAAGCGTACCAGCCGTAAGGTCTTCAGAAATTTATTGGCACAAAATAACACAAACTTAAGTAATTTATGTGACGTCATCCTTATATCTTTTTTCTTTTGGAGCAGTTACAGATATGACTCTTACTGTTCACACCGGTGTAAATTCTGTGCCTAATGAAAATTATAGTTTTTGTTAATTTTAAAAGATATGTTGTCACATTGAGCTAAATTAGTTGTATATTTTTTTCAGACTGCCTCACTTATTTTATTGTTACATGTGCTTTCTGAAGGATATTTGTAGAATTTTCCACGAGTCATGTGCGTTATTGGTTATTTTTCTGAGTTCGATGGAATTTCATTTTTTATTTGACTTACCAGCGCACTCATCTGCTGGACACAATGCCACTTAAAATGTTTCTTTTATAATTTAGTCTATATGTTAAACGCAAGAAAATAATATTGACTTGTTTTCACGTACGGAAATATCTAGCTCTCGCGGAAATTTGAAAAGCTTCGTTACCGCCGTAATCAGACACAATCGAGCTGGATACATTTTAATTATATACTTATAAATGAAATTTTGAGAAATATTAATAAAATAAAATGTGTGTTTTCATTTTATGTATTTTCACTGTAAAAAAAATTATGTTTGACTGCAGTGAAACATGTTTTCCTTAGTTTTACCGGTGCCTTTCCGGACAAGTTTCTTCTAAATTCTGCCAGTACACAAAATTTAACGGAATTTCTTTCTAATTGTAATGTCAAAATAAACATATATGTTTATAAAATAAACTGAAAATTCAAGTTATTTTCTCTAAATACCGTATATATTTTCATCTTATGGTTATCATATCTAGTTATCCACCTAAAGTAAAGTTAATTTTGTAGAAACACATTATTTATACATGTATGATTATCAATTTGGTTGTAGAAACCGAAAGTGCAAAATACCTACTGCATGGTTAACATTAATAAGGATGTTTTTTTAGTTCTTTTTATTGCATTTTAAAACTGATTATGATAATGATTATCAATCATATTTCAAATATTTTTTTTCTACCGAAATAGGTTTAATTTACATTTGAATGTCAAAAATATACATTCTTTACAATTTTTCATTAACAGTGTTTTTGTTCACATCTCAAAGCACATGGTAGAACTACTTTCAACCCGTTTATTAAGAATAAAAGCCGCGGTGTTCCACATTGCTTTTGCAACAAAACTATAATGCGCTGAACATTTTTTTTACTTAATAGCCAGCCTGCATCGTTTAATGTGCGAGACTTGTAATCTCGACATTGTGGGTTCGATTCCAGGGAAAGCCAACCAAAATTACTAATCAGTCTTTCGGATCAGACTTTAAATCGAGGTCCCGAGTATGAGTGCTTAAACACTTGACACGCAAATTAAAGAACTATGAAGAAGCTTCTGGGAATGGGACATCTTTCTGTATCTGTATCTTGCACTATCCTCCAAAATCTAAACTGACTAATACTCTTCTGGAGGAACGGTGTCCTATAAACCTGCATCAGTCATAAGTCTTTGACATTTGGTACCAGACTGCAGAAGTCGAGCTTTTACTGTATTAAAATATAGCTAATCAATTGTCTTGGGAAGGTTAAAACAAAAGTCCGTGTGGCGGAAATAATAAATATTCCTAAGACCACCGCTGTGAAATATAATACTACTTTACTCATATGAGATTTCTGATTTGAATAGTGTTAATAAATGAAAAGAAAAACAAACTTATTGTTATTCAGCAAGAACCGGCAAATGTCCACTTCCGGTCATCTTTTATGCGACTAAATAGCACTTATACCATTTGATAGGGGAATAGTGGTTATAAATAAGTTTTCATCGTCTTTTCTCAAACCGAGTTTTAGTTGGACTCCTCTTGGAGGAACTCTACAGTGCATTGAGCACATTTGCGAAATAACATGTTTCTGTTTGGTGATTAACTTAAATTATTTTGAGTTCAAGTTCTTAGAAAAATGTGTTTCGTCATTAAAATGGCGATTATCCATTTTTTGTGTGTTCAAAATCTTAGAAAAATGCTTTTTATCATAAAAATTACATATATAAATACATCCAATTAATACATTAATGTATAGATTTCATAAGTTCGCGTAACTTCGTCACTTATATTCTATATACGATTTTGACGGAGGGATTCTAGATAACGAATGCACAACGTTCATGTACATAATGGTCTATTATTCATTACCTTTTTCTTTTACAGTCGTTATAACCTAACACACGATAATGGACATCCGGGTACTGTTTCTGCTGTGCACGTGCGTTGTTATGGCTCTCAGTAGACATACATCCGGTCATGGCAGCAAGCACAACAAGCACAAAGAAGATATTGCGTAACTATTTTTACGTATATAGTACAGTAAATTCATTAATTTAGTTTCATACAGTGTGTCAAAGGTTAATTGACACTGGTCATGTAAACTTAGTTCGAAAGTCTTGGGATTATTTCTTTTCCCCTGATTATTTGGCTGCGAACAAAATGTCTTGTATTTTCCGTTATTCAGATCATTTTTAGTGGCAAAGTTGACAGTACAAAACAATATAATTCAGTACTGGTGCAGAATGTAAGATGAAAGTAGGCAAAGCCTGCGAACCATTTTTTTTATTAAATATTTCATATTAAAGGTGTCATTCGGTATTTTATCCACCGCTTCCGTTTCCAATCAGAACACCTCGGAGATTATTTACTATGCCGAAAAGTTGCGATTGTTCTGTTATCGGAATACCCCAGCGTTTATCATTGAGTTAAATTAAAATTGGCGACACCCAACTATAAAATATACCGAATTTTCCACTATATAGAATTCTATATAATTTTATATATTTTTTTTAATTTGATTTCCTTTTAAATATTACGTGTAGTCTTTAGCCGGACAAGCCAAAGCCATTTGACCTCCCCGTATGCTCGCTTGCTTACGGTGTTTCGTTTGGACACGTTTGGAAGATCGTGACATTTTATTTATTCTGTACCCGCGATGCACGATGGTACGAAGGTAAAAACGCGATGGCACGATGGTACAATGGTAAAAACACGATGGTACGATGGTGAAATCACGATGGTACGATGGTGAAATCGCAATGGCGCGATAGTACGATGGTGAAAACGCTATGTTACATCGCGTTTTCACCATCGTACCATCGCGTTTTCACCATCGTACCATCGCGCCATCGTGTTTTCACCATCGTGCCATCGCATTTTCACCATCGCACCATCGCACTTTCACCATCGTGCCATCGCGATTTCACCATTGTACCATCGTGTTTTCACCATCGTACCATCGCGTTTTCATCATCGTACCATTGTGTATCGCGGGTACAGAATACAGAAAACGCGATGGTACGATGGTGAAAACACGATGGTACAATGGTGAAAACGCGATGGTACGATGATGAAATCGCGATGGTACGATGGTGAAATCGCGATGGTACGATGGTGAAATCGCGATGGCACGATGGTGAAAGTGCGATGGCACGATGGTGAAAACACGATAGCGCGATGGTACGATGGTGAAAACACGATGGTACGATGGTGAAATCACGATGGTACGATGGTGAAAACGCGATGTAACATCGCGTTTTCACAATCGTACTATCGCGCCATCGCGATTTCACCATCGTGATTTCATTATCGTACCATCGTGTTTTCACCATCGTACCATCGCGTTTTCACCATCGTACCATCGTGCATCGCGGGTACAGAATAAATAAAATGTCACGATTGTCCAAACGTGTCCAAACGGAACACCGTACTTGCTAGTGTACCGCCCATATGGCTGATTGAAATTGCCATTTGATCTCATGCTGCCAACAAAATCTCATTAGACAAAAATCAGTTTTGTTTGTGTTAAATATAATTTATTTCAGCACGATTTTGAAACAGGAAAGAAACAACTCATTTTAACAATTTTTCTGTCCGCTGGTTGGAACTAAACAGCAGTATTGTTCTTTGAGGAAACTGGTTTGTGACCCAAGCAGGATTCAAAACACACGGTCTCTCGGTTGAGCGCCAATAACATTTTTCACTGGGCACTCCCTATCCTTGTCCCTCAGATTAAATATTTCTGCTAATTTGAGTAAATATATAAACTTTGGTAACAAGCGCTTAACCTTGTACATGTACATCAAATCAACTGTTTAACTGTCGAATTTATTAAAGGCCCATTAGGTCTTTGAAATGCTATTATTTTTTTGTTCATAAACATTTTTAAGTACTCTGTTACAGTTTTAGAAAAGTTAAGCTGAGACATCTTTCGCTTTCAGTAAGGCAGTAAATACAGTAACTGTTATTGTATTTAAATATTTTGTATTGAAGTCAAAATACTGCTTTCTTATCATTTTGCTACCTCTAAGACAAACTGTTTCTCATCCAGTACTGTTTTCTTTGAGCGATAAACATCTCACATGCTTTAAATCTATTATTACAACATTTTAAAACTCATGTCTGTATGTTGGCTGATTAGGAACACTTTTGTGCATTGTGATGTTGATTCCGACAGCACAAACGGCGCGTTGTCGTGCGGCGTGTTGTCGCGATGTCACATGGTCGCTCGGCTCAGATAGAAGGATTGGCCATTTGTATATAAGACAAGCGACAGGGCGACATCGCGACAACACGCCTCACGACAATGCACCATTTGGCGTGCTTTGCTAGCGATAGGAGACAAGACGATAGTGCGATAACCCGCCGATTGGGGCGTTTCGCTAGCGACAAGACGAAAAGGTGATATAAGTTGTGTTGTCGCTATCGTCAACGCAACGCGCAAAGTGTACCAAATCTGCCACCATATATTTGCCCTTTCGACAGAAAGGAAAGATAATATTCATTTTCTGAGGCATAATGTGCCTTTTAACTTGTACAGGTTCATTATTACTGTTTATGTCAAGATGGATGGTACAGCCCAGAGTATAGAACCAGTCCAGACTATTTCGCACGCACCCTTCGAAGGAAAAAAATGTAAAAAATTTAAAAGCGATTTAAATAGTATAATTGAACTTATCTAGCGGTATTATTTCAAGGGATGCACTTATCCTAAAAACTTTTTTGTGTGTAATATATCAAAAAGATAGAAAAGATCAGTTAACAAGAAGTAGCTTGATTAAAGATACTTGAAGTAAAACTAATTAACATGCACAACTATGTTATTTCTAAGTATTCAATACAAAATGTTAACAGTACTTTCCAAACAATGACATAATAATTATTTCTTGTAGCTATGATAATACCCATTTTGTAAACATTAAAAATTAAATGATAGCATATTGATTTTGGTGATTTTTTTCAAAAAAAGATAACTTCTTTCTTAGGGGTCCTTATTTGACTTCATAAATTTTGTAATCATTAACAAAGAATTATCCTTTATAATTTATTTTTACTGTGGCAAAAAACTATCCTTAACATTTTACTTTAGAGCTATCCTTTTAACCTTCTTTTAGAACTGCAAGAACTATCCTGTATATTTTATTTTAGAATGGTTAGAACTATCCTTAATATTTCATTTTAGAATGGTTAGAAGTGTCCTTTATATTTATTTTAGAATAGTTAGAACTATCCTTTACAGTTCATTTTAGAATGACCAATGAGAAGCACCGATTCAAGTTAATAATTTGATTTTAAAATGACCCAATGAAATTTCTTCTTATATACGTCCTTTCCTGCTTTTATTTTACCAGGATGCCAAACTGGGTTAACGAGATGGACTTTCGTCGAAAACATTCTTTTGTTTTTATATCTGTACCAGTGTCCTAGTTTATTGACACGAAATTCGAAACTAACACTTATTATATTATCTCATTTCTTTCCAGACGAGAATTACTTGAATTACGGAAACAACATGCAAAACATGAAAACCATAAGCATGGCAGTCATGGAAAACATGACGGTATGTACCCATTTTGAAACTACAGCTTCAAATAGTTTCTTGATGTTTATATTCTAACTTTCATGTTTTATATAGTGATGGTAATCGGATGGAATTTGTCCCAATCGATCATCGGTTCAGTCGGATGGGACATAATCGATAACTTTTCGAATAAAGTCGCATTAAAAAGAAATAGGGAAGTAACAATTACTCCCGATGCACTTTATTATATTCAGTAACATGAACTTCATTTAGCACTTTTCAACACAGTTTTAACTTTACATAGCCATAATTTTACGAAATAGATTTATTTTGCAATGGATGTCAAATAATAACATTTACATCACATTTATATTACTATTGTTTACATCAATTATTGATCCTGTTCAAATCCAAATTGTCTCTGAGATGATTTTTCTACGATCGGCAAGGTGTTCCTAATTTAAGAAAATTACTGTCAGAATTAATTCCTTTTGATACTTTAAACATTTTCGACGACGTCGCGGAACAAATTTTTTGTGAATCGATTATGGTCGCTTTACATATAAGTAACTGATTATCGGCGACTTGCGACAATCGGAACATCACTAGTTTTATAGAACTAAACGGATATAATCAGGTTATTTCCTATGAAAATAGTCTTTCAAAGGGTTGTCCAGCATAAAAACGTTAATGTATTTTGACTTTTTTTGTGTACGTATATTCGCAGCAGTTAATTAGACCGCCTCCGTGGTCGAGGGGTTAGAGTCGATGACTTCTAATCCAGTTACCTCTCTGGCGTGGGTTCGATCCACGGGAGATGCTTTGGTAGTTTAGCGCGGAGGAAGGTAGTCTAGTACTGGTGTAACTCTCCAGGAACGATGATTAGGAAACTACCCGCCTATATGACTGAAATACTGTTGAAAAAAGGCGTAAAATGAAGCAAACAAACAAACAAACAAAACATTTTTTAAACAAGAGCTGTCGGTAGGACAGCAACGCTCGACTATTCTTAGTGCTAGATAGTAAAAAAGAACTTTCATTAAAAGGTAAATTTTTTTTTCACTAGAGAGAAAGGCAAATTTTTCCTTTAAATCCATATAACAGTTATAGGCCTTGGAGAGAGTCCTATTATACTCTCAAAGAAGAGTATAAAATTTCAAAGCCTTATGTCAATGGACTTTGAAAATATTTGAACTATTACAAAAACTTTACCTTAAATTCTAAGTCGAAAAAGGGGCATAATTCTGTCAAAGTGCTTGATACAGTTACCTCCTCCTGTCTACAAGTTGGGGTCATGATGGTGAACAAGTGTGCAAAGTTTCAAAGCCATATGCCAATTGACTTTGAAAATATTTTAACTATTACAAAAACTTTAACTTAAATTCTAAGTCGAAAAAGGGGCTTAATTCTGTCAAAATGCTTGATAGAGCTGCCTCCTGCTGTATACATGTTGGAGTCATGATGATGAACAAGTTTGCAAAGTTTCAAAGCCATATGCCAATGGACTTTGAAAATATTTTAACTATTACAAAAACTTTAACTTAAATTCTAAGTCGAAAAAGGGGCATAATTCTGTCAAAATGCTTGATACAGTTACCTCCTCCTGTCTACAGGTTGGGGTCATGATGGTTAACAAGTGTGCAAAGTTTCAAAGCCATATGTCAATGGACTTTGAAAATATTTGAACTATTACAAAAACTTTAACATAAATTCTAAGTCGAAAAAGGGGCATAATTCTGTCAAAATGATTGATACAGTTACCTCCTCCTGTCTACAGGTTGTGGTCAGGATGGCAAACAAGTGTGCAAAGTTTTAAAGCCATATGTCAATGGACTTTGAAAATATTTGAACTATTACAAAAACTTTAACATAAGTGGTTACGCCGACTCCGACGCAGACGCCGACGCTGGGGTGACTGCAATAGCTCTACTTATTCTTATCGAATAGTCGAGCTAAAAAAACATGTACTGTATTATATAGGTCAGAGAAAATTAATTAAATGTTTGAAAAGGTAAAAGTGTAGGCAAAGTGTGTCTGCTTAGATATTTGTTGCGGATGGGCCAGGACTGTTCATTCTTGAAGAATTTCACAATAAATATTGCTCTGGTTTTAACACCTTGTCGTTCCAGTGGTTTAAATTGAAATGACTGGTTTTATGCTGTATACATGAGTATTTCGTGCTTAAAACAGTACATATTAAGCGATGCTTCATATAAACTCGGGAACCCTATTATTGCATGTGTACAGAGCATAACTCTTAACACCTTAATTGCTTTAGAGTGATGTCCCCTTTCCAGATTTTTATATCGAAACAGGTCTAGAGTGATCTCCAATTTTCCAGACTTTTATAATGCAACAGCTCTTTTGGTTAAGCAGTGTGAAACACGATATTAAAGAGATTCCACTGAAGTCTGAAAGCCAAAAACCCCCAGAAAATTTCAATTTCTAACATGGATGAATTTGGGCATTTAAAACATGAATATATGTAAAGGATAATTAGGAAATATACTCAGATCATACATTTGTGCTTTTCGTCGCCCGATTTGAGTGAAAAGCATTGCAACGGTTTTCAATTTTGGATCAGTTTTCTGGAAAAACGGGACGAGCGAATGATCTGAAATTTCGGACACAATTTCATAATCTGCAACTACATCAAATGGAACATTAATCTTGGAAAATTATCGCCAGTCCCGTAATGTCAAAAAACTTCAGTGGAGACCCTTTAATACGTTCATAAATTTACACACTGGTAACATTTTTAATCGAAAGGTCATTTTATAAACGATTAGATATTTGAAGGCATACTTGGTAATGTAAATGAAACGACGATATTGGATAAACCAATCAATTTAGATGTAACAAAAATGAAGTAAGAAAAGTGTATCAAATTATTTATAGAGAGAGGGGAAAGCGAGACTGAGACTGAAGAGCTCGAGGCGCTGCTAAAGAAACTTGAAGGCGATGATGAGGGTGTGGAAAGGCGGGAAGGTAGTTGGAAAGTTTTCGTATTACATACGACATAAGCCCCTGAAAATTCACAGACTCAAAGTACAGCCCGTCTTATATATGTTTTTTAGAATACATGTATAGTCATAAATGACATATCGAGAAATATTTTGATCAAAAAATGCGTATTTTTATTATCTGTATTTTCACTGTAAAATTATATTTTCATTGCAGTGAAACATATTCTCCGTATTTTCACTGGTGTCTTGCCGGACTGATTTCTCATTACACAAAACTAAAGGGGAAGTCGTTCAATTTCTAATATCAAAAGAGAAAAATGTATTTTTTAAACAGAATATTCATGTTTTTTTCTATAAAAACAAGATTTCTTTTTCATCTTGTGGTACGAAAAAATAACATATTTCACCCACGGCAACCGCCACTCCTGAAATATTTATTTTTATACCACTCGTTGAAATAAATCCTGTATATATATATAATGTTGATTTCATTGTATTTCATTGCGAGGCGCTAAATTGTGAAAAGCTATATAGTAAAATAAATGCTGAGCTATATTGTGCATCTTTGAGGCGTCCGTGGCTGAGTGGCTAAAGTCATTGACTTATAACTATTTGCCCCCTCGCCGCTTTGTGTTCGAATCCCGTCACTTGTTTCATGTGAGGAAGATATCCAGGTAGCTTTCGAATAATTGGTGGTTCTACTCAGGGGCTCGTTAGGCTCTGAGATAATTCATGCCTGCTTTAGATTTTTCTCCACCAGTAGAGCTGGAAAGTCGTCGCCATAAGACCTTTACAGTGTTGATGTGACGTGAAACCCAACAAAAGTTCAACAATAGCTCGTTTAACTAGCTTAATCTTTGATTTTTTTCCCATTCCAAAAATGTTATAAAGTGGATAAGACCTTTATAAGCTTTATAGGTTCGGCTCTAATCCTTTTTCGTGTATCAATTATTAATTTAAACGTATTAATTAATAACATGTTGTATCATTGTTTTAAAATGTTTAAACTAAACCCAACAAAAAACTTTTTTTCAACGCTGTACATGTATTGCTATTGTACTGCATTGAATTTCTGTTGTATTGCTTTGTTTTATATTGTATAGTTTCGACTTGTATAGATTCGTTCAGTTCTGTTTTCTCTTGTATTGCATTGCATTGTATTGTATTCATTTTAATGGTCTTTGGTCGGGTGGTTAAGGCCTTTGATGTCAAACTACTACCCTTACCGCTGTGGGTTCGAATCCCACCCGATACTTTGAATAGCTATCCAGCTAGATTTAATAACTTCGGTGGTTTGAATCAGACACCAACAATAACCACCAATACCACCACCTACAACAACAACAACAACAAAATTATTGTACAAAGTCTGTAGCATTCTATATGTTATGTACTAGTATTACATTGCATCAATTTTTATACATGTATATTTCTATAAGGTATTCTAATTGGTTATTAATGTATCTTGGCAAACGTAATATTTTCTCCTTCGTTTGTGGCGTACAATAAACAACATACAATATAGATTATCACAAATGACACTTATATCAAATTGTAAATTCAATTTTCTTCACACTTGCCAAGATTCATGATATAAATCTATACATCTTTATAACTGTCAGTTTCTAGAAATTCGATCTTCTACGACTTCAACGGTGACGACACGACTCCAAACAAAATCAAATAACCTCCCAACATTTTTATCAGTTATTCACATGATTACATGATGTACACAACTAGATTTTTGTTTTATAGATGTGCTATTTATTTACTTTATCATTCTTTTATTCTCAGAAACCGAAGAAACTGAAGATGAAAGGTCTGAAACTGAGGACGAAGAAGAAAGATCCACCGACGACAGTGATATTCACAAGAGGAGCGAAGAAAGCGTTGACCTTGACCTTTTGGCATTGCTCGCAAAACGGGTGGTTTAAAAGCATGTTGCAGTATGACCTTGAAATGGATAACCTTGACCGGATGACCTTGCTTTTAGGATCAGTAGTTGTAAACGTAGGGTTTAGTGATTGAGAACATTGATAGAATGACATTGCTTTTAGAACGGCTAGTTTAAAAGCTATCTTTCATTAACCGGATTTAAATGACGGAAACCTTTTTAACGGTTCACGTAATCCGGAATACGAAGTTGAAACTTACTTTTTTACTTGATTGTAACAAAAAAAGAAAGAAAAGAGAATGTTATTACAAACATTTGTTAATTTAACGTAGCTATATGATATTATCAATACACATTTTACAATTTTTTTATTTCAATATCAAAGTAAAATTTATTTCCACATTTAACCTATCGAGGAAAATTGTTATTTTAATATCATAGTAAAAATTATTTTCACATTTAACCTATCCAGGAAATATGTCTACTACTGAAATAGAAATTCTAGGTTCACTCAACTTTGGACCGTTTAATAACTTCCACGCGAAATATTTTAAATAGATTTGTCCATCCTTATAACTGAACAAAACAACACAAGATTCTAAAAACATGTACTGACTGAATAGCAAACATTACAGTAGTCTGGATCACCTGCCCCTGTGTTTCTACCTTAATCGCAGTATAAAATGTAGGGAACCAGACATACAATGCATAATATGACTCACACGGTAAAGTAGTTCCGGCTGATCTTTTTCTACACTAGTTCTGTAGCCGTCCGCAGACTAAAGATTGATTTGTTTAACTTGCAATTAAACACGGTTTATGTTTTTGTCTATTCTGTCAAAGCTTGTTCGATAATTTATTTGTACATGTTGAATAAATTGCTTAGCAAGTGATTTTTATTCTTTTTTTGTGATTAAGAACAGTACATAACAGATAATTCATCAACAAACTCAACACGCACGCAACAAACGCATGCTAAGACGTAACAGTTATGTTTTTAGAGATTTAATTTAAATTAAAAAGGAAGTGCTACATTGAATATATTTTTTGGAAAATTAATATCAAGTATTTTCGTATCGATGCGACTTCGTAAATGCGTTAGGAAGTATGTAGTACGTGTACTTGAATTTGAGGCAACCGGAAGTGAAGAAGGATTTTCATCAGAATTTAACCAAAGAAGAAATGGTTCTACGTCAACTTAATTCGAAAATGAAACGGGGATTGAGCTATTCTGAACTTTTTGGGACAAACAAATATACACCATGTATGAACTAAAATAATTGACACATTATTGTCATCCTTCCACATTACCATAAATAATGTTATAATTACCTTAAACTTAAAATACGTGTACTTGTACCTTAATATATATTTTTTAATTAAGTTTGTGACAAAAATAATATGAACTCTTGGAATAAATTGCCATTTCCCTTGAACTAAATTTAATTCATGAAGCAGTTTGACTGCCAGAGTTGCATGCCAAGTTGGAGAGAGGAAAGTTCATTCGCGTACATTCACATTTAAATACAACAAAAGGAAATAAAACATTTACAATAACTTGGATAGACGTCTTGTAAAATATCTGCATGCTGTAGCAATCTTCTTACAGTCTTATATTGTACGTGACGTAATTGTTGCAGATGACTTTTGACGGAAACTTGAGATGTCTGATCTTACACATTTTTGTATTTTTATACAAATTCAGTTGTCAGTTTTTATGCTACCCGAAGGGTGGGCATAAAGCTGCCGCTTTGCTGGTCCGTCCGCTTCTCTGGCCGGGACATAACTCTGAAACAACAAGAGATATCAACATGAAACTTTGTAGGTAGATAGATCTCATTGGGTAGAAATGCAATGCAAAAGAACCATAACTCTGCCTTGCCTAATTTTGGAGTTATTGCCCTTTGTTCATTTTTTATATTTTGAACTTTGTCTGAATATATCTCTGAAACTATAAGAGATATCAACATGAAACTTTATAAGTAGATCTAATTGGGTAAAAGTTCAGTGTAAAGAACCATAACCCTGCCTTGTCTTTTTTTAGAGTAATTGTCCTTTGTTCATTTCTTTTACTTTGAACTTTGTCCGGGACATTACTCTGACTATAAGAGACATCAAGATGAAACTTCGTAAGTAGTTAGATCGCATTGGATTGAATTGCCGTGTGTGGCGCCGTTCAATGTCGCAACGCCGCTAAATGTTGCACTTGCCGCTAAATGTCGCACCAATACCGCTAAATGTCGCAACCGCCGCTAAATGTCGCAAAATCATTTGCCGTTAAATGTCGCAATGTTAACGTTAAATGTCGCACGATTTTCCCTTACCGTTAAATGTCGCAACACTACCGTTAAATGTCGAAAGATGTAAATTCGTGTTAAAATCATGATTAAAGTAGTATTATATTACTTTTTAACATTCTCATAGTTATTTATATTGTAATTGCCATCTTTGTTTTACTTGTTTTCCTTTATGAACCTAAATATCGAGGTTTTGAGCTGCTATATAATGTAATCTTTCGGCTAGAAAGGATAATTGATACTAAATTCTCAATAGATAAGTAATTTTCTTTTCTTTCTTTCTTTTCATTTGTAACCCTGATTGACAACAGTTTAAAGGTATAATGGTATTGTTGCTCTCATAATTTGGTTTAAGTAATTTCATTTATTTTCTCAGACACTACCGAATTTACTTTAAATGTGGTTTATTTGTTTACTATGATCATATGATGCAAAGGGCAGATAATCCTAGATATGGTTTGCAAAGTTATTCCCCATTATTTCTCTAAGATGTTTTCGCTATGATTAACCTTTTGGTTACGGCTAATTTCAAACACATTCACTTTAAACTTAAATACTTATTTCATATAAAAGTACTAATGCATTTCTAAAGGACAGATGATCCTGACAGGTATTTTGCTAAATTGTCTCCCTTTTTATATTTCCCCCCAAAAATACATATTAAATATTCACTTCAAACGTGAAGACAAACATTTTTATTTTATCAGAAACGGCAAATACGTGAAAAGCATAGTATGAAATGCACGGTCAATACGAAAATCGAAAACAAAAACTATCATGTAGTACACCTTGATCATGTAGTATTCGATTCGCAGTCGGGCGTAAGATATGACCGAATTTTACGATTAACACATATAATATGCACCGGAATTTTTGTTAGCAGCCAGCCCGCATAGCTCAATCGGTTAGAGCACGAGACTTGTGATCTCGACCTTGTGGGTTCGATTCCCGGACTGGCCAACTAAAATTACTAATCAGTCTTTCGGATAACACTTTTAATCGAGGTCCTATGTATGGGTGCTTAAACAACTTGGCACGTTAAAGAACCAGGGGAAGCTTCTGGAATTCGGGCAGAACTGTACCTGTAATTTCACTATCTTCAAAATCTAAAATGGCTAATACACTTCTGGAGGACTCGCCCATATGGGCAACCGGTGGCGAGTATAAATAAACGCAAATACACACACACAGTAAGCAGATGTCAAAGTTAGAATGAGTTCACAAGATTTAGTACATTTTACGATTTGGCAAGTGATATTTTACTCGCCAAGTCGCTTTATCCTTTGAAAGATTCTCAGTAAATACCATATACAATGTAGTAAGAATACAAATAATTGGTTAAGCTCATATTGACCTTGCTATTTGGCTGAAGACAGCCAGCCGTATTGACCAGAGAATTTAGGCTTTTTATATCAATGCTTTGCTGTAATGAAAATCTTAATCTGTAACGCTTCATTATAAATATTTCAATGAAATTAAATCTGACATTTTTCGAAAAACACAAGAAATGAATTTTACATATGTAACGACAATATTAGTTAGATATCTGTAACCACTTTTTTTCTTATCATGTCCGAATGCGCATGTCGAGTACGTCATAGTGAAGTTCAAATGACAATAAATACAAAACATACGCACAATAGAGTATCTTTTTAAGGTAATTTTAAGAACTTGATTTTTTAAAACAAAAACATAAGACAGATGTGTAAAGAAAACATCTTTTTAATTTATTGCAACAATAATATGAATAACCACTGCCTTTCTGGCGTTAAAATGGAAATAAAAACACGCATACGAGAAGCAAATTTGATAAAAGCGTAAATTGTTTGTGTGAACTTCACTCTGCAAATTAAAATCTATTTTAACTTCTGTGACCATGCCCCATTGATCCCTACCTCAATCAAAAGGAAGAATACCATGCAAGTTATCTACCTTCCAAATATGAAATACATTTGTCAAGAAATAAAGGCTGTAAAAGTGTAGAAATATATTTTTAGAACTGGCGGCATTGACCCAACTGAACCCTTACTCCATCCAAAGGAGAAGACTTCAATTTTATGTTTATACAAATATAAAAGTCATCTCTCAAAAGAATAATGTTAATGCACCTGTAAAAATGTGAAAATCTATTTTTGGCATTGGTGACTTTGGCCTTGACCCACAGGACCCAAAACTAAACCCAAAGGAAGAGGACCTCCCATGGCATGTTTGTATTAAACATGAAATACATTAAGTAATAGAAAGAGCATAGAAACACGAAGCTATCTGATTGTACGAGGGGGCGTAGCCCCCGAGTATAAATCAGATTGCCGAGTGTTTTGATGTTGTATCATAGTCAAACATAAAAACACGTTCTCTGATACCACAAAATGAAACCCCACAAAAAGTAACCAATGAAAGAGCATCTGAATATGATATTTCCATCGCTATTCCTTTCTCTGTCGTCACAATATGTAAACCCCGGACAAAATGAACCGTTCAATGGGCATGCTCTGGAGTACGGGAAACTAATACCTGCACTCCAGTTAACGCACTGTGCATGTATATGTATACGATTTAACTCTGACACATTTTCAACAGCAAGGTCCCCAAACTATGATACAACTTAACAATAAAGGCTTAATGAGCGAAAATGTTAAGAACATTTTCACACCAGTGACCTTGACACTAGCGACCCCTTACTCCACAAAAAATACACGGCCATTAAAGGTATTAGGTTAACCATACAAGGTCCTATTTTTCAAAGTGAAAAAAAAAAGGAATATAACTTGGGAAAAATGAATGTCAGAGTTATATAACTTGGCAATATCATGAACTTTCTCTAAATAAGTAAGCTTGGAAATTATAAGGCCATAAGTATAGACAGTACTTAAAAAATCCATCTTGCCGGTTTAGGTTCACGATATTCATTATCAAACTGCTAAAAAATGACAATAATTTGATAAAGATTTATGCAATAATTATGTAACTTGCCACGATCAAGTATATTGTATTAATTAATAAATGTGTAAATTATAAAGCCATTCGTACGAGTAGATATTTGGAAAAATCCAACTTGCCATTTTACTTTTTATTTTGATCGTTCCATTTTTTATAATAAGGCACCAATTTAGACTGCCAGGCTCCTACACTGCCAGCTTTAGGCTATTAGACTGCAAAGTTCAGTGTCCTTAATGTAAAGGCGTTTTCCCCATACTCATGCATTTGTATGTGCTTTTGCAAGACCATTCATAGTGATTTTACTGTTTTTTAAATTGTTTCCATATTTATAATATAAGTCACTAACTTTTAGCTACTAGGCTGCCGACTTTAGGCTGTTAGATTGCCAACTTCAGGTTGCAAAGCTGACATCGATAGGCTGTTAAGATGTTAGGCGGCCTCCTCATGATACTAGGCTGCCAACGTTAGGCTTCCAGGGCGTTAGGCAAACTCCTAAGGCCCAGGTCGTCAGCTATTTAGGCTTCCTCTTCCGACTGCGAGACAATTTGCCTCCTCAGTCAACAAGGCCATCAAACTGCCACCTCAGGCAGCCAGACCGTTAGGTTGTCTCTTCTGCCAATTTTACAGACATGATTATACAATACTATTTACAGAACAATGCCAATTTTGCAGTTTCATACAAAAAGTATACACTTGTATAATTAGTAATATTTACTTGCATAAGTTCAGCTAAAATCCAACGCAAAACAATATACATTATAAACAAGATGAGTATTATCGTCGCCAAAATTGAAACGCAGTTCCATATATAATAAATTTACTCGCTTTCAAACAGACAAAATTCGTCTTGAGTAGGCAGATTTAATTAATTTGATACAACAATAAAACTTGAGTTCAATCTTGCGACATTTAACGGTAGTGTTGCGACATTTAACGGTAAGGGAAATTCGTGCGACATTTAACGTTAACATTGCGACATTTAACGGCAAATAATTTTGCGATATTTAGCGGCGATTACGACATTAAGCGGCAATGGTGCGACATTTAGCGGCAAATGCGACATTTAGCGGGGTTGCGACATTTAACGGCGCCACACCGTGCAAAAGAATCATAACTCTGCCTTGCCTAATTTTGGAGTTATTGACCTTTGATTATTTTTACACTTTGAACTTTGGGACATAACTCTAAAATTATAAGAGATATCAACATGAAACATTATAGGTAGATAGATCTCATAGGGTAGGAGTGTAGTGCAAAAGATCCATTAATCTGCAAAACCTAAGTTTGGAATAATTAAACTTTAAACTTTGTTCGTGACATAACTTTGAAACTACAAAAGGTATACTTTTCTGTGTCCAAAGCCTATTCGGGGAGCATCACCCGGTTCAACCGGCTCTTTCATATAAAGTTTCTTTACCTGATTCCTTATACAGACCTGTGGTTAAATCTTATATTAAGAAAAAAAAGTAAAATGGAACTGTTTAAATTCAAATTATTATTGTATTGTAACGCACTACATTACGCCCACTGAATATAAATGTCCCACCGGATATTTGTTTGATTCTTTAATTGGGTTTTACGTCACACCGACACAGTATAGGTCAAGGCGACGTTCCAGCTTTACTGGTGGAGAAAGACCTCAGGTGCCCTTCCGTGTATTATTTCTGGCTCGAACGGGCACCCGAGTAGAACCACTGACGTTCCGTAATTTAGCTGGATAGCTTCCTCACCTGAAAGAACCAAAGTCCCTGTCGGGTTTCGAACCCACAGCGGTGAAGGACAAGTGGTTTGAAGTCAACGACCTTAACCACTCGGCCACGGACGCACCCCAACCCCCACCGGATATATAACTCCCACCACATTTATAGCTCAAAGCAAAATAAAAAAAAACTTAAAACATTTTAAAAATACCAGACATTCTATCGCATATAACTTTATGACACGGTAAATCACATAAAATGTTTAAAGCGACTCCACTGAGGTTTAAAGGCCTAAGAACATAAAAATTGAATTTTCGTACATAAATGAGCTGGGGCACTTTAAACTGAAATATATGCAAAGATAGTCAAGAAATATACTTCGAAATAAATTGAAAATCGTATTTTTTATTTCTTAGCTCGATTTGAGTGAAAAGCGTTTAAACGCTTTTCATTTTTGGTCATATTTTTACAATTTGAATAATTTTTTGGGGAAAACGAAGTGCGCGAATGATCTGAAATTTTGCACAAAGATATTTTCAGTTCCATCATTTCAAAAAACCTCAGTGGAGTCCCTTTAATATTGAGTTCGGCACTATTTATTTTGTGTTTATTCATTAACCTCTTCATCGTGCTTTGTTTACATACAAACTGTTACTTTTTAGCATTTTTCAATTGATTTATTAAAAGGAAAGGATTCAGATATTTTAACAACATACGTGTGTGCAACACGACAAAGTTATATCCGATAAACCGCCTGAAATCTTGAATCGAAACTATTCACAGTATCCCGTAAACTGTTATTTTATATTTTTGAATAGTCCAGGCCGCCTTTTTGGCAGCGTCAAATATAATGGACAATTTTCTTATTTCCCCTGAGGTCGAATTTTAATATTTTTTTTGTAATAAATTAAGTTAAAAAATTGATAGTTAATTTCCCTATAACTCCGTATAAAAATAGTAACTCATGAGATCAACTGTTTTCTCCCTTCCTAGAAATATTTAAATCAGATAGTCGGCCTAAGTAAACAGTGTTAAACTGTTGCTGGGCTTGTAAGAATTACTTGCAATGCGTATGTCAGTTCCGATTATCTTTGGTTTCTTGAAGGTTTCTAAGTTATGACAACACAGTAAAAGGCATCATCTGAAAAATATCGTTATTAACTATCACCTATTTTTTTATATTTGGCGCACGCAAAGCACACGGTAATTATCAGGCAAATCATGGCGAACACTCCGTAAATTTACCGGAAGTCATTGCGACTTTGGTAAATATCTACGACCGAAAAACAATTGTTTAAATAATGTTGACTAATTAAATTCAGCGGACGTAGAACTTTGTTTGTGGTAACACTATTGGACTACATATGCAAGGATCGTGACTTCGATCCCCAGCTACTCCAACAATCTCAACTTTTCGGCCATTTCCACCAATCTTCGGGTAAGGAGCACGGCATAATGTAGTATTAACTCCGAGATGATTATGAATAACTGTAGAGGTGGTCCGATTGCCTCTCTTACTAACTAGGAAGTCTGAGGTTTACGAGAGACTTCTTAAACATGCTGCTTTACAAATACGTTAAAAATGACAGTTATGTCCCTGGAATTGAGTAAATTATGTATCCATAAAATTTTAAATGTAAAATTGTTATCAGTTGTCTCGAGTAGATGTCTTTGTTAATTGTCTTGTGACTTCTGTAGATAAACATATTAACCAACAATTCAATCACTGAATACTACAAATCAACTTGACTTTATGATCAAATGATACAAGTACTTGAAAAGTGTTTAATCAGTGAGAATTTGATAATCCCGACCCAATATCGCAAGAGAACATTTGTGTCCGTTCATATGTATTATTTAATTGTTTATCCGTTTGACAATCAAGTGCAATTGAAATTTAAACTTGCACGAGGTGATAAGCCGTACGAAATGATATTTTTCCTGTTCATGTTGCAGTTTGATAAGTATGATTACTCCTACGTGCCGTACAAAATCGTTTATAAATATGTGGCGATTTTCAGCTGCGATTTACGGTAACCATCGAGCAAAAGACAACATCCACAATCTTGAAGGTAATGTGAGTTTGTTTTTTCTCTTGATTGTTAGCTGTCTTCAATAGATACATTTTTACAGGAAAATGGCTAACTTCATATCTGTTTTAGGTTTACCTTTGTATGCGAAATTCGACTGTTAAAATTCGTGCCGTTGTGTCCAAAACATCTCGTGAAAACAGTTTTTCTTTGAGTGTATATCACATTAAATTGATAAAAAAATGAATGCAAATAAAATCAAAGTACTGAAGTACAGATTGACTAGCTATTTCTGTGGCTCACTCGACATGTTACATAACTTTATTGAAACAATACTATATTATGACAGATGAAGAAAGTATCTCAACGGAATTGATTGATTTTGGTTTCCATATCTTTAACGAGATGGTCGGTATAGTAAGATTTTTCTTATAATTTTTTCAGATCAAATCAGGTGATTTCAATGTTATTATACGGTAACGAACAAAAGTTCATTTTAAAGTATTTATTTACACATTTTTTATATTCCCTTTTTTTGTAACACCCAAGGTTGGTTCCTGTTTTGGCGGCATGTGATCTATTCTGTGTTAGTGCACAAACAAACTTCCAGTTTTTAAATTATAATGTATAAAATATGAACATATTAACATGTTAATACTAATCCGACGCTCATCCGTAAGTTTGTGCTTTCCTTGATTTTTTTAATTGACTACTTTTTTGTAATTTCAGCCATCACCTTATTGAAAAAATCACATGTCAAGGAACAAAAATTGAAATTATTCTGCCTATATAAATGCAAAAATGAATTTCACCTATTCTCTTAGCAAAACTCGCATGTAACAATGAGCACTCATATCTTCTCGGCACTTTTCCTCAAAATTCGGATGTTATTTATGATAATATTAATAGCAGAGATGTTCCGATTGAACAACATTTGCATTCGGAACTGCCTCGGCTATTATCTACAATATTAACCTCGGAAACAATACGGGTTGAAAGTAGTTCTACCACGTGGTTTACTGATGTAAACAGAAACAGAGATAATGTAAAACGAATGTATATTTTTGACATCTAATGTCTGTTCCGGTACTCTTATGCTTTAAAATATGTCCGACAACAATTTGTTATTTAAATATGATCTCTGATGTTCAATTTTAAATAAATCCGACCAAATGTCAACATGTTGGTTTTTTGTACTTTCGGTTTCACAGCCATATAAGTAAATATGTAAATAATGTATTGTTTGCTTTTGTACCCATAAATTCACTTATTTCAGGTGGACTTTTACTATTGTTTGATTTTATTAACCTGTCAATTCCATACTGATTATACGGTCAATGCACAGAATATATTAATATTCGATAAATGTTCGGTAAATTCCGTGAGAGGTACGCAGTAAGATGTGATTAAACTCGTCTAGTTTCTATGAATAAGTTACAGTGACCGTTATAGCGCAATAGGGTACGGGTATATTTTATCTGAATGTCCAACGTGTTGTAAGATCGAGACAGGTTTTTTTCTTATTCATAACTATTTTCAACATTTTTGAAGTTATGGTTGTTCCGTTTTTAATATGTTTTGCACTTTTTTGTAAATACTATACTTTTGTATATAACATTGTTATATTATAACTGTTTGTTATAATAGAATTAATTCTAAAAAATCATTAGGATTAAAATCAATTAATGTAATTTGAGTACCGTAAAATACAATACAAAATGTGACAATTCAGTGTTTCTTAGGTGTTTCATATCCGTGTAGACAATTTTGCAGGCGCTTGACCATTTAATAAAAAAATTCTTAAAAATAAAGAAAGAATAAGTCTAAAAAGAATGTCGAAAGAAGGGATCGAACCTCAGACCTCTCATGCATTAGGTAATCACTTAACCGACTGCGCTATTGCGGATGCTACGAGAAATTTCATTAAGCTAGTGGGAGTTATCCAAACATTATTTATATGCTCCATATTAATTCTCGTAAAATAAACGGACACAACCGAAGTGGGATCAAATATTTAAATGAGTGCTACAATGTATTCATAATTGACAGGTCAATAAAATCAAACTATACATATAATGGAAATAAACGTGTCAACAACTCCCAGCATTAAATTACTATTTGTTTACATGTTTAGTTTCTTAGCGTAGGTTAGACAGGAATACCGCATCCGTTCTGTGTATTCATACTATTGTGTTCGAGGTCCTTATCCGAAGACTGACGGAAAGGGCCGAGTAGTTGCGATTGCAACATTTGATGTGTCTGTACAGTTATAGTACGAGTAACATGATCTTTGCAAAAATCAATACAAAAATACAAGATAAAAAGTACATGAAAAATGCAATAGACATGGCGAAGTATTCATGATAAAGGTCTTAATAAAATGTGAAGGTCAGTTAAACCTCGTGAATACTGAATAAGAAGTACTGATACTTCATCGCCTATGAATATTTTTAACGCGATATGTGTTGTAACACTGCACTTTGGGGTCCAACGCACTTTAGGGTTAAAATCGAGAAATTGACCCCAAAGTGCATTAATATGCTACATATCAACGCAATTTGGGTTCAGGAGGTCTAAAGGTGTAATCTGAGTTCTGCTTTAAAACTGAGTACTGACTTATTTTCGATCTACGACATTGAAATATTTGAGGTGGAGTTCAAGATGGCGGTCAATACTTTATGATGCTAAAGTGATAAAAGTTTCATATATTTACCACTTGAAATATCTAAAAATTGTGTTCATATAACAAAATTACGTTGGCATAATAGAGATATTAGATATTTGCATTTTTTTGTTTTTAGTTTTGCATACATATTTCATTTTAGTTTGCATATATATTTTTTTTCAGTTTTGTATACATATTTTTTTTTAGTTTTGCATACATATTTTATTTTAGTTTTTCGCACATATTTTATTTTTGTTTTTCATACATATTTTAGCCAATCAAAACAGCCTTCACATCTCATAACAGCCCATAGTTGAGTATCAAACTAACACAGTGGTTTGGACACATTTCGGACCATTTTTGGAATCGGCCCAGTCGTTTTCGGCAGGGCAAGTCTGGTTTCGGCCAACCCTTTTCGGACATTTTTTTAAATATATATATTTTATATAATTATTGTTTTTTTATTATTATATACTATTATTTTAGTGTCTTTTTGGAAAGTGCAATTGATTGGTGATCAGTTATTATTCCATGAATACGCACCACTCAACCCAACCCACCAAGCCGACCGCTTGTAAAATCTTCTGCCTTATGCCCCGGGACAGCGCAAACATTTAAACACGATTTTTTTAATCCGCACTCCTCCGGGGCAAGGGAGGTGGTTACAAATGAATGGTGTATTACAATGATCTAAATAGGTCCTTATATTCCACTGATTTAGAAAAAATGCTTAAAGCTTTGAAGGATTTTTATGAAATTTGGGTCAATTCTTTAGCACATCCAGATAATTTGCAGAACTTATATGCCAGGTGTGACAGCTCAAGGTCGGGGTCACACCTACAAGTCAAAGGATTAAGACTTGGGTTTCAGTCTCCTGAACCCCATGAAGGATTTTAAGGCACATTGTGTCAAATGTTAACCACATCGAGAGCATATGCAGAATATATTTTTACTAAAAAGTGTTGTTATTCTTTTTGATACCTCCAAAAATGAAAATATTGGTCCATTTGCAAATGGGGTACTATAATTACCAGATGGCGAAGGGTTTGAAAATGATGTACAAATGGCGTAATTATCCAAACCTCTACTAAATATCTAAAAATAGGTACAAAAACCTAAAATAGAATATGTATGCAAACTAAAAAAGAATACGTATGCAAGACTAAAAAAAAAAAGGATGTATTCAAAACTAAAAAGAAATATATACGACATACAAAAAAAAAATATGTACGAAAAAAAAAGTATCCAAAAAATACAAATGTCACTTTTATGCCACCGTTCAAAAAACTCATGTACAGAAATTGTGTATTCCTTAAATTAAAAGATGCTGCGAAAAATATCCTGTTCTGTCAGTCATTTACTTGATAACTTTTGGTGCCATATTGAGCCCCATTTTAAATATATATTTTTCCAAAGAACTATAAGTATACTCTATTGCAATGTCCTGGTGAAACATCAAGTTTTTCGATCGGACTATAAATAGTGATTTTTACAAATACATTATTAAGCTTATCAACAAACTTAAGGGTTTTTGTAAGCTCCGCAACAACCGTTCGCCAGAGGCTTTTTTATGGGAAATCTTACATACTTCTTTAGAAAGAGCAAACATAAATTTTATAATGTTAAAATAATAGTATCAGAGAAATGTAAGATGCTTGTTACCTGAATAAAGTAGCGATAAATGTAAAATTATTTGTCATAAAGGAAGTCAAAACAATGTAGTATTTGACTTCCATATAAAATACTAATTCACTATAACTGTACTCATCATTGCCAAAAAGCAACAGATGAAAAAGATGGTTCAGGTAATTGGCCAATGTGTATTTTTGGATAACATAGAAGAACATCAAAATAAAAAAAGCTTTTAAGAAAAACAAAAACAAGCATAATGGGCCTTGAAAACGTTATTTTTAACCCTCGGGGGGATCGGTACCCCACAATCCCCTCTATACCCGCACTGGGAATTTTACATTATTCTAAAGCTCCGCTCTTAATGTGCGACTACTTAAATAGTTGATATTTTTAGTATTGCCTGTACAGACTACTACTTAAAGTCGCATCTACACCTAGTCAAGTTTCTTACATGTCACATTTAGCTGAATAAATGGCTCTTTCAACATATTATCAGACACATATTTGTTACTGAAATGTCTTACTAAGATTACACAGAATTTATACCTTTGTCTATGCAAAGACTATCATATTTCTATAAAATGTGTAAATAAAAAGGAAAATAATGCATTTAGCTGAAAACAATGGAGTTAATGAAAGGTGTACTTTCTTTTAAAATAAATGGAAAATGAGAAAAAAAATGTAAGCTTAATAATTGATACAACTTCTTTATTTGGTGAAAGTTCTTCACTTACTAATCAAGACCATTTAAATCCCTATTGATTCTACTATAATTCAGGGCACCTGTTATGCGTCTATTTAATTTTACCATTGGCTTTGACTACAATATATTATTTAAAACATAATGAACGTTCATTTTCTATGACCCCAAAGTGCGGTCATTTGCCTGATGTTAAAAATGCATATGTACCTGTTTAACGCACTTTGGGGTCGAAATTGGACCCCAAAGTGCGTAACGCACTATGGGGTCGGACCCCAAAGTACGTAAGGCCACGGTGTTACAATGCGTAATAGTTTAAGGTACAATTTGAACTATACTTGCAATTTACTATGCTTACAAGGGTGTAGAAATCAATGTTCTAGCAGTTGTATTTGAAACAATAAACAAAGAAAACAATATATTTATTATGTACAATGTACTTTAAACTAGTAAATGGCTATCATAGCTAGTTTTTTATGGAATGAGTTGTTTTTTCATCTGTTCTATCCAAAATTAAAAACATTATAATTTTTGTCGCAAAAAGTAACGAGTTTCGCTTTTATACCTCATCTTATATAAATTTTCCTTGATTAGTTTTGTTTTAGGTTGAAGACTAGTAACATACAATTCAAGATGAGGAAATTCTCGTTTTGTTTCTTGTTCGTTGTGTCGCCATTCGTACATTCCGCTTCACTCTCAACTAACAACAATAAGAGCCTACAAGCTTTCTTGAAGAATATGATTGTAGAAGTCAAAGATCGCACTCCAGTGGGCGGAAGTAATGAAGCTGAAAATTCACTCACGCATGACGAAACGGAAGTACAAGACGATGAAACGGAAGTGGAAGTTGTTCCACCTGGCATGGGTGGGTTTGTATTGATATTTTATAGCCCTTAAAATCATTGCTACGTATACCTTGTTAAAACTTAATCGGTAAAAGTTTTCGTAGATCTAATCATTTTAAGAAAAATCATTCTTCTTTTAATAGAATACCATGTATTATCCTTCATCAACCGGTAAAATAGTTACATAAACATTAAATCTACATACAAAACCCACGAAAAATCGGCATGCAGCAGTGAATTGTACCACGGGCCTCTGAATTCCCGGTCTAGTATGCTAACACTACATCACCGCGGCTAATGTGCTTGTTAGCCATATATATTTAGATTATTATTAACTGACTTATGACGTCATATAAGGATCTTCTGCCGGTAGAGACTGGGGGTAACTGTTCACGGCTGTAACGAGGCTCTGCCGACTTTCCGCTAAACAGTTACTACTACCCGAGAACTTAATATTCCAGTCTGTGACGAAAGCAGGCGTTTGATTCTTTTTGTTGCATATTACAAAGTAATGCTTCCCGACTTCAAATAACGTGACTCTCACCACCGTGTGTTCGAAACTCAACATGAACTTTATATATTCTTTCTCGTGAAGAAACTATTCAGCTACTCAGGTGCCAGCTCGTGTCCGAAATAATGCACGGAGGTGCACTTGGTGTGTTCCTGCAGCAGTAAAGCTACAAAGTTGCAAGACACGGAGGGACACCAGTAGTTTTCCTGCAGTAAAAAAAGTTCGTAAGTCGCAATGCACGGAGATGTTCATTAGGGTTTCCTCCAAAGTGGCAATGTACGGAGGCGCGCCAGTGGTCTTCCTCCACCAGTTATAAAGCTAAAGGGTCACCATATGACATTGACAGTGTTTATATGACTTTAAGCACAACGAAAAACATCTTCTACCCAACTAATTGATGTTGATGGGAACTTGGTTCTACCGTTGATAATTTGCACGCATTTGTATCAGTACATCCTAACATTTTTGTGCGAAAAAGTACATATTTGAATGAGAACACGCCTTATACCCGTGTCTCCCACAGTCCGACACGTTTGACCTTTCTGTACAATGCCAATTTACCAATAGTACTAACAGATTTTAATATTTATGCAACAGCTTTGGACTGTCCATCTGGTTGGATTTGTCATGGTACTAGTTGCTACCATTTTAGCCGCGACCTAGAATCATGGATGAATGCTCAGGTAAATTTTATATATGTTTACTTCACTAATAGAATAGTATGCTATGAAATATGGGTGTTGGGAGGTCACCGTAAGAAGATTGGTAAATTAATTCATGTCAAAATGAAATATAGAAATATTCGTCACGATGGTACCCGCCCATTAGCCGGTTACAAGACTTACCGAGTTACCGCCCATTGGCAGGTACCCGAGTTTAAGTTTCAGGGCATTATGCGAATATTGAAGAAAATGCCGACACTGCGCAAGTGTCTAGATCACTTAGATGATAGATAAATATTCGACGGTATTCTAACAGAATAAAAGGGTTACAAGTTTAAGGTAACATACTAAAGAATGAATTGGTTGTCTCCAATACTTACAAATATATCAAATTTCATTTCATGAGTATCATATACATGTATAAAAAAAGATAATTTCTGCAATGTAAGCTAGATGAAGTTAAATATTAGAAAATTTCTATTCTTTGTTTTAGATGATATGTCAAGGTTTTGGAGGCAACCTCGCTGAAATTGAAAATGAGAAGGAGAACAGATTTCTTGCCAACAAAGTAAAGCTACTGAAAGGTAAAATATTCATAAAATTAAAATATATTTTGTGCATTATATGTCATCATGGACATTCGTGTACTAAAGTTTCTGCTTCCAGTGTTCATAACCAAGCATACGTTTTATTCTTTATCGAAGAAAATCAAGACATGATAAATCTAGCATAATAAATAATAAGTAAAAGCTCATAATTATGGAGTCATCACAAAATTCGCGGTCAACAACTGAATTATTTATTCAATGCTTAAGTATGTCAATGTAATCGATATTGTAAAAAAAACAACGTTTACACCATTCTTTGTTTGGTTGGGTTAAAGATGCACGACCATAAGGCTAATTTCAAGCTTTACTGGTGTAACAAGACTCCGTGTGCACTTCCTGCATTATTTCAGGCATACACGGACACCTGAGTAGAACCACATACTGACCTTCCGTAAGCTAGCTGGATAGCTTACTCACGTGAAAAAATCCATAGACCCTGACGGGGGTCGAACCAGCAATGTTGAGGTGCTAGTGGTTTGAAGTCGGTGATCTTAACCACTTGACAACGGTTATGCTTTGTTTGTACTCAAATATAAACGATATCATGGGATATGACGTGCTACAAAAAAAAAAAAAAGAAAAAAAAAAAAAACAAAAACAAAAAACAAACAAAAAAAAAACAACATTTTTTTTATAAAGTCCGTCTTATCTGTAATTTAACAAATACAGATTCTTTACAGAACTATACCCTTTGGGAGATAAAAAGTTGTTCCTCTAGAGAGATTAAAATGATTGTGAAGTACGACTTAGTTGGGAAGAATTGATAATGTTGTTTTTAACAGGTTACTGTGCTACAGATCATCGGTGTTACACTGTATAATACTTTTTGTAAATATTAGAAGTCTTTTAACGTTCTTTTTATAGGAACTCCACTACGATCAAAACTTTTAACTTATTTTTTCTAGGAAGTTACTGGATAGGTGGCAATGATCTGGCAAACGAAGGTGAGTGGAAATGGTGGCATTCTAATGAGGATTTCAGATACACAGACTGGTTACCAGGGGAACCAAATAACCATGGAGGCAAAGAAAATTGTGTTGATTTCACAACTGTTCGTAAGGCCTCACACCAGTCTACCGGTTGGTGGGATGATCAGTGTCAGAAATCACAACTTTACATCTGTGAAAAAAACTTGGCACGATAGTTATTTAGCAATATGAGTTTCAAGGTCAAATATGCATCAGAAATGGTTTTATGTCTATTTCTCATATGCTTTTTATTTTTGGTATTCTGTAATTGTATCCAAAGCGTTATTCATCAGCCAATTATCTGAGCTATCTTTTGTTTCTGTTTCTTTCAATACACTACATTTGTAGTGATTTATTTTTTGCTGAAGTAAAAATACTACATGTACTTTGTATACTTGTTGCTTCTATTGTATTATGACAAATAAATTCACTTTCCGTACTACTTTTTTCAGGCAATAGCATCTAACGTGCTCTTAAACCATTATTTAAACGTTATACAAGAAAAACATTGATGCAAAGCATCAAAGGCGATGCCAAAAAAATTGACCAAGTTTTGCACCTAAATACTTAACAAAATATGTATACTTTATAGCAGTACCAGTACATGTGACCTGGAGGCTAGGTCCAGTTTAAAGAATAGACTCTGTCTTGCCAAGATGCAAAGACAATTTATAGTCAATTAACCAATCTCTAATAAGACTCCTGCCATAAAAAAAGAATTTCTTCAGATTTATTTTACCAGATACAAGGATACCTGAGTCATCAGCATATAATAAAAGCTTATTACTTAGGTTTGCAGACATGTCATTGACATATATTAGACATAAAAGAAGACCTAAAATGAACCTCAGGGGGACACCATAGGTACTCGGAGTAGTAGTAGAATGAATACCAGCCACATCCACCAGTTACTGTCTATCAGAGATAAGACTGGAACCATGTAAGAATGTCATTACCTATTGCAGATGCTTGAAATTTCATAAAGAAGAAGAAGAACTTCTTCATGTGCAGTATAGTGTAATCAACTGTATCAAATGCCTTTTGTAGATCTAAAAGTATCATGCATAGAATATTGCCTTTGTCCATTTCAAATTTTAAACAATCTGTTAAATGAATCAATCGCTTGTCAGTTAAAAAACCACTTCTAAACCCTGACAGAAACTGCCTGACCATGTATCGAACCCATGACTGTCAGAAGACCAACTGAGCTCTCCGGCCGGCTACACATTAATTATCTCTTTGATAATGAACAGTTCTAAACCAAAACATATTTCGCCACTATATTGATTTGTGTCCTTGAATTTCTGATGTTTACGGAGCATAGTGAATTAAGCTCAGGGTTATATGCAGTCACAGGATGAGAAAAACTTTCAGCTTAACCAGAACTCCAACCTGTGACCCACAGAATAATGTACCGCGGCTGTAGCGATTGAGCTATCTGGCCGCTTACACATTTTCCCCCCTAAACAGTGAACAGTTCTAACCAGTGACAGATTTTTTTAGATTTTTTGATTAACAGATAGATTAATTCTGGCGCCCGGTTACTTTTTGTACTTTTTCGGTTTTCATGTGGCACACATCACCCACTATAAAATTTAGTGCACAAATTTATTCAAGTGCAAGTAACAATCTACTCTATGAAAAGTCTGTAGTCGGGTTGACTCTTGAGTCCTGGAGGTTGAGACAGGTGTCCCTCCATTACAAATAGATAAGACAGAAGCTGTCCTTTTCAAACTATGCACATGTTAGAAAAAAATAGAATAACAATTCAGAATATGATTTTTTGAGACTTTTTAAATTATATTGCTTGATCCAAGTTTAAGGACATTTTCTTCCCTTAATGGACCAGTACTGATCTACTAGCACAGAGAGTGTGGAATATATATCTATATTGCCATGCAACCGCCTGGTGGAATTGCATCATGGACCCTGCCATAACTAGTAATTGACACGAATTTAGCCTCAATTCTGGATAGGTCATTATATAACCTGCCAAATCTCACAAGTTCTTAGCATAAACCACAAGATCCAGGCTAAGTCACCCTTTACAATATTCCTTTAATTTTATTATTATATATGCATATCTCTTATAGTAACAAATACTGTCCCTCTTTAAACCGTCCATTAGACTTAACTATATAACTAACTGCATATATATCTAGTGTTTAAAATTGATAACTTCAGGATGTAATCCTTTCTCTTTTTCAATATAAGGACATGAGCACCTATATGCATAGTTTTCATTTTCTACCTTAAGTTTCATTTTTACCAAAGGTTATTTTATCAACAATTTATATACAAACACATAGACAATAATAATTAGTTTCACATAGTGATTAGAAGATTCCTGTAGCAGAAAATCTGTAGAAATGTATACATGTACTAACTGAACAAACTAGAAAAATCCAGTCTAAGGTATATAAATCCAGTAAAAAAAATATATATCAATATTCACTGCTCAGGGCCTCTATGCTTTTGATGACCTTACAACTGGTAAATTTTATACAAAAAAAAAAAGTAAGCAAAACCTAAGATAGACAGAAAAGAACAAATAATTTAGTAAACATGAGTTACCTCCCTTAAAAAAGAGAAAACCTGAAACCCGAAAGAATATTCTAAACAGCAAGATTATGAAATGTTGCAGGCTCAGTTTTATTAAGCCATGCAAAGTAATGGTGAAGTATTCATAAAAAGTAAGATGGCCATGTGACCGCAGTAATTACAGAAAATCGGATAGTTTTTTTTACACAACAGATAAACGTAATATGGATAAAATCAATAGGATAATCGTTTACAACAGTTCCATTACCAATCCTTATACTCATTTGCAGGTGGACGTTCTTCTTGTAGGAAATTTTTGAAAATATATAAATGAATGAAAAAGAATACGGCATAAATGTAGACCCACAACGATATTCGAAATCCGGGTTTTAGTATTGCCAATAAAGCTAAGAACTGAGCCTGAAATTTCGCAAAAAATGATATCACAATGCACATGCTTTTGCATAAAGTTATGAAATAAAATATAACAACATATCTGTTTACTTGATTTTTACGAATCAAAATAAAAATTAATAACACAACATGACATTAACTGCTAATAATAACAGCTTCTTCCATAGGCCAAAATAAAAAGCATTCCATAAGAGACGACGCCGCTCACCGGCGTCGCCAATAACTCATGTTTTGTTCTATCTAACGAAGAATGAGGCATAATGATTGTGCTTTTAAAGCAGACCGTGCATTTTTCACAAGCATGGTTATTAATGGTAAAATATAAACTGACAAATAATTAATAATTTATGATATTGTTAGTTAAATCTGTCGATAACAACTGTAAGGTGATTAATGGAAACATATTGCTCCATTGCACCATCCACATGTAGTTGATAAAGTCGAGGGAAATAATTCGGAAGCCCTTGAAACATAAACGAGTACGCCCCTATAGCAAGTTATTACTTCAAGTGTGAAACATGAAGAAATTGAATTTTTAACTGTTACCCTTATTACTCGTATAAACACCAGCAATGCATATCGAAATGTAACAGTTAAAAATAATATTAACGTCTTTTTCTTTTACGCAGGGCAATAAGCGAAATCATTGGCTGAACTAACTGCCGTACAATCTGAAATTTGTGATGCATTACAAATTTGGACATTTTTTTTTGTGATTAAAGATAAAAAGGCAAGAACATACTCTTGTTTTCTTTTATTTTCAATTCAACCTTCTGTTCTTATTTAAACCGCTTAAATACACCAGCCGGACTTCTATGAAGGGCGTCCGTTGCCAAAATTCCAGACATGTAAAAGTGTTCCTTTTAAAATGCAATCTTGTATGCCTACCATTTTTATTGTACCCGTGAATAACACATAACATGTCTTTTAATCCAATCTTTTAATTGAAGGTTCCTGCCTATTATATAACAAGTTTACATATAGATCGTAACGACTAACCTATCATGGAAAACAACAACAAATTTACAAGTTCGTATCTCACATTGCATATAATACATATGCAAGTTTGCACACTTACATATATCTACCTGTACCTAAAATATACATATGAAATGTAAAAATCGAGTACAGAAAATAGAGTTTAAGAAAAACCTGTTTCCAGTTGTAGAACTACAAGAGTACGTATAAACAGTAACTTGTTCAAAATGACAAAAGTAGTTTTCAAAAAATACACTTTACATGTCTGGAATTTTGGCAACGAACGCCCTCCATAAGACTTCACATGTGTACAACAGCTTTATAATTAATGACAGGATGACCAGCGACTTATTGCTTCATATGTAGCTGGTGTTTTGCAAACGATCATTTTCTGTTTTTTAGAAGATGACCATTGTGATACGGTTGATTCAATACTTACACGTATCATCATAATGCCCCCCCCCTTCTCATCACTTTTATTTAATGCCGTAAGAAAACCGTGTCTTATTTATTACATTACATGGGAGTGGAACTGAACACTACACGAAGGATGGAGATCTTATGATAACTTGTCAGGAGTTCTTATGATAACATATAATATAATTCCTCTCATCCGAACTCCAAACAGTGATGTTATTGAGCGATAAAATCACTGTTTGGGATATATTATTTCTTAAATAACACACACTTTCGGCACTTCTATGTTCCCAGCAGGCACATCAACGTTGTTTCAACGTTGAATTATGGTCAGATTTCAACGTTGAAATAAGGTTGGATTTATATTCGGATTTGAAAGTTGAAACAACGTTGAAATTTCAACGGTTGATACAACGTTGCAGCTTCAACGTTTGCACAACGTTGAAGTTTCAATGTCATTTCAAACGTTGAAAACCCACCATACTTTCATTTTGGATATAAAGCAAACC